>NW_028292107.1:860000-1251657 GCF_963383615.2 Lipophrys pholis
TTCTAGAAAAATGTAAGGATGAGTACGAGCACATTACAACTCTACAAAGCTGATTTCCTTTGATCTGAGCGTCTCCATGGCTCCAGTGCTGATCTCCTATCAGATCAAAGGAGATCAGTGCCTTTTGCCATGGAGATGCTCAGATCCAAGATTTCCTCCAGCTTTGATCTCCGTTGATCTCCATCCGGTGCCTCTCCCATCCACTTTGTGATGAAAGGCTCCTTATTGTTCTTTTCATAACCTTGGTGATGACGTCATCATTAGATTCAGGTATGCTGAAGCAGGCAGAGAACTAAAACATGCAGGACACCAGCACTCTCTGACCCAGTTTGGACACCCTGTCGTAGACCATCAAGAGACAGCTTAGTTTTATCCTACTGATGACGTGTTGCTGCAATAGTCATCTTGCTCAGTTTCAAGTTTTTTCCCACAGACAACAGAGCACTCTGTAACAGGATTGGACAGATAGTGACGGGGCGCGGCCAGCAGGGGGCAGCGGCGAGGCTTAATTGCCCTTTGACCGTGTGACTGTGGTGACCAAATCCAGGGGAAGTATTACATTGGTTATTGATGTAGCTTAAAGAGGTGGAACAGATTAAACATTCAGATGAAACAATCAGCAAATAAAAGTCAAATGAAGAAAACGTACAAGGGCTTATTAGTCAATGATATCAGTGATTTCATGTCTGTTTGTTTTTTTACTATTTCCAATAAAAACCACAGAAAGATTAAAACAGACAACAGATAGATATCATTACAAATGAGTCAGAAGAGAGGAATCCCTGGATAAACTAGTTATTGAGGTACAATCGGATGACTGGGAACTCATTTATAAAGGAAAAGACGTCCTGTCACTATGAGTGTACGATGAAACTAAACTGAACTGGAGGCCCAGGCACATGACCACCTCAGCTTCCACTCAGAGCCCAGACCAGCTGTTCAGATTTGGACACTTGGAGCTGAGAAGGGGGAGGCTCCATCATTCCTGTTCATGCAGAGGTTTTATTTCCCTTTGCCACTGAAGGCAACACACTCACTAGTCACCAGTCCACAGATGAAAACACAAAATCATATGTGTACACAGAAAGTCCAGTTAAGATGGAGACGGGTTGTGAATGACACAGATGCTACTGGTACAGTATGAGAGTCTGACTGCTTTCAAAAGGTCCAGTGATCATACAAGCGTATCAGTCACTCTCATACTTTCTCATGGTTCTATTGACAATGAGAAGCAACAACACAACACTACTGCTTGGACATGTTTGCTGGATCACATCATGGATGATGGATGATGGATGGATGGATGGATGGATGGATGGATGGATGGATGGATGGATGGATGGATGGATGGATGGATGGATGGATGATGGATGGATGGATGGATGATGGATGTAATACACAGACATGACTTATGTTCACTCTGGAGGTGAGGACTGATGTTCCCTTCCACAGGGAGAAGCTGCTGGTAGCTCACTCTCTACCAGATGATGAAGTGGTGAATTGGTGAAGTAGTGAAATGAACCAGATGATGAAGTGGTGAATTGAACCAGATGATGAAGTGGTTAATTGGTGAAGTAGTGAATTGAACCAGATGATGAAGTGGTGAATTGGTGAAGTAGTGAAATGAACCAGATGATGAAGTGGTGAATTGAACCAGATGATGAAGTGGTTAATTGGTGAAGTAGTGAATTGAACCAGATGATGAAGTGGTGAATTGGTGAAGTGGTGAATTGAACAAGATGATGAAGTGATAAATTGAACAAGATGATGAAGTGATAAATTGAAGCAGATGGTGAAGTGGTGAACTGAACCAAATGATGAAGTGATGAATTGAAACATATGGTTCATTTTTATGGACTCATCATATTTTTTCTGGACTCAGATTCGTCGCATTGTTTTGTACTCATCACATTTTTTTGGACTCATCACATTTTCCTGGAACCATCCCAGTTTTCTGGAACCAGACTCATTGGATTTTTCTGGACTCAGACTTATCAGATTTTCTGCACTCGTCACATTTTTTTGGGGGACTCATCGGATTTTTCTGGACTCATCGGTTTTTTCCGGACTCATCAGATTTTTCTGGTCTCATCACATCTTTCCGGACATATCAGATTTTCTGGACTCATCAGATTTATCTGCACTAATCTTTTTTTTTCTAGCCTCATCAGATTTTCTGGACTCATCAGATTTTTCTGGGCTCATCGGTTATTTCCGGACTCTTCAGATTTTTCTCGTCTCATCACATCTTTCCAGACATATCAGATTTTTCTGGACTCAGACTCATCAGGTTTTTCTGGACTCATCGGTTATTTCTGGACTCATCAGATTTTTCAGGTCTCAACACATCTTTCCGGATTCATCAGATTTTTCTGGACTCAGACTCACCAGATTTTCTGGACTCATTAGATTTATCTGCACTCATCATTTTTTTTGGTTTTTTTTTGGCCTCGTAAGATTTTTTCCTGGTTTCATCAGATTTTTCTGGACTGATCAGATTTTTCTGGAATCAGAATCATCATATTTTCTGGACTCTCAGGACTCATCACATTTTCTGGACTCATCACTTTTTTTTTTTTTTTGGTTCTCATCACATTTTAATGGACTCATCACATCTTTCCGGACTCATCAAATTTTTCTGGGGCCAGACTCATCAGATTTTTTGGACTCATCACATTTTTCGCTGGACTCATCACATTTTTCGCTGGACTCATCACATTTTTCTGGACTCATCACATTTTTTTGGACTCATCAAATGTTCCTGGACCCATACCAGTTTTCTGGAACCAGACTCATTGGATTTTCTGGACTCATCAGATTTTTCTGGACTCATTGGTTATTTCTGGACTCATGAGATTTTTCTCGTCTCATCCCATCTTTCCGGACATATCAGATTTTTCTGGACTCAGACTCATCAGATTTTCTGGACTCATCGTTTTTTTTCTGGACTCATCACATTTTCTTGGACTCATCCCAGTTATCTGGAACCAGACTCATCGGATTTTTATGGAGTCAGACTCATCACATTTTTCTGGACTCATCAGATTTCTCTGAACTCATCACATTTTTCTGGACTCGTCACATTTTTCTGGAAACATCACATCTTTCCGGACTCATCACATTTTTCTGGACTCATCAGATTTCTCTGGACTCATCACAATTTTTCTGGACTCAAACTCATCAGATTTTCTGGACTCTTTGCATTTTTTTTCTGGACTCATCACATGCTCCTGGACTCATCCTATCTTTCTGGAACCAGACTCGTCAGATTTTCTGGACTCATCATTTTTTTTTCTGGACCCATCAGATTTTTATGGACTCATCTGTTATTTCTGGACTCATCAGATTTTTCTCGTCTCATCCCATCTTTCCGGACATATCAGATTTTTCTGGACTCAGACTCATCAGATTTTCTGGACTCATCGTTTTTTTTCTGGACTCATCATATTTTCTTGGACTCATCCCAGTTATCTGGAACCAGACTCATCGGATTTTTATGGAGTCAAACTCATCACATTTTTCTGGACTCATCAGATTTCTCTGAACTCATCACATTTTCTGGACTCATCACATTTTTCTGGACTCGTCACATTTTTCTGGAAACATCACATCTTCCCGGACTCATCACATTTTTCTGGACTCATCAGATTTCTCTGGACTCATCACAATTTTTCTGGACTCAAACTCATCAGATTTTCTGGACTCTTCGCATTTTTTTTCTGGACTCATCACATGCTCCTGGACTCATCCTATCTTTCTGGAACCAGACTTGTCAGATTTTCTGGACTCATCTTTTTTTTTTCTGGACCCATCAGATTTTTATGGACTCATCTGTTATTTCTGGACTCATCAGATTTTTCTCGTCTCATCCCATCTTTCCGGACATATCAGATTTTTCTGGACTCAGACTCATCAGACTTTCTGGACTCATCGTTTTTTTTCTGGACTCATCATATTTTCTTGGACTCATCCCAGTTATCTGGAACCAGACTCATCGGATTTTTATGGAGTCAAACTCATCACATTTTTCTGGACTCATCAGATTTCTCTGAACTCATCACATTTTCTGGACTCATCACATTTTTCTGGACTCGTCACATTTTTCTGGAAACATCACATCTTTCCGGACTCATCACATTTTTCTGGACTCATCAGATTTCTCTGGACTCATCACAATTTTTCTGGACTCAAACTCATCAGATTTTCTGGACTCTTTGCATTTTTTTTCTGGACTCATCACATGCTCCTGGACTCATCCTATCTTTCTGGAACCAGACTCGTCAGATTTTCTGGACTCATCATTTTTTTTTCTGGACCCATCAGATTTTTTATGGACTCATTGGTTATTTCTGTACTCATCAGATTTCTCTGAACTCATCACATTTTCTGGACTCATCACATTTTTCTGGACTCGTCACATTTTTCTGGAAACATCACATCTTTCCAGACTCATCACAATTTTTCTGGACTCAGACTCATCAGATTTTCTGGACTCTTCGCATTTTTTTTTCTGGACTCATCACATGCTCCTGGACTCATCCTATCTTTCTGGGACCAGACTCGTCAGATTTTCTGGACTCATCAGATTTTTTCCTGGACTCATCAGGTTTTTCTAGACTCAACGGTTATTTCCGGACTCATCAGATTTTTCTGGTCTCATCACATCTTTCCGGACTCATCACATTTTTCTGGACTCATCACAAGTTCCTGGACTCATCCCATTTTCCTGGAACCAGACTCATCTGATTTTCTGGACTCATCAGGTTTTTCTGGTCTCATCAGATATATCTGGACTCAGACTCATCAGATTTTTTGGACTCATCAGATATTTCTGGCCACAACACAGAGTACTAACCACTATACGATCACTGCCACAATGCAGAGTACTAACCGCTATACGATCATAGCGACAACACAAGAGTACTAACCACTATACGATCATGACCACAACACAGAGTACTAACCACTATACAATCACTATACCAGGTTGTGTTTAATGTTGCTTCCTTCACTGTCCACAGTCATTTAGTATTTGAGAGTACTGAAAACAAGGACAAGAGTTTCTGCTGCTGGTTCTAAGCTGGTGACATTAAACAGATCAGGAAAACAGGATTTCCTTTACAGACTCATGATATCAATGATGACATTCCATCCTGATTTTCAGACTGAAGCCAGTGTTTGCAAAGGAAGACAATCAGGGAGGAGACATTTCTCTGCAGGACGTCTCCTTGAAAGTTGTTCAAATTGGACTAAAATATTTAAGCCAGAGTTCAACTGTGTGTGAAGTTAAAAAAACCTTTCTTTGTGTTTCCACCCGGTTTCAAACAGGAGACCTTTAGTATGAGAAGCAAACACGACAGCCACTATGCTACAGAAACTGTGTGACAGTCCAACATGGTAGTGTGGACACGTTTAGCTTGTAGCAGAATTGACATTGAGTAAATGATTTGGGACACTGGTGCATGTCCTAACCCAAGCTCTGGTGTCATAAGTGGGATTCAAACCCTCACCTCCAGAATAGACTGTGACCTGAACACAGAGCCTTGGACCTCTCGACCATTCTGACCTGAAAAGGAAGATGGTCACATGTCCCAGAGACCTTGGTCTTTCCTTGCTCCACCCGTCTCACAGCCTGGACCCTGATGAGCGTGTTTGCTTGTTCAAGCCTCTTCTATCCAAGCCAACAGTCAACAAGGCCAACAACACCCTGGAAACTAATCCCACTGCAGGACATGGAAGGTGGAATTCCTTTCAAGTCCACTTTTATGTCCCCCATAAACCTAAACAAAGACCTCAGTGGGAAGAAGATCCTACAAGTCACCTTGTTTGGTGGACAATAAAGCACAGAGGGCCTCTTCCTGCTGAAACAGTGAGTGTCCTTGTCCAACATAGAGCACCATCTGATGTTGCTCACGTCCAGATTGGATGATCACTCAATTCAAGCTGCTGCAGGTAGAGTGGCCGAGCGGTCCAAGGTGCTGGATTAAGGCTCCAGTCTCTCAGGAGGTGCGTAAAATAAGCCAGGAGGAGTAGCAGGAGGAGGCGCAAGATGTGTGCAGGAGGATGTGCATAATTGTGCAGGAGGCACAGGAGGAGGTGGAGGCACAGGAGGAGGTCCAGGAGGAGACGTAGGACGAGGTGCTGGAGGTGCAAGAGGAAGCACAGGAGGAGGTGCAGGAGGATTCGCAGGAGGAGGTGCAGGATGTGTGCAGGAGGAGGTTCAGGAAGATACGCAGGAGGAGGTGCAGGATTTGTGCACAAGGAGGTGGAGGAGGAGGTGTAGGAGGAGGCACAGGAGGAGGTTCAGAAGGAGGTGGAGGAGGAGACACAGGAGGAGGTGCAGAACGAGGCGCATGACTGTGCAGGATGAGCTGCAGGATGTGTGCATGAGGAGGCACAGAGGAGGTGAAGGAGGAGGCGCAAGAGGAGCTCCATTGTGTGTGCAGGAGGAGGTGCAGTATGTGTGCATGAGGAGGCACAGAGGAGGTGAAGGAGGAGGCGCAGTATGCGTGCAGGATGAGCTGCAGGATGTGTGCATGAGTAGGCACAGAGGAGGTGAAGGAGGAGGCGCAGTATGCGTGCAGGAGGAGCTGCAGGATGTGTGCAGGAGGGGTCGCAGGATGTGTGCACGGGAAAGGAACATGAGGAGGCACAGAAGGAGGCGCAGGAGGAGGTACATGATTGTGCAGGAGGAGGCGCAGAATGAGGTGCAAGAGGCACAGGAGGAGGTGGAGGAGTAGGCGCAGGATGTGTGCAGGAGGAGGTGCAAGGCGGAGGTGTAGGATTGTGCAAGAGGAGCTGCAGGACGTTTGCAGTAGGAGGTGCAGGAGGATTCGCAGGATGAGGCGCAGGATTGTACAGGGGAGGTGCAGGAGGAAGTGCAGGATGTTTGCAGGAAGAGGTGCATAATTGCACAGGAGGAGGCGAAAGGAGAAGGCTCAGGAGGAGGTGCAGGAGGCGCATGAGGAGGCGTGGGATGTGTGCACGAGGAGGTGCAAGATGTTTGAAGTAGGAGGTGCAGGAGGAGGCACAGGATTGTGCAGAAGGAGGTGCAAGGTGGAGATGCAGAAATGTGCAAGAAGAGGCGCAGAAGGAGGTGCTTGTGCAGGAGGAGATGCAAGGAGGAGACGCAGGATGAGGTGCAGGCTCCTTCTTGTATCAGAGATCTGATCCAGCCGTACACCCTGAACGGCTCTGAGGTCTGTGGATCAGAACCTGCTGAAGGTTCCACGCTCTCATTTTCTCACTAGAGGTGACCGATCCTTCCAGGCTGTTGCTCCGAGGCTTTGGAAGGATCTTCTTCCCTCTTTGTGCTCAATTGACTCTGTTGACACCTTCAAGAACAAACTTAAGACTCATCTATTAGTTCAGGCTTTTAATTAACGACCTTTGTGCTGCTAGGATTTTGTCTTGTCTTGGCCTTTTATATTCTGTGTACTTTCTCATGTTTCTGAACTGTGTTGTGAAGTACTTTGTGGATTTTTGTCTGTGAAAGCTGCTATATAAATAGACCTGATTAGTCCTAGATATGATTATAGTGTGGGTGAGCGGTCCAAGGCTCTGGATTTAGATTAAAGCCTCTCAGGGGGTGTGGGTTCAAATCCCACCACTACCAGTTAAAATGATTTTGGTTCTTATATTTGCTTATGTAACAAGACGTCTTCGTCCATTAAGCTCCTGATATGTTGGAAACTGTGTTGATGAATTTCCAAAAACTTTCTTTATGTTTCCTCCCGGTTCGATTTCCGGGCAATTGATGCAATAGATCTTTTCTTCACCCTCCTCCTGTGTGAGCTTTCACAACCCAGTCTCATGTTAACGGGTCGGTTTGGACCCCATTTACATCACAAGGTTCCAAGTGACAACAACTTGTCTGTTGAAGAAAAGTGTTACTTTTACACCACAGCAGCAGACACACTGACAACAATGGAGTTTCTACAATGTGAGCCAGCCACAGTGAGCAGTGGTCGTCTCATGTGTAGGATATTACAGTGAACCTTCCATGACCACAGAGCAAGTAGCCTGGCTAGCTCTGTCGGTAGAGCATGAGACTCTTAATCTCAGGGTCGTGGGTTCAAGCCCCACGTTGGGCAGAGCTCTGTTTTCAGACAGTGGTGTCCTCAAGGACAGAAGACTTGGGATCTGAAGGTTCCAGGTACAAGTCCTACAATTGAGAGGTCACCACTGTGGGTCCTGAGCATTATCTTTGACCCCCATCAGCTCCTTCGGGGCTTCACCGTGTCACCAACTCCTTCATACCGTATCACTTTGTTCTTCATTTTAACTTGGAAAAAAAAAAAGAAGCTCTTTCACTATTCCCACTTGGGTGTGAGGGATGTCTGTCATCAGCCATGGCTGAACGTCATTGACCTTCTCTCCTTTATTTCCCACTCTGCTTTACCTTTTAACCTGTATCTGACCAGTGGCCTGAACTAGGAACCCTGATCAACATATCCAGGATCTCTCTGGTTCCTGGTTTGACTGATCCTGATCACCGTTACTACCAAGCAGGTTATCAACTCGCTGGTTCAATCCAGACCTACGTGTGCTCGTTCACAAGAAAAGGGGCGGAGTTTGTAGCGTCTGACCGATCACACACAGAGAAACTCTGCAGAGCAGTTTACAAATTACTGAAGGAGCAGTTAATCTCTGAGATTATGAAGAATTAAAACACATCCAGCAGCTAAAAGCAACACTGCTGCTGCAGCCAAAGCCAGAACATTCCTGACATTTTAATGCTGACTTGGTGAGATTATATGATATTAATTTATCAGCAATATAAACGGACAGCACGACCGCTGATCAATCAGTTTCACTTTATTACAGCAGAACCGTGTCGGGCTGAACTTCCTCACTGATCTTCTTCTAGTTTAGATTTTCCATCCAGTTGTTTTGAGGCGGAGGTTCTCTTGTGTTTTATGTGGAATATTAATTGATCACCGTGACGACACGAGTAGTTCTGTGTTCCATAAATTCATGTTTCTGCAGTTCTGTCAGTTGTAATCATTAACCTCATAAAGATAAACAAACCTGGAACAAGTCAAGAATAAAAACATCCTTCAAAGCCTCAGTGACGAGGATTTATTTTATAATGTCAAAAAGATCACTCTGAATTACGTTCTCATCTCTCCGCTGCAGCTCAGCGCTGAATCTGCACACCAATCATCATCATTCTAGAATGGGCAGGTCATTTTCCAAGAGATCTGATTGGTCAGGAGGCGGAGCTTTGACCTCTTATCCAAAACATAAACTGCTCCGGAGCAGGTTAGACTTTCAGAGTCAGTTGCCGGGTGATTTATCCTGGTGGGAAGTGAGCGAGCGTCGTGGTACAGAAAACCAGAGTTAATTCTTGAAGTTTTCTCGATAAGCTAAAATCCAGCTTCGTTGTACAGGTTTGAGCTCATTATTGGTATAGTCTATGGAGCTGTCCATGGTGCTGAAATAGCCAGTCAGCAGTTGTGTTGCTAGATTATCAGCAGATTTAGTGATAAAGCCAAGGCGCTGTCCGTGGTGCTGAAACAGTGCAAATTGTGCTGCACAACTCCATGTAATCACTACCTTCTGTCTCTGTTTCCATTATTATTCTCTTATTGGCAGCGGCTAAATTCAGTTCAGATCCAGATCAGATCCATAATGTGATTAGTTAACTAGTGAAAGAGCCAATAGTCTGTAAGGACCCACTACAAGTCCCTGCCCCATCAGCGCCCTCCCTGGGATTATGAAAACCAGTGAATGAGTGGTATTTAATGAAACCATCCACTGCATTGGCCAGGAAACGGACCCGGGGCTCCAGCGTGGCAGGAAAGAAGTGGACCACTGAACCACCACCTCACATGTCAGCACATTCCAGCCACCAAAGCTCATCTGATCCCACTGCTGTTCTCAGTGAACCCCTCCCCCGCAGTCTGAGTGTAACTCAGCTGTGGTGACACAAGAAGAGATGCTACGTTTGGCTACGACCCTGACAGACAGCATGCATAGCAACATCTCCTCCTTAGTATAGTGGAGAGTATCCCCGCCTGTCATGTGGGAGGTGGGGGTTCAATTCCCTGATGGGGAGTGAAGTTGTAAAGAAGCAGGAAGAGTGCCCTCTTTACATTTGATAACAGTCTGAAATATATGGAGAAAAAAAACACATTTGATTCTATGATCAGAATAATAAAGTAGAACTCAGCCCACCACAGTACTAATATCAATACAAGAGAAGACTGACTCCTCACTAAAACCCAAAGGTTTGGTTCTATCTGTTGACTTGCAGTGGTGGACACACTGATTTCTGGACCTTTGAAGTGGAAGATATGCAGTTCACATACCATCCTACAGGGGGAGCTGCAGCACTCTAAGCTCTCCTACTCTCCTCAGTCTTCAATCTATTGGTACCAAGTGAAGTCCAGAGTTTTTATGGATGAAGGTTCTCATAATATTTGAGAAACAACCTCCTCGTTAGTATAGTAGAGAGTATCCCCGCCTGTCACGAGGGAGACGAGGGGAAAGCAGAGTCACATGATCTGTTTCCACAAGTTTCCATACTAGTGGACAAAGCTGCCATGACAGTTTCTCTAAAGCTTCAGTTTAAGAAGAAGCCCTGAGTTCACATTCCTGGAACTTGTTGAAGTGAAACTCAGAGAGCAGATGGCATCGTACAGGTGTTCCTCACCTGTTGAATTAATGCTGGATTTACAGAAGAGTGGCTTCATGACAGCTGGGGAACATCTGGATCTGATGTCACAAAGACTCCACATTGTGACATCACTGTGACGTCACAATGTGGAAGTGTGGTAACAGACACATGACAACAACACATAGCAACATCTTCTCGTTAGTATAGTGGCGAGTATCCCTGCCTGTCACGTGGGAGGTAGGGGTTCAATTCCCTGACCGGGAGTGCAGCTCTTTAAGATAAGATATCCCTTTATTTATCTCGCATGTGGAGAAATTTGCAAAAAAACTGGTTCCCATACCGGGAGTCGAACCCGGGCCGCCTGGGTGAAAACCAAGAATCCTAACCACTAGACCAAATGGGAGACTTTAGATTACTTAATGATAACTTTCAGGTCACAAATGCCCTCCCAGTCAGTTCCTTCCAGGTCATGCAGCATTTGGCGATGTTGATGTGTTTGTGAAAATATGAGTTGAAAAGAAGCACGAAGAGCGCCCTCTGGTGAGCGGAATCACAAGGCCATGTAAAGGACGGAAGTGGGCCAACGGAGACACGACCACCAGGGTATAAACAGAAACTACAAGGCTTCAGGAGAAGTCAGGATGGGAATTCCAACTGAAAAGTAAAACTTCAAGATGGGAAATGGACTGTTTCCAGGTAAAAAAGAATTTCTATTGAACCTTAAGGTGAGAAGTGAGTGACTTTATTTACAAAGATACTCAAACTCAAAGTTAAGCTTCCTCCTGTCCGGTGCACATGGCTAATTTGCATATTGCAGGACTGACTCCAGCAGACTGTAACCTTCAGTTGTGGATGAAGTTCATCTGCAGATACTTCTGGACAAAAAACCCAGAAGTGGTATGAGTGAAATCACTTTGGTGTCTGTTCACACTTGTCATCAGGACTCAGCACTTGTGATCTGATCACCTGAAACACAGTGGAAGCCTGCTGGGCCCAGAACCCAGAGCTCCATAGATCCAAACCTTCCTCTGCTACTGACACTTTCTCTACTATGTCTTCCAGAACTTTCCCAGGGAGGCTGTGAAGTGTGATACCATGATGGTTCTATCTGCTAACTCTGGTGATGTCATAGTGATGTCTTAAAAGAATGGAAGAGATCAAAGTGACAATGTTTCTTTCTTCACTTTGATCTCCACTCTCTCTCTCTCTCTCAGCAACAACATTTCACACATATAGTACAAATCCAGCTTTTATACATTTTACACCTCACTTTGGTTTGAGGGGATCACATCCAGAACAGGATGGAACACAGGAGCCATCTTGGATGGTTCTACTGTCCTTTACAGAGATCTGGAACCTTTTGCATGACCCATCTGATTCTAGACAGACCTGAAAGCTAAAGGAACAAATCATAATGCTAAAGTCTGAGTCAAAATGAAAGACTTCAGTTTGGTTCAATCAGTTATAAAGACACAAACTGGACATTACAATGAGGTTTCTCTGATAAAAAAGTCCATGAGGTGAAGAGCAGAGATCAGCCAAGCCTCCAACACAAAGTCTGAGTCTCTTTTGAAATTGAACACAAAGAGATCCTGGTTGATGACCAAAGTTAAAACCATTTGTAGGAGAGGGTCAAGGTAACTCCAAGGGCTCATCTGGGAATTGAACCCAGGACTTCTGACACCCAAAGTGAGAATCATACTCCCAGACCAACTAGCCAACATGTTCAAGAAACTAAAGGACTCAACTGATTGTCCTAAATAAGGCAGATGGCGCTGTCTGTTCAACAAATGTTTGAAAACACACTTCATTGCCAATCTTTCAGCCTCTATCATTAAACCAACAGCGCCATCTGGTGGAGTCAGAAAATAAAGAAAATGGTTGATGAGGCTTCATTTGGCCAAGGCTTCATCGAGGTTCAGTGCCGGTGTAAGATTGTAAAAGGACCCTCATAGAATCTGAACCCCGACGTCCATTTTCCACAGCAGGTAATAAGGACCCCTAATATTTGTACTGAAATGTTAATAGAATTTAAGATCATAAATAAATATGAACGGAAACAACAAATAATAGATAGTGAGTAACTATTTTATTCTAGATAAACTATGAGAGAGAGAGACATACTGATGGTAGATTTTAAAAAAGTTAGAATCTTCTTGAGATTCCTTCAGTGTACAAGTTGATGATAGAGCAGCTTCATGAGTGACGACAACATCAACACTTTAGGAACCACTGCCGTGACCCAGAGTTGAACCGGGGTTACTGCAGCCACAACGCAGAGTCCTAACCACTATACGATCACGGCCATAACACTGAGTACTAACAGTTATATTATCACGGCCACAACGCAGAGTACTAACCACTATATGATCACAGCCACATGGACATGGATATAAAAAAATATACAGCATTCATTATGTTTTTAATTATTAGTTATTAGTGTTTCAGCTGTACAGTTTAGCTACGTCACATTAACACTGTAAAATGTTGGCTAATGTCTGGAGCTTCAGCTGTGATGTGATAAAGAAGTCATTTTCTTTGATGGACTGGTTGTTCTTATGGAGTGACCAGCAGGCTGAGAGAGAGAGAGAGAGAGAGAGAGAGAGAGAGAGAGAGAGACAGAGAGAGAGACAGAGAGACAGAGAGACAGATAGAGAGAGAGAGAGAGACTCCTCCAGATGTCAGAGACCTGTTATGATAATAATAATTACTAGATGTTTGTATTTCCAGAAGAAAATGCAAGTGTGAATGCTGAAGATTGAATAAAGCTGATTTCCTTTGATCTCAGCGTCTCCATGGCTCCAGTGCTGATCTCCTATCAGATCAAAGGAGATCAGTGCCTTTTGCCAAGGAGATGCTCAGATCAAAGATTTCCTCCGGCTTTGATCTCCGTTGATCTCCATCCGGTGACTCTCCCATCCACTTTGTAATGAAAGGCTCGTTATTGTTATTTTTCACAACCTTGGTGATGACGTCATCATTAGAATCCAGTATGCTGAAGCAGGCAGAGGACTAATACATGCAGGACACCAGCACTCAGTTTGGACACCCTGATGTAAACCATCAAGAGACAGCTTAGTTTTATCCTACTGATGATGTGTTGCTGCAATAGTCATCCTGCTCAGTTTCAAGTTTGTTCCCACTAAGAGCCTGAACAGGGATTTGAACCCTGGACCCTCAGATTAAAAGTCTGATGCTCTACCATCTGAGCTACCCAGGCCTGCCAACACAGTGTTGTGTCTCCATATGAATCTCACTTATGAGTGAGACGAAGCAGACACTGATCCTGACCACCAAGGTCCAGAAGTGGAGACTCTTCTTGCTCGCTGTTTTGAAACTCAACAAATTGTAGTCCATTGTTCCTTCCTGAAGATGCTGAAAAGCTCTGCTCTGGATTTGAAAACAATCAGGAAACATGTGAGCAGACTGCTGGCTGTATTGCAGCATATTTTCTCACTGCCTGATTGGCTGCAGGTGAGAAGTTTTGCTTCAGGAAAACCAGTTTTCTCTCCATTTGAAGCTGGAATGAAGAACTGCTTGGTTTTACAGCAAACCTGAACAGGGATTTTAATGGTGGAAGCTCAGATTAAAGAGCATTCATTGATAATGATCATGACTTTTCAAAGCTTAGTTTAGCCGTGGTTCTACCAAGTCCTACGTTCCAGAGCGCACCAGGACGGTAAGGTAAAGCAAAGCTCACCCAGACCCAACTGTGTTGTTTGGTCCACCACAGAAAGTCCAGTTAAAATGGAGACGGGTTGTGAAGGACACAGATGCTCCTGGTACAGTATCAGAGTCTGACTGCTTTCAAAAGGTCCAGTGATCATACAAGAGAATCAGTCACTCTCATACTTTCTCATGGTTCTATTGACAATGAGAAGCAACAACACAACACTACTGCTGGGACATGTTTACTGGATCACATCATGGATGGATGGACGGACGGATGGATGGATGGATGGATGATGGATGGAATATACAGACATGACTTATGTTCACTAAGAAAAAGTTTCCTTTACTCAGTATTGGTGTGAATCTTGGGAACAAATGATAGAAGAAAGTTTATCTTTTGAACTTTTTAAAGAATCCATGACTTTTGTAGAACAATGTGACGGTTCCAACAACAACAAGGGAAATGTTGTCGGTGAAGTTAACTAGAACATTGTGTAGCTAGCCAGGAGTTGAACCTGGCATCTTCTGATCCGTAGTCAGACCCGTTCTCTTTTACGCCACTAGCTCCTTGCTGAGGTTTGATTTAAAATACTGAAGAAGAAACTTTACATGGATCCATCCATCCTCCAGGTACTCTGGTTTCCTTCCACAGTCCAAAAACAAGTATGTGAGTTTAACTGGTGACAATAAATGTCCTCCAGGTGTGAAGGTGTGTGTGACTGTTTGTCTCTGTGTGTTTGTCCTGTGATGGACTGGAGACCATCCAGAGTCTTGATCTCCTGCCTTATTTATGACAATGAGTTGATTCCTTTAGCTTCTAGAACATGTCAGCACATTGGTCAAGGACAGGGGTGTCCAAGTTGGGTCCGGGAGCTCTGGCGTCCCGCGGGGTTTAGCTCTCTCCATGTTGCACCACACCTGATCACAATGAAGGTTCTCGTTATGGTGCTTTTTCACAACCTTGGTGATGACATCATCAGATGAAGCAGAGGGAGATAACTAAAACATGCAGGACATCTGGTCCAGGCTGGATTACTGTACTCCCTTTATTCTGGCATCAGTAGGCTCAATGTTCAAAGACTGCAGCTGGAGCAGAATGCTGCTACCAGGTTTTTAACAGGCACCAGGAGGAGGGACCACATTTCACCAATCCCTTCTTCCTTTCACTGGCTGCCTGTCCGTTTTAGAAGAGATTTTAAAATGCTACTGCTTGTTTTTAAAGCCTTGAATGGTCTGACTCCTCCAGATATCAGAGACCTGTTATGATAGTAATAATTACTAGAGGTGTGTATTTCCAGAAGAAAATGAAGGTGTGAATGCTGATGACTGAATCAAGCTGATCTCCTTTGATCTATGCGTCTCCAAGGCTCCAGTGCTGAGATCATATCAGATTGAAGGAGATCATTGGCTGTTGCTGTTTCGATGCTAAGATCAAAGATTTTCTCCTGCTTTGATCTGCTCTGATCTCCATGAGGTGCCTCTCCCATCTGATTTGTATGAGACATTTTTTTTCAATTCATTCAGAAACAGTTAAAGATATAAAAAGCAAACAACAGAGCACTTTTTAAAAAAAGTAATACGTTGACCAGTAAGAAACAAATAAAAAAAGCACATTTCGGCACTTTGTGGGTTAATTTTTAACATTTTCTTATAGACTGCACCAGTCCTGATGAGTGTGCCAAATTTGTTGAGAATGTTTAGGGTCAAATTTGGGTTCAATGTCGTCAGGAGAAGAAAGAAAGAAACACTACAGATGCAATAGGGTCCTCGCCTCCAGGCAGCTTCGCTTCTGGGCTCGGTCCCTAAAAAAAAAGGTGCACAGAACCTGGTGTCCAGTGATGAGGTCCTAGAAAGGGAACAACAAATGGACTCCAGAGTCTTACTGTGTAACGTTTATGTTCACATTGTCAACAGCTGGAATGGCTGGAAGGGGCCGTTCCCAGTCTGAACCTCATGGTTTTCAATAACAAAACTTAAGGGTTTTGCTCTCCCTGTCAGGGAATTGAACTACTGTCTCCAACATGAGAGACAGGGACAATATCCACTATACTAAAAAGGAGAAGTGCGTTCAACCACTGTCGAAGTCTCTCAGGGGCGGAGCCAAACTTTGCATATACGCTTGTGTGACCACAATGGAGTGTCACTCAAACTGTGGGGGAGGGGCTCACGCAGCAGAGCAGTTGGATCACATGACCTCTCTTGGTGGGAATCTGCTGCTATGTGAGCATTGGTGGTTCAGTGGTAGAATTGTTTCTTTTTCAATTTGCCCTTCAAAATAAGATTTACGCCCCAAATTTAATCTGGCTCTCCCTCAAACACTACCTCCTCTGAGGGTGAACATCATATCGGCTTCAAAACACTATTAACTGACAGAGGAGACACTTCTGCTCAAAACTTCTGATGATGAACCAGATGACAACCAGATGATGATTTGGTGAAATTAACCAGATGGTGAAGTGGTGAATTGGTGAAGTAGTGAATTGAACCAGATGATGAAGTGGTGAATTGAACCAGATGGTGAAGTGGTGAATTGAACCAAATGATGAAGTGACGAATTGAACCAGATGGTTCATTTTTCTGGACTCATCATATTTTTTTCTGGACTCAGACTCATCGCATTGTTTTGTACTCATCACATTTTCCTGGACCCATCCCAGTTTTCTGGAACCAGACTCATTGGATTATTCTGGACTCAGACTTATCAGATTGTCTGCACCCATCACATTTTTTTTCTGGACTCATCACATTTTTCTGGACTCATCGGTTATTTCCGGACTCATCACATTTTTCTGGTCTCATCACATCTTTCCGGACATATCAGATTTTTCTGGACTCAGACTCATCAGATTTTCTGTACTCATCAGATTTTTCTGGGCTCATCGTTTCTTTCCAAACTCACCAGATTTTTCTGGACTCATCAGATTTTTTTCCCTGACTCATCAGATATTTTTCCCTGACTCATCACATGTTCTTGGACTCATCCCATTTTTCTGGAACCAGAATGATACAATTTTCTGGACTCATCCCATTTTTTTTCTGGAGTCATCGCATTTCTTTCTGTACTCATCAGATTTTTCTGAACTCATCACATGTTCCTGGACTCATCCAATTTTTTCTGGAACCAGAATCATCACATTTTCTTTAGACATCACATTTTTTTCTGGACATTTCCCTCGACTCACCCCAGTTTTCTGGAACCAGACTCATCGGATTTTTATGGACTCAGACTCATCAGATATTCTGGACTTGTCACATCTTTCCGGACTCATCCGATTTTTCTGGAACCAGACTCATCAGATTTTCTGGACTCATCAGATTTTTTTTTTCTGGACTCAGACTCACCAGATGGACTTATCAGATTTTTCTGGAACCAGACTCATCAGATTTTCTGGACTCATCAGATTTATCTGCACTCATTGGATTCATCACATTTTTTCTCGAGTCATCGGATTTTTCTGGACTCATCGGTTATTTCCGGACCATCAGATTTTTCTGGTCTCATCACATCTTTCCGGACATATCAGATTTTTCTGGACTCAGACTCACCAGATTCTTCTGGGCTCATCAGATTTTTTCCTGGACTCATCCCAGTTTTCTGGAACCAGACTCATCGGATTTTTATGGACTCAGACTCATCAGATTTTTATGGACTCTTCAAATCTTTCCAGACTCATCAGATTTTTTCTGGAATCATCCCATGTTCCTGGACTCATCCCATTTTTCTGGAACCAGAATCATCACATTTTTGTCTGGACACACCACGTTTTCCTGGACTAACCCCAGTGGTCTGGAACCAGACTCATGGGATTTTTCTGGACTCAGACTCATCAGATTTTTTTTTCTGGTCTCATCAGATTTTTCTGGTCTCATCACATCTTTCCGGACTCATCTGATTTTTTTCTGGACTCATCACAAGTTCCTGGACTCATCCCATTTTTCTGGAACCAGAATCATCACATTTTCTGGACACATCACAATTTTTTTTCTGGACTCGTCAGATTTTTTTCAGGACTCATCGTTTTTTGTTCTTTCTCTTTCTGGACTCATCACACTTTCCTGGACTCGTCACAGTTTTCTGGAACCAGACTCATTGGATTTTTCTGGACTCATCAGATTTTTCTGGACTCATCATATCTTTATGGTCTCATAACAGCTTTCAGGACTCATCACATTTTTCTGGAACCAGAATCATCACATTTTCTGGACTCATCACATTTATCTGCACTCATCACATCTTTCTGGACTCATCAGATTTTTCTGGACTCATCACATTTGTTCTGGACTCATCACATGTTCCTGGACTCATCACATTTTTCTGGAACCTAACTCTCAGATTTTCTGGTCCGATCACATATTTCCGGACATATCAGATTTTACTGGACTCAGACTCATCAGATTTATCTGGGTTCATCGGTTATTTCTGGACTCATCAGATTTTTTCTGGACTCATCAGATTTTTCTGGAACCAGACTCATCGGATTTTTCTGGACTCATCAGATTTTTCTGGACTCATCATATCTTTATGGTCTCATAACATCTATCAGGACTCATCCCATTTTTCTGGAACCAGAATCATTACATTTTCTGGAGTCATCACATTTTTCTCGACTCGTCACATTTTTCTGGAAGCATCACATCTTTTTGGACTCATCACATTTTTTTTCTGGACTCATCACATTTTCCTGGTCTCATCACATCTTTCCGGACTCATCAGATTTTTCTGGACTCAGACTCACCAGATTCTTCTGGGCTCATCAGATTTTTTCCTGGACTCATCCCAGTTTTCTGGAACCAGACTCATCGGATTTTTATGGACTCAGACTCATCAGATTTTTATGGACTCTTCAAATCTTTCCAGACTCATCAGATTTTTTCTGGAATCATCCCATGTTCCTGGACTCATCCCATTTTTCTGGAACCAGAATCATCACATTTTTGTCTGGACACACCACGTTTTCCTGGACTAACCCCAGTGGTCTGGAACCAGACTCATGGGATTTTTCTGGACTCAGACTCATCAGATTTTTTTTTCTGGTCTCATCAGATTTTTCTGGTCTCATCACATCTTTCCGGACTCATCTGATTTTTTTCTGGACTCATCACAAGTTCCTGGACTCATCCCATTTTTCTGGAACCAGAATCATCACATTTTCTGGACACATCACAATTTTTTTTCTGGACTCGTCAGATTTTTTTCAGGACTCATCGTTTTTTGTTCTTTCTCTTTCTGGACTCATCACACTTTCCTGGACTCGTCACAGTTTTCTGGAACCAGACTCATTGGATTTTTCTGGACTCATCAGATTTTTCTGGACTCATCATATCTTTATGGTCTCATAACAGCTTTCAGGACTCATCACATTTTTCTGGAACCAGAATCATCACATTTTCTGGACTCATCACATTTATCTGCACTCATCACATCTTTCTGGACTCATCAGATTTTTCTGGACTCATCACATTTGTTCTGGACTCATCACATGTTCCTGGACTCATCACATTTTTCTGGAACCTAACTCTCAGATTTTCTGGTCCGATCACATATTTCCGGACATATCAGATTTTACTGGACTCAGACTCATCAGATTTATCTGGGTTCATCGGTTATTTCTGGACTCATCAGATTTTTTCTGGACTCATCAGATTTTTCTGGAACCAGACTCATCGGATTTTTCTGGACTCATCAGATTTTTCTGGACTCATCATATCTTTATGGTCTCATAACATCTATCAGGACTCATCCCATTTTTCTGGAACCAGAATCATTACATTTTCTGGAGTCATCACATTTTTCTCGACTCGTCACATTTTTCTGGAAGCATCACATCTTTTTGGACTCATCACATTTTTTTTCTGGACTCATCACATTTTCCTGGTCTCATCACATCTTTCCGGACTCATCAGATTTTTCTGGACTCAGACTTATCAGATTTCTCTGGACTCATCACATTTTTTCTGGACTCATCACATGTTCCTGGACTCATCACATTTTTGTGGAACCAGACTCTCAGATTTTCTGGTCCGATCACATATTTCCGGACATATCAGATTTTTCTGGACTCAGACTCATCAGATTTATCTGGGTTCATTTGTTATTTCTGGACTCATCAGATTTTTCTGGACTCATCACATTTTTCTGGAACCAGGCTCATCGGATTTTTCTGGACTCATCAGATTTTTCTGGACTAATCATATCTTTATGGTCTCATAACATCTATCAGGACTCATCCCATTTTTCTGGAACAAGAATCATTACATTTTCTGGAGTCATCACATTTTTCTCGACTCGTCACATTTTTCTGGAAGCATCACATCTTTTTGGACTCATCACATTTTTTTTCTGGACTCATCACATTTTTTCTGGTCTCATCACATCTTTCCGGACTCATCACATTTTTGTGGAACCAGACTCTCAGATTTTCTGGCCACATCACATTTTTTCTGGACTCATCACATTTTTCCGGACTCAGACTCATTGAATTTCTTTTGTACTCATCACATTTTTCTGGACTCATCACAGTTTTCTGGAACCAGACTTATTGGATTTTTCTGGACTCAGACTCATCAGATTTTTTTTTCTGGGATCGGACTCATCACATTTTCCTGGACTCATCCCTTTTTTCTGGAACCAGAATGATCACATTTTCTGGAAACATCACATCTTTCCGGACTAAGACTCATCGGCATTTTCTGGACTCATCACATTTTCTGGACTCAGACTCATCAGATTTTTCTGGATTCTAGATAAAAACACAATATAGTTTGTTTTTAAATTAAAGTGAACACGAAAGTGGAAATGGGAGTTTTCTTTAATTAAATTGAAAATCAAGGTGAAAATATGATTTTCTATCAAATTAAAGTGACAATGAAAGTGAGAACAGGAGCTCCCCCCTCACCTCCAGAGGAACATAGAGAGTGAGCTACCAGCAGCTTCTCCCTGTGGAGGAGAACATCAGTCCTCACCTCCAGAGTGAACATAAGTCATGTCTGTATATTACATCCATCATGCATCCATCCATCCATCCATCCATCCATCCATCCATCCATCCATCCATCCATCCATCCATCCATCCATCCATCATCCATCATCCATCATCCATCCATCCATCCATGATGTGATCCAGCAAACATGTCCAAGCAGTAGTGTTGTGGCTTCTCATTGTCAATAGAACCATGAGAAAGTATGAGAGTGACTGATACGCTTGTATGATCACTGGACCTTTTGAAAGCAGTCAGACTCTCATACTGTACCAGTAGCATCTGTGTCCTTCACAACCCGTCTCCATCTTAACTGGACTTTCTGTGTACACACATGATTGTGTGTTCATCTGTGGACTGGTGACTAGTGAGTGTGTTGCCTTCAGTGGCAAAGGGAAATAAAACCTCTGCATGAACAGGAATCATGGAGCCTCCCCCTTCTCAGCTCCAAGTGTCCAAATCTGAACAGCTGGTCTGGGCTCTGAGTGGAAGCTGAGGTGGTCGTGTGCCTGGGCCTCCAGTCTAATCCACTCCAAGTCCACTCCAATCCAAGTCTAAATCCGAGTGTAAATCTCAATCTCAGTCTCAGTCCCAGTCTCAGTCTCTCTCTTGGTGCACTCTCTCTCTCTCTCTCTCACGGTGCAACCTCAGCTCCGCCCACTACTCCCAGAGTCCAGGATTCATATTTCACTTTCTCTTGTATTGTTTGATTGTACACTCATAGTGACAGGACGTCTTTTCCTTCATAAATGAGTTCCCAGTCATCCGATTGTACCTCAATAACTAGTTTATCCAGGGATTCCTCTCTTCTGACTCATTTGTAATGATATCCATCTGTTGTCTCTTTTAATCTTTCTGTGGTTTTTATTGGAAATAGTAAAAAAACAAAAACAAACAGATATGAAATCACCGATATCATTGACTAATACACCACTTACTTTGATATTATCTATAACATGTGTAAATATATTATCACTAAAGGTTGCACAATGAGAAGTGGTCCTGCTGGAATTCAATTAAAACTCCATTGTATTTATGAAATCTTCTACCTGGCTGGCTGCTGTAACCTACCTACCAACCTTCCACATACCTGAATCTAATGATGACGTCATCACCAAGGTTGTGAAAAAGAACAATAATGAGCCTTTCATCACAAAGTGGATGGGAGAGGCACCGGATGGAGATCAACGGAGATCAAAGCCGGAGGAAATCTTGGATCTGAGCATCTCCATGGCAAAAGGCACTGATCTCCTTTGATCTGATAGGAGATCAGCACTGGAATCATGGAGACGGTGAGATCAAAGGAGATCAGCTTTGTAGAGTTGTAATGTGCTCGTACTCATCCTTACATTTTTCTAGAAATTTGTCTTCAATCACCTTTTCTCTATCTACACCCTCTACTTGAACCTTTACCTGTTTATTGATTTCATATTTTCCAAATATCATGATTTTGGTTTGACCTAGATTTAATGAATTAGATTTCATTTCTCTGAATGTATCTAGTATGTCGTTGAGTTTTTCTAGGATTTGGGAGAATTGTGGGTCTGTAGTTTGTGAAGTTCGTCTGTTTTCAATAACGATATCCTTACTGGAAGCCTGTTGAATAATACTATGTAGAACCTTCTATGTACTGCTGACATGGTCTTTATTGTTTTCTGGTACTTTCTTAAAATAATTCTTCTTACATTTTCTCATGATATGAGTGAACTTATTTTTACATTTCTTGTATTTATTTTTCATCTCCTTCGTTCTACATTTATTGTTTTCTCTATGTCATGTATTCTTCTTCTTAGATGCATTTGCAAGCCCTTTGTCGCCCTTTGCATTTATGAAATCTTCCACCTGGCTGGCTGCTGTAACAGAATCTGTCAGGCACCACCGTCTCCGGGACACTAGGTGGAGCTGTTCCGTTCATTAAATGAGTCTATGTTAGAACCTGGTGCTCTGTATGTGCAATTCATGATGATATTTGAGTTTTTTCTCCATCAATATTTTTAGAGTGATCCATTCAAAGACATGTTCCACCACTGTTGATATTTGAGTATGAGTACTCTGCAATATCAGATCTGATACTGAGATTTGTTACCAGTGCATTCCTGGTTGAAACTGAATGATAAATTAGAATTCAATAATAATTCTATTTTATTGTATTTTTCTATTTTATGTGAAGCACTTTGTGTTGCAATTGTTCTGTGTATGAAAAGTGCTCTATAAATAAAGTTTGATTTGATTAAAGAAAATTTGTCTTGTCTTTGTATACTTCATATAGTCTTGAGTCTACTTTTAAATTCCGTAGCTCTTATTTCTCAAACTCATAGAGCAGAGGTCTCCAATCCTGGTCCTGAGGACCCCTGCCCTGCATGTTCTAGTTCCTCCCTGCTTCAGCATAACTGAATCTACTTAATGATGATGTCATCACCAAGGTTGTGACAAAGCCCAATAACGAGCCTTTCATTGAAATCAGGTGTGTTGAAACTGGGAGGAGCTAAACCTGCAGGACAGGGACCCTGGAGGACAGTGACCCTAGAGGACCAGGGACCCTGGAGGACCAGGGGGGTTGGAGACCTCTGATCTAGACAATATCAACATCAATAGTGATTCTGTAGAAGCCCTCCAAAGTGTAATTCTTACCTTTCAATTAATTATTTAAAAAAAAAAGGCAACATTACAAATGATGAACATAAACATTAATATCAACAAGAGTTTTTTCCCTCAAGAAAAAACAGTTGAGAGTTGATAGAAAAATAGGAATGTTGATAAAAACCAGCCAACGTTTGAGGTTCAGCATTTCATATTCAAATGAATAAAAAATGACTCGTTTAGAGGTCTGGAATAAAAATGCATCTTTTATTAAAACTTATTCAAATATTGTCAAATAATACAAATACTTGGAAAAAACTTCTCCTCTCTCCCCCTCTCCTGCGCACACAAAGCATGACTCCAGGAACACACCTGGAAGGAGGGAGGGAGGGAGAGAGAGAGGGAGGGAGGGGGGAGAGAGAGAGAGAGAGGGAGGGAGAGAGGGAGGGAAGGGGGAGAGAGAGAGAGAGAGGGAGGGAGAGAGGGAGAGAGGGAGGGAGGGAAGGGGAGAGGGGGTTAGGACGCCGGTGCATATCTGGGAACGAAAGCCGTTGGAAGTCTGCACCAAGAACTCACTTCCAAATAGAGCCCGAAATCCTCTCTGTAAATGGAGCATCACTGACGGCGACTTACCTGCTAAAAGTAGGAGGCCCGGCCCAGAGTGGGGATATGGAGTCAGTCCGGCTGAGATCCGGCTGGGATGGAACCCGTAGCAACCAGGTTTGGAGACGGAGGCGTTGCTAACTGAGCCGGCTGTCAGGAGCACCTGGTGCCGAGCGGCATAGGCCACACGCTGCTGGTCAGATGGCAGGACATTCTGCTACAGGGCTCTGATATTACTGGCCTGCTGCTTTGAGAAGGTTGGAGCAGTTTCAGCCCGGAGCCCCACCAAGTACTCTGCCAGGCTGTCCACTCGCTCCGTCCCCGGGACATTCTGCTCGTCCACAGCCTGCTAATAGAACAGTAAAAGAAATAAAGGAATAGATAAAAACAACATTAGCACAAGCAAAAACCTAAGATTGAAGTAGAATAGAAGATGTTAGTGAGACCGACCTCTTGCTCAGGTGCTGCTGGACACATAGCTGGTGGCCCAGGAGGAGGATCAGCTGAAGCAGTGGAGACAGAGGTTGTGATGGTGGCGGGGAGAGGAGCAGCAGAGGTGGTGCTGGAGGTGGAATGTGATCCACCACAGGGCTGTTACACAAGACAAGATGAGCATTAGAAATCTACCACTGGAATGAAATAATAACAATGTCACTCTATGTTACTCATGGATTAACAAGAGTGCCCCCACCTGTCTGTCATATTGTGTCTGGCTCCTGGCAGGTGGAGCAGTGGGAGCAGCAAGTGGGGCAGTGGGAGCAGCAGAAGGAGCAGTGGGTGGATAAGTGGGTGGAGCAGTGGGAGTAGCAGGTGAAGCAGAGGGAGTAGTGGGTTGAGCAGTGGGAGCATAAGTGGGAGCAGCAGATGAAGCAGAGGGAGTAGTGGGTGGAGCAGTGGAAGCAGCAGGTAAAGCAGAGGGAGTAGTAGGTGGAGCAGTGGAAGCAGCAGGTGAAGCAGAAGGAGCAGTGGGAGCAGCAGAAGGAGCAGTGGGTGGAGAAGTGGGTGGAGCAGTGGGAGCAGCAGGTGGAGCAGAGGGAGTAGTGGGTGGAGCAGTGGGAGCAGAAGTAGGAGCAGCAGGTGAAGCAGAGGGATCCACCACCTCAGCTTAATAGTCACTTTACTTTGATAGAAAATCAGATTTTCACCTTGATTTTCATTTTAATAAAAAGAAAACTCCCATTTCCACTTTCATGGTCACTTTAATTTGAAAAAAACATTTATTCTATTTTCACCTACATGTTAGTTAGTTAGTTTTAGCAGTAACTGGCTGCTCCACCCTCACTTCTCCTCCAGCTGGGTGCACGCACTCCCGCACGCCCGAGCCCGCCCGCCCGCACGCACGCACGCACGCACGCACGCACGCACGCACGCATGCACACACACACACACAGGGCAGCCAGGCCTCCTGGAGGTCGTTTGAAGGGATGCACCAGCGCCATCTAGTGTCCCTGAGACGGTGGTGCCTGTCAGATTCTGTTACAGCAGCCTCCTCTCAGTCTGACTCCCACACCAAGCCTGTCTGACGTCCGTCTGCAGCTTGTGCTGGCCAGCAGGGGGCGGAATATGGATGATGTCACTTTCCTCTGACCTCATGATGTCACTCTCCTCTGACCTCCATGACGTCACTCTCCTCCATGATGCCACTCTCCTCTGGCCTCCATGATGTCACTCTCCTCTGACCCCCATGTCGTCACTCTCCTCTAACCTCCATGATGTCACTCTCCTCTGACCTCATGATGTCACTCTCCTCTGATCTCCATGATGTCACTCTCCTCTGACCTCCATGATGTCACTCTCCTCTGGACTCCATGATGTCACTCTCCTCTGACCCCCATGATGTCACTCTCCTCTGACCCCCATGATGTCACTCTCCTCTGACCTCCATGATGTGTGCTGCTCCTCTTCTATTAAGCTGCTGGAACTTACATTTCCCTGACGGAGTCGTCCCAATGGATTAATAAAGCTGAGTCTAAAGTCTAAAGTCTAAAGTCTAAAGTCTAAACCTCCTCCAGTCGTTCTCTTACTGCTTGATGTGAATCTTTAGCTGCTGGATTAACAAGGACTGTTTAGGATGAACTAGTTCTAGATGATATATTCTCTCATCTTCTCATAACACCGTGTCAGCAGTTTACCATGCGACCTGAGATGGAGTGATAATGAGACGTCCTGCTTTTAAATGTTGATTTATGAATCTTCAAAAAACGTCAATGTCCACAAGCTGATTGAGCAGTTCATGTGGGACAATAGTAGTAATAGTTCCATTAATTGTTTATCCACCCAGGACTAGATAGATCGATCATTTATGATCATTAAGGACCTCAAGCAAGATGACATGACTCATGAGCTAATATTATGAAAAGGGAAAAATCTACAGAAAATCTAAATAAATATGATCAAAAACTGATCATTTCCTTTCAAATATCTAGTGTAGAAATTAAAAACTGAGATCAAACCACTAATATTCCTCACTAAGCTGCTGCTGGGTGTGATATTGTCACAACGTAGACAACCTAAAAAATACTCCACAAAACATGTTGAAAACCGTCCAGAAACAAAATACCCTCCACCTTTTGTCAATGGTTGCTCATATCTTTATTTTAACCTTGTTTCAATGTCTTGTCAGGGAGTTCCAGGTGATTCTAGATCTTCTTCTCTAGTTTCTGTGTTTTGATTCAAACCAGGAAATGTGTAAAAAAGTTTGAGTTCAATCCAAGTTTCCCTCCAGAGACACAAACCCTGCTTCTGTGTGCGGTGGATAAACCAAACCCAGTCAGAACAATGGAGATCCTCCTCCAGTCACATTCATGTCTTCATTCCCACTTTTCCAGACCTGCTCTGTGGAGCTGGATTTGAGGGTTCCAGATGGTTTCCAGCAGTCTGCGCTGACGATCAACCTCCTCCTCGTGCTGGACGATCGTTTGTTCAAACTCTCCGATGAAATGTTTCCTCTGTGAGACACGACAACACAGCCGAGAGATTCCAACAAGCTCCAACCAGTAGTGGTGGGCGGGGCCATCGGAAATATCCAGAGAGAAAAACCAACCTTGGTATTAGTGTTCATCAATACTTGCGTGGCTCTGAACACTCTTCCAACTCCCGTCGAACTCACTTCCCTTGTGCTGCTCCGCCCCTCCTTTTCCTGTTTCCGGTCTGACGTCACCTGATCACTCCGAGTTTTTGTTTTTAAATGAAACTTTAACAAACATTCCAGGCAATGATAACTTTGATAATACAATCCAACATAAAAGACATACACACATCAACTAAACAACCATAAGATAAAACTGAAAACAAAGACAAACAAAAAGAAATAATAAAAACAAAAAAACATACACTCGGGGTTTTCATAGAGTTTACATTCCTTTACAAAGTTATATAATCTTATACTATTTTCCTTCCTCATAAATTGAAGAGATTTAAAGTACAGACAAAGCTCTTTGTGAAAAATGTTGAAATTTGTCTTGGACTTCATATATTTGTTTTTTGTGAATGAAAAACTTCCCCATCATCAGTAAAACATTAAAAGTTGGGTCTTGCAGGCTGTCGGAGAGAACTATTCCAAATAAAACATTCTCTTTGTCCACATGAGATGGGGATGCAAATTTAGATGAACAGCAGAAAGTAAAGTCCTCCCAGAAAGTACTCCCAAATAGAATCCCTCCAGAGTTCTCCAGGAGATGCCAGTGCAGCAGGTAGTGTGGCCAAGTGGTCTAAGGCGCTGGATTTAGGCTCCAGTCTCTCAGGAGGCCAGGGTTAGATAGAAAGCTAGATAGAAAGCTTTGGAGGGTTTGTTTCATCAAATGAGTGACGACTGTTAATTCTAAAGGAGGATTCAAGATGGCGGTGTACATGTGCACTGATGTGCAGACTCGTGATTGTGAACCTTGTTGTGCAATAACCCAGAGAAAGCAGCCTCTTTCACTTTGTTTTCTTTTATTTTCTTTTTTTAATTAGACAATAAAAACAGGTAGTACAGCATAAACAGTACTGTATAACAGGGTTAGGGTTAGGGTTAGGGTTAGGGTTAGCCTAACCCTAACTCTTTTCAAATTATAGTGAACATGAAAGTGGGAATGGGAATTTTTTTTTTTTTATTAAAATGAAAATCAAGGTGAAAATATGATTTTCTATCAAATTAAAGTGACTATTAAAGTGAGAATAGGAGTTCTTTTTCAAATTAAAGTGACTCTGAAAGTGAGAATAGGAGTTCTTTTTCAAATTAAAGTGACTATGAAAGTTGAATAGGAGTTCTTTTTCAAATTAAAGTGACTATTAAAGTGAGAATAGGAGTTCTTTTTCAAATTAAAGTCACTATTAAAGTGAGAATAGGAGTTCTCCTAATAGGGGTCATATGTGGGGTTGTGAGTGACAGCGGTTCAAAGAAAGCTCAGGGCGTTCCCTGATTGTGTTTCCTTCATTGAGATTCAAAGGAAGCTCATAAAAACATTGTTAAAAAGGACGACTGAGGAGGACTGAAGTTTGAAATGAAGACTTTGAGAACTTTACCAGCAGCTGATAGTATGAAGCCAGTTCAAACAAAGCTGCTTTCACACCTAAAAACATCTTCCTGAATGTTACTCAGCCTCACGATACTTAGAAGGATTTCCACTGTACCTTTGCTCTTTAGATGTAATTAAATATTTCACTTTAATTACAGCTATGGGGTGAATACAGTGTATAGAGAGTTTTGAGTTACATAGGTAAAAGTACCCACTGTTCCTGAAGGCAACACGATCCCACACCCCTCTCTGTGATGACCACGCCCCTCTCAGTCTAAGCCACGCCCATCTAGGTGGAAGTCACGCCCCCACACCAGAACAAGGCCAAAAGTTTGAACCTGAAAAAATACGATCTGAGAGTAAAAACAAAATAAGAAACTTGAAACCCGGATTTGAATGTGAAAGAAATAAGATCCTAATCTGAAAACATTAAACCTGCAACTGAAAAAATAACACCTACATTTTAAAAACTAAATGAGTGAAACATGAAAATAAAGGATTTTATCAAAAGAATTCCAGAGCTGAATCAAAATTATATGTAAGGTGAAAAAACTTTTCATACACTAATTTTTATTTTGAATACAGAGTTTTTAATTTTTCAAAATTGAAGATTGAACATTAAGATTCAAAATATATTTTTCAATCACATTTATTTTTCAGAAGAATAAACCTTTGGACCTGGATCCAGCTGCATACAGACCTCTCCAATCAGCTGAGGTTGTTTTTACTTGGTCTCTAGAGAGACTTTAACACCTCCTCTGGATCAGCAACCACCTTAAAAAGCTGGGAAGAGTTGACTTCTTTCAAAGTTTGACCTTTTGCTTAGTGGTTTGGTCGGCCGCTTCCACTGAACCTGGAATAATGTGAGTGCACAGCTTTACACATTTAGAAAATAAAAACTACTTTTGGGATATTCAGGGCCTAATTCCCACACAGTATATCTGCCTACAGTACAAACTCAAGTCAACACTCTTGTTCTGATGGAAATGTCAGGATGAACAGATGAACTATTGAGTTATCAAGATCAAGCTGCAAATCACAAAGTCTTGAAAAAGTTCTATTTTCTTAAACCTAACAGGCCAACATGCAATATTTAAACTTGATTCAAAGTACCTAGAAACTTTACTTTAGATTTGTTTTTTACATTTTAAGCAGCAAATACTGTATGAATTAAAATAAATGACTAAAAATAACATTGATGTATTTTTCATTCTTCTGGAGACTCTTCAGAATAAATGTTCCATTTGAAGAAGAAGCAGGTAACACTGATACATGGACACTATCCAGTGATCAACTTAGCAGGTCCTCCTGAAGGAGAGTGTATTGATCTTCATTAAAGGAAACAACCAGGCTTGTGAGGACACACACTCTTCCTCCTGATGGTGAAGACATCAGACTGAAACAGGAGACGGACAACAGAGCAGTTTAGTCCCATTTAGAAGAGGACAAAGTCAGCATGAAGAGGACAGACTGTGTGAAGTGCAGACAGCCTGATTTGACTTGTTTTCCACAGGAAGACTATCAACACTCTTAAAACCACACAAATGTACCTGGAGTTGTCATTTCTAGTATACAAGTTGGTGGGTGTACATGGAGTACAATGAATACACTGTCCAACACTGGAAATAACAACACTTCACAATCATTTATGGAAAGATACCTCAGACAGTTTGTCTTCTTCTCAATACTCTCTCTCAAACTGTAAGACAATCCCAAACTGTAAAAAAATGGACTCTTCAGAACATAAAAATTATGAAAATGCTGAAATACTTTAGTTTCATAATCAGAGAGCGGCACAGTCCATCAATGTCTCATTACCACCTGTGGATTCAATTCAGCAGATGAGAGAGGCACCTCATGGAGATCAAAGGAGATCTAAGGATATCAAAGGAGATCAGTGTCTGTTGCCATGGAGATGCTTCCTGCCCAGTGTTGTAGCTACCTGGTCTACCTAGTTACATCTTCATTTTGATTTTAAAAAGAGATTTCTGTCAAAATCAAGTAAATTAAAGTGAACATCACAATGAAAATAGGACTTTGTTCAAAAAGTTCTAAGTGAAGAAAGAAATATTGTCAAATCAACGTATAAAAATGAATTTAGCAAAATTGAAGTTCTTAGATTGTTATCAACTGAATCAGTTCCTGAAAGACAAGGAGGAAAACTCCTGAGGAGCTTGTCTTCACCATTCAATATCAAAGCTTTGATTGTGTGTCCGGTTGCTGGAGCTGCTTTTCTTGGAAGGGTGTGGCTCATTTGTCCAAGAGTTGGTTTCTCTAAGTGGACATTCAATAATCAGAAGACTGAGTCTTTGAATAAAGGTTTGAAACTACTACTACTTTGGATGGCTCCACCTGTCAAAGATGATAAAGAATATAGAGCGATGGTGAAGAAGACTTAAAGTAGTTTGTAGAATGGGACAGAAAAGTGTCTCTTGTTTGTGAGTGAGACGTGTCAGAGCCTGTTTGGCTTGTGTCTCCTCACAATCAAGAGACACTAGCTCACTATTAATCTACTTGCTGCTGTTGATGTCAGACATAAAGCTTGGAGATGCTGGGGATTGATCCCAGGACCTCATATATGCCAAACATGCACTCTACCACTGAGCTACGTCCCCTGTTTTGGTGGTTTTTATTGAACTGAATCAGTTCATGTAAGACAAGGAGGAAAAGCCCTGAGCAGCATGTGTCCCTCTCTCACCAGGACACTGTCCCTCTCTCACCAGGACACAGTCCCTCTCTCACCAGGACACTTTGGATTGTGGTGTGTGGCTGCTAGCTGGAGGGGAGGATTTATGGAAGTGTTGTCTGTTAGTGAGGATTTCATGGTTGGAGTCAGAACATTTTAGGAGATATTTCACTAACCTGACAACTAAATCATTACCAAACAATTTCTTCACCAACATGTTTGTAAAGATGTATAATAACATGTAACATGCTGACAATGTTGAAAATCAACTCTCATGTGAAACTGGTACACCTGACCCCGCCCCCCTCTCCACTCTCAGCCAATCACAGGCCACCTCACTGTAACGCTGCATTCATGTACCATAAAATTATAGGAACCAACAAACATCCTCATTTAATCATTACAACAATAACAACTGCAGAGATGTTACACTAGTTTTCTATTTTTCTTTAGTCAAAAGATAGAATGGCAGGAAGCCCCCCGCCTGTTCAGACGGTGGGGGGCAATACAAACATCTCGTAATTATTATTATCATAACAGGTCTCTGATATGTGGAGGAGTCAGACCATTCAAGGCTTTAAAAACAAGCAGTAGCATTTTAAAATCTCTTCTAAAACTGACAGGCAGTCAGTGAAAGGAAGAAGGGATTGGTGAAATGTGGTCCCTCCTCCTGGTGCCTGTTAAAAACCTGGTAGCAGCATTCTGCTCCAGCTGCAGTCTTTGAACATTCAGCCTACTGATGCCAGAATAAAGGGAGTTACAGTAATCCAGCCTGGACCAGATGAAGACATGTATTACTTTCTCCAGGTCTGCTGGGGAGAGGAATGACCTGGTCTTGACTAGTCGTCTCAGCTGAGGGTTAATTAAAATCGTATGATTGATTGTAAAAAATACTGAGCAAAGGTCACAGCGCATCCTTTGGTACATTTTTAGTGTTGCATTACCTGGTGTCAAGTGTACTGCAGGAAAATATTTATATTTGACAGCAGTCTGATAAAAACATTACAAAAACGAAAAAAAAAATACATGTTTGATTCTGATCTGAAAGAAATCAGACATCACAGTATTAATGAAGAACCGTCAGCCGCGACCTTTATCTGACCAGGTTTGAGCACATTGTTGTTGCAGTGTAGGTCATGTGGTTGAGCGGTCCAAGGTGCTGGATTCAGGCTCCAGTCTCTCAGAAGGTATGGGTTCAAATCCCACTGCTGCCCCTTTCAAAGGTTTGGGAGGATTTACTACCTCAAATCAAAAAAAATAATGAGACAGTGTCATGTACCAGGAGCAGGTACATTGAAGACTTACTCTTAGATCAGGGGAGTCCAAACTCAGATCCTGGAGGGCCTCAGCCCTGCATGTTTTCTATGTCTCCCTTCTTTAACACTCCTGAATGGTTCATCACCACATTCAGCACAAAGCTCCATAGGGAGGAACTCATTGCAATCAGCCATGTTGAAGCAGGGAGATGTGGTAAATATGCAGGGCTGAGGCCCTCCAGGAACTGAGTTTGAGACCCCTGATCTAGAGCATGATCTTTGACCCCATCAGCTCCCTGGGAGCTTCACCCTGTCACCAACTCTTTCATACGTATCCTGTTTGAAATAAATCGTTTCCACCACTCAGTATGTGCCGGTACTTTATAAAACAGTACGGGTTTTCATGTGTTTTCACTGACTAAAGTTGTGAATGGTACTAAAAGTACTGTACCGAACCGTCACCCTCATGCTTGATGATGTGGACTTGTTGGGTTTCTCCTGTAAAAACACCAAGAAATGACTGTGTTGTATTTGGGGATATAGAAGTAAAGTTGAACTGAATTAATGCAGTGAGGCACTGCTGGGATTTGAACCCAGGATCTCCTGTTTACAAGACAGGTGCTTTGACCAGCTAAGCCACAGTGCCTCCTTTGGAGGACTGTAGTGCTGCATTACCTGGTGTCAGAACTTGTTGAAGTGAAACTCAGAGAGCAGAGGGCCTCGTACAGGTGTTCCTCACCTGTTGAACTAATGCTGGATTTACAGAAGAGTGGCTTCATGACAGCTGGGGAACATCTGGACCTATTGTCACAAAGCTTCCACATTGTGAAGCATGGTAACAGACACAACTACAACTACACATAGCAACATCTCCTCCGTAGTATAGTGGCGAGTATCCCCGCCTGTCACCTAGGAGGTGGGGGTTCAATTCCCCAACAGGGAGTGCAGCTCTTTAGTTTACTTACTGATGACCCTCAGGTTCAGGTCAGAAATGTCCTCCCAGTCACTTCCTTCCAGGTCATACAGCATTTGGAGACCCTGATGTGTTTGTTAAATATGAGTTTAAAAGAAGCACCAAGAGCGCCCTCTGGTGAGCCGAATCACAGGGCCGTGTAAAGGACAGACGTGGGCCAACAGAGCCTAACCTTTAGTTGTGAATGAAGTTCATCTGCAGATACTTCTGAACAAAAAACCCTTGAGTTCTTACCTCCTGCTGAGATTAAAACTCTCTCTCTCAGTATTTAAAGCTTGTAGCTCACAGGTGTGTTTAGTTACATAATCAGAGAGCGGCAGAGTCCATCAATGTCTCATTACTACCTGTTGATTCAATTCAGCAGATGAGAGAGGCACCTCATGGAGATCAAAGGAGAACAAAGGAGATCAGTGTCTGTTGCCATGGAGATGCTCCCTGCTCAGTGTTGTAGCTACTTGGTCTACCTAGTTAGCATTTAGATGAGCTAATGGATATCATGCTAGTGATGCTAATTCGATTCCTTAAATAAATGTGGCATTAGTGAAGACCTGCGCTCTACCGAGTGTAGCTCTAGTTGGTAGGTTATTGAGACTTTTTCCCCGTTACTATTATTTTCTGATATTTTTTCACTTTTACTAATACTTTATTGAAACATCTTCATATAGCACACATTAGCTAACATACACATTAGCATGTTAAACAAAAAAAACATGTTAGCATGTTAGCTTGGGTGCACTGATGACAAAAGTACATCAGAACATTCAGAACATTCAGAATATTGTGACTTTTGTTATAAGGTTTGGCTCATCGTTTCTTGGAAAATAAAGAAAAAAGAAAAAAGATAAACTCATTCAAAGTGGATGGAGGTTTGATGAAAAACACAAAAACGGCCTCTGAAGTTAAAAATTTAAACATTGCAGCATCTGTCCTCTATTATGGAGACGTACGAGTCGGCAGCAGGAGACAAAATGGAGACACAAAGATTATTATCATAGGAGTGTAATGATTCTAGAGTGTCATGTGTAATGATTCTACCAATATAAAAGCCATTGTGATAGAGTGGGACACTCTGAAGGGATGTTTGGTCTGACAGCAACCTTCCACAGAGCTCCGGTCAGAGAGAAGGACACGGAGAGACCTTTCCATGGTACTTTAATAATGAAGGTGGAATAACAGGATGAACGCAGAATGAACGTGATGAATTTGCGTGTGTGTGTGTGTGTGTGTGTGTGTGTGTGTGTGTGTGTGTGTGTGTGTGTGTGTGTGTGTGTGTGTGTGTGTGTGTGAGTGTGTGTGTGAGTGTGTGTGTGTGTGGTCTACAAAGGAAACAAATAAATACAGAACAATATTGAAATATTGTACAAATAAATAAAGTTATACAATCCAATATTAAACATTCTTACTTAAAGTATAATGATTTGGTCAAAATAAAGCAAAAAGGTAATACATTGAACAAAGTCTGAATATAAAGGCTGAATAATCAGGCTGTAATGAAATGAAGTATTTTAAACAGATTTGGTGGTATGTGTCTCCCTCTAGCGGGTGCAGACTGTAACTGCATCTTATTAAACATCACATGAAGACAACATGAACAATTAGTTGAAACAAGGGCATGCAGCACATAACGAGACTAAACTACACATAACAACGTCAAAACAGACCTCAAGTACACAGCAATACACCTTGAAAGACATAACAAAGGGTTTACACTAACTAATGACACCGTCACATGAGCCTAATTAACTTATGAATGATTCTCAAACGTGCTGAAACTTCAAAATAAACTCAGGATGGGCAAAGGGGGTTTAACTAAAAAAGTGCCTTGGTAGTTAAGAAGCAATATTTACACATTTACACTTTGACACAAGCACGCACACCAATGGTATCCATTGTGTACAATGTGCTCAGAGTACTGAGGAGACGCTCAGAAAGGAAGTGACACCGTAACTTAAATATTTTCACATTAAAATAACAAGCATAAAAGACTTTCCACAGCAGTGGAAGAGTCCAAGCAGCTGGATCCTCTCAGAGCAATAGACCTTTTTCACACTTCCGTGTTTGTGGAGCTCATTTACTTCCGGTGGCTCTCGCTTTAGCGTTGGACTGTGACGATAACGGCTCAGTCTCCACGCGGTTGTTTTGGTTGTGTTCCTGGTTGCTCTTGTGGGACAAGAAAACAACCATACCCCATACCTTACCATGCTTTTCCTACAGACCCGGGCTAAAGGAGGCAGTGGATCCTAGCTGTTAGAAGAGATGAGGGTCTGAAACTCTGCATAAAGCCAGGGAGCACTTTGTATGCAGCCGGTACTTCACCAGGAGGATTCTGTCAGCGGATCCACTATCAGTCACCTTAGAAGTGGAACTGTTCCATGTCTCTTTCCCTGGAATGACTTTATTGTTCCATCTCTCTGTCCCTGGAATGACTTTATTGTTCCATGTCTGTCCCTGGAATGACTTTATTGTTCCATCTCTCTGTCCCTGGAATGACTTTATTGTTCCATGTCTCTTTCCCTCTAATGACTTTATTGTTCCATGTCTCTTTCCCTGGAATGACTTTATTGTTCCATCTCTCTTTCCCTCTAATGACTTTATTGTTCCATGTCTCTTTCCCTGGAATGACTTTATTGTTCCATGTCTCTTTCCCTGGAATGACTTTATTGTTCCATCTCTCTTTCCCTGGAATGACTTTATTGTTCCATGTCTCTTTCCCTGGAATGACTTTATTGTTCCATCTCTCTGTCCCTGGACTGACTTTATTGTTCAATCTCTCTTTCCCTCTAATGACTTTATTGTTCCATGTCTCTTTCCCTGGAATGACTTTATTGTTCCATCTCTCTGTCCCTGGAATGACTTTATTGTTCCATCTCTCTGTCCCTGGAATGACTTTATTGTTCCATGTCTCTTTCCCTCTAATGACTTTATTGTTCCATGTCTCTTTCCCTGGAATGACTTTATTGTTCCATCTCTCTTTCCCTCTAATGACTTTATTGTTCCATCTCTCTGTCCCTGGACTGACTTTATTGTTCCATCTCTCTTTCCCTCTAATGACTTTATTGTTCCATGTCTCTTTCCCTGGAATGACTTTATTGTTCCATCTCTCTTTCCCTGGAATGACTTTATTGTTCCATGTCTCTTTCCCTGGAATTACTTTTTTGTTCCATGTCTCTTTCCCTGAAATTACTTTATTGTTCCATGTCTCTTTACCTGGAATGACTTTCATGTTCCATCTCTCTTTCCCTGGAATGACTTTATTGTTCCATCTCTCTTTCACTGGAATGACTTTATTGTTCCATGTCTCTTTCCCTGGAATGACTTTATTGTTCCATCTCTCTTTCCCTGGAATGACTTTATTGTTCCATCTCTCTTTCCCTGGAATGACTTTATTGTTCCATGTCTCTTTCCCTGGAATGACTTTATTGTTCCATCTCTCTTTCCCTGGAATGACTTTATTGTTCCATGTCTCTTTCCCTGGAATGACTTTATGGTTCCATCTCTCTTTCCCTGGAATGACTTTATTGTTCCATGTCTCTTTCCCTGGAATGACTTTATTGTTCCATCTCTCTTTCCCTGGAATGACTCTATTGTTCCATGTCTCTTTCCTTGGAATTACTCTATTGTTCCATGTCTCTTTCCCTGGAATTACTCTATTGTTCCATGTCTCTTTCCCTGGAATGACTTTATTGTTCCATGTCTCTTTCCCTGGAATGACTTTATTGTTCCATGTCTATTTCCCTGGAATGACTTTATTGTTCCATGTCTCTTTCCCTGGAATGACTATTGTTCCATGTCTCTTTCCCTGGAATAGCTTTTGCACCACCTAGAGGGATTCTTTCCTCCAGAGGACTCAGAAACAGCAGCTTGTCCTCTCCCAGCTCTCCAGGCTGAAGCTGCTACTGCAGACCACCATCATGTGGCTCATCCACCCACAGGTAAATATCTAAGATGGTAAATTGTATAAGTTTGTCATATAAGATCAAATATAACCAATAATACAATTGCAGGATGCGTTGCAGCACCAGTGTGTACTTCTATACCATCTAGAGATCAAATCAATGACGGATACATATACTGTATACTTGTACCTCGACTTACATAGTGTGTTGATCCACAAGGAAATAATGTCACAGGAGGTCAATACTAAAAACAACCATGCTCACCAGTAAAAATGAAAACAAGACTGTTTTAATTTAATTTTACATTTGAAAAATAAAGTAATGAAAATATTATATAAAAATTAATAGTAAAACATGGCCGTTTATAACATTGTGAGTTATTTTATAGTTGGCTCTTATTTATATACTTATGTATTTTATTGTATGATCTATTTTTATTTTTTGATTTCACAGCTGCACTAGATGAAGCTCTTGAATATATTAAGGAGTTGGAAGCCAGGCTGGAGGATGTGGATTTGTCTCCCAGGTTTTGTACTCACTATGGTGTTTCTGATGAACAGATCCGGTTCTACAGCAGATTCCCCTCTGAGAGGGTTCCACATCTTCTTGGAGTCCATTGCTCCACCTGCATCCCGCCTCATATCTGGACCAGAGTTCAGACAAGAGGAGATGAAGCCCCAGAATGCCTCTGATTGATGAGTTATAATGTTCTCCTTCAGGGTGGCTGTGGGCAGGAAGGAGCAGCTTTTTGACATGTTAGACACTATTTACACTATTTACACTATTTACACTATTTACACTATTTACACTATTTACAGTGATTCACACAACTTGAGATTTAATGTTCAAAACACAAAGTGACAAAAGGTCATTTATACATTTTAATATGATCATTACTGCATTGAAATAAACACATTAATGGTGTTGAAGTAAAACATGTCTGGTTTAGAGTCCATCTGGTCAATGACCGATTCATCAGGCCACAACTGCTCTACAGTTATGGTTCTAAATGTGTCAGTGACAAAGTGGCACCATTCCATCCTGGTGATTACCAGCTGACCCTGTACCTGCCAGTAGTATGTGTGTGAACGCCTCAGACCTGTGTGCTCATCCTGAACCTTGAGCTCAGCAACCTGGGACACATCATTTGTTTGGGACCAACTCCAGAGTTGAGAGGAAATCTAAAAGGAGAGCTCTGAGTGGTTGGGACTCCAGTGGACGTAGTTTTTCTCCTGATGTCAGGATGTCGGGATCAGGAAGTGGACGTAGTTTTTCTCCTGATGTCAGGATTTCAGGATCAGGAAGTGGACGTAGTTTTTCTCCTGATGTCAGGATGTGGGGATCAGGAAGTGGACGTAGTTTTTCTCCTGACGTCAGGATGTGGGGATCAGGAAGTGAATGTAGTTTTTCTCCTGACGTCAGGATGTGGGGATCAGGAAGTGGACGTAGTTTTCCTCCCGGTGTCAGGATGTGGGGATCAGGAAGTGGTCCTACAAACACCTGAGTGACATAATCACAGTAAGTTAAGACAAAGGAAACATTACAAGCATAAAAACATTAATTACCAATAAATGATACCTGTGTAAGCTCTGCACAGCTGGACTGCACACATCTGTTTCCACCACCACCTCACTGGCAGGATCAGGGTGGAGCCCCTTACATGTCTTTTAATGGATCACTCTAAAAATATTGATGGAAAAAAACTCATCAAATTATCATCATGAATTGCACATACGGAGCACCAGGTTCTAACATCGACTGATTTAATGAACGGAACAGCGCCATCTAGTGTCCCGGAGACGGTGGTGCCTGTCAGATTCTGTTACAGCAGCCAGCCAGGTGGAAGATTTCATAAATACAATGGAGTTTCAATTGAATTCCAGCAGGACCACTTCTCATTGTGCAACCTTTAGTGATAATATATTTACACATGTTATAGATAAAATCAAAGTAAGTGGTGTATTACTCAATGATATCAGTGATTTCATGTCTGTTTGTTTTTGTTTTTTTACTGTTTACAATAAAAAACACAGAAACATTAAAAGAGAAAACAGATAGATATCAGTACACATGAGCCAGAACAGAGGAATCCCTGGAAAAACTAGTTATTGAGGTACAATCAGATGACTGGGAACTCATTTATATATACAAGAGAAAGTGAAATATAAAGATGTTTAATGGATGATGAAGGGGTTAAAAAATGCATCCAAGGAGAAGAATACATGACATAGAGAATCCAATAAATGATGAACGAAGGAGATGGAAAATAAATACAAGAAATGTAAAACAAAGTTCACTCATATGATGACAAAATGTAGGAAGAATTATTTTAAGAAAGTACCAGAAAACAATAAAGACAATGTCAGCAGTACATAGAAGGTTGTACATAGTACTATTTAACAGGCTTCCAGTAAGGATACTGTTATTGAAAACAGACAAACTTCACAAACTATAGACCCACAATCCTCCCAAATCCTAGAAAAACTCTTCAACGACATACTAGATACATTCAGAGAAATGAACTCTAATTCATGAAATCTAGGTCAAACCAAAATCATGATATTTGGAAAATATGAAATAAATAAACAGGTAAAGGTTCAAGTAGAGGGTGTAGATAGAGAAAAGGTGATTGAAGACAAATTTCTCGAAAAATGTAAGGATGAGTACGAGCACAATACAACTCTACAAAGCTGATTTCCTTTGATCTGAGCGTCTCCATGGCTCCATTGCTGATCTCCTATCAGATCAAAGGAGATCAGTGCCTTTTGCCATGGAGATGCTCAGATCCAAGATTTCCTCCGGCTTTGATCTCCGTTGAAAGAGAACATAGCTGAAAGAGAATATGTCATATAATATGGAATATTAGATAAATGTGTCACAATAAATAAATATGGAATAGGTAAATATCGAACAATTATATTCTATGTAATATTAAAGGTAACTATCTAAAAATAAATGAAGTATAATAGGTAAATACGTTATTGTGTGTAAATATGTTATTGTGTGTAAATATGTTAAAAACAAATCTAAATGTGTTACACAAAAAAGTTATAACTTGTGTCCTAATGTACATGTTCATTGTACATAAATGTCACATTCTGTGTATATAAATTACAGAACAGAGGAATCCCTGGAAAAACTAGTCATTGAGGTACAATCAGATGACTGGGAACTCATTTATAAAGGAAAGGACATCCTGTCACTATGAGTGTACAATCAAACAATACAAGAGAAAGTGAAATATAATGATATTTAATGGATGACAAAGGGCTTAAAAATGCATCTAAGAAGAATACATGACATAGAGAATCCAATAAATGATGAAACTGTCCGGAAATAGTGCTTCATACTCTGTTAAATGTGTGTTTAAAAGACCCGGCCCGTCTGCAGCTTGTGCTGGCCTGCGGTGGGGGGGGGGGGGGGGGGGGGGGGGGTTATATTGATGAAACTCTCCGAAAATAGTGCTTCATACTCGGATACATCACTGAGGAGAAGACCCGGCCGGTATGGAGCTCATCTCCTCCGGAGCTTAACCAGGCTCTCCAGCCGGTCCTGCGTACCCACACTTAAGCACCCCCCCTCGGACTAAACACTTCCAGCCCGCCCCGCTGGAACCAGGCATTGGTTGCCTGGTTACCAGACAACCAATGATAGATCGAGCGCAAGTTCACCTGGGAAAGGGAGCTCTCCATGTTCAAAAATAAACTTTCAATCAATTCAATACTGGGACAAGATCCAGATACAGCCCGGAAGTGAAGTCTGTGACCAAGACTAGAGCAAAGGTTGTTAAAACCACCAGAACTGGGTCCATTGGGGGTGATCAAAATGATTTCAGTTTTTGAACCGTTCAGCTGTAAAAAGCTTTTGGACTTTGGTTCTTTACTTTTGTGAGGCAGGACAGGATAGAGGCACAGTCCGTAGAGCAAGGCTTTATAGGGAAGTTCAGTTGTGTGTCGTCTTCATAAAAATGAAAGTTAACATTAAGGCCACCCAAAACAGAGCCTTGAGGGACACCATAACAAAGAGCAGCACAAGAGGAAGAGGTCTCTCCAAGCTGAACAGAAAATGATCTGTCTGATAAATACCAGGAAAACTAGTTAAGAGCAACACCAGTGATGCCAACAAAAAATAAATCAATCAATGAAAAAAGTCCCTCTTTCATTACAGAGCTGAAGATGTGAGCACAAAGGAGTTTGGACTCTCAGACTGTTCAATGTCCAAAAGATTCTTTCACATTAGTTCCTCATGTTAAAAAAAAGAAAAGGTAATATTTCATTACAGAGCTGAGATAACTGAACTCCACAGATTTTTTTGTTAGCAGTCAGCTCTATGGACAGTTTGGGAATTGAACCCAAGACCTTGGTGTGATTAGCACCACACTCTGACCAGCTGAGCTAACCAGCCAATCACATGACTGATCCAGAAGAACCAGGAACCATCAGGGATCACCAGAAGAAGAACCAGACTCAGTGACCTGCAACTGTTGTGTTGTTTATTTCAGTAGTATCCAGACCATCTTGTTCATCGTAGGAACATTTTGGTAGTTTTTCTCTGAATGGCCGGCAAGTACATGTAGGGAGAGTTCAGACGGAGATTACTGAGTGTATACTGAGAGCGCTGAATCTGACTACAGTATATTGTTGTTAATAACTTTGATTTCCTCAACAAAAGACAGTACTGTATGGAGACGACAACTGTAGATTTTCCTGCTGTGTTTCTCCAAGGTAAGTACAGTAACTATCAACTTTTAATAAATCATCCATACTGGGGGTCAATATGACTTGATACTATGATAACTTTGTTTGGTTATGTACCAATTCATCATAAATATACTGACGGCTGGTTAAGGTTTTATTGAAGGTTTGAATTTGGTAGTGTTGGGATTTATGGTTGGTTACTAGCATTAAATTACTGTAAGTAATAGATTACTGAAAGTAATAAATCACTGGAAGTAATTCATGAAAAATTGAAAGTATTAATGGAAGTAAACAGTCATTTACTCATTAACAACTCCTAAAGTAATTGAGTAATTACTTAAAAAGGAAAAAAAAAAGAATAAATTATCAAAAATTATTTATTAATAAAAAAAATATTAATTCACATAAACTTGTCATTTATGTATTAATAATAAATCGGGGCACCACCAGAGAACCTGGAAATAGCTAATACCAAAATATCAGTCTCATTTGTAAAAAGTTTATTTAAAGCCAGGAAGGTAGGAAGTCTATGATGATCAAATATAATGAGTATAAGGACAAGATATAATTTTACCACGACACAGTGAATATGCAATCTGAAAATAGACAGACAATGGACACCGAAATGAATACCCGAGAACTGCCATTGATGGTCGGATTACATTTTTTCTGTACTTGTTCTCAAGTATTTAACAGTGCACAATAGAGTGATTTCGTCACTAACTTTCCATTACACTGCTCACAACAAAACATCTCTTTTGTCGTAACCTCCACATAGCACTTATTTATAACAACCACTATTTTATAGTGTTACAACAAGATATACTTTGATATTTACTTTGATCTTGACTCAAATTAAAGTCAACATCAAAGTGACAGTAGAATTTATTTTTCAAATTAAAGTGAACATCAAAGCCAAAATGGGATCTGTTTTTTCAAAATAAAGTGAACATCAAATTGAATAGAGTATTATTTTCAAATTAAAGTGAACATCAAAATGGGTTTTTTTCTTTTTTTAAATTAAAGTGAAAATGGTATTTTTTTCTAATTAAAAGTGAAGCATGTCAACAACAGTCCTTGTCAGGTGGAAGTGGTCAAGCTCAACTGTTATCAATGACTGAAACAGATTAAATCTTGGTCAGGAACAATAGACTGGAGCGGCGTGTGGTCTTGGCCCACGCACTCGTCCAAAGATGGAGTTTCTAGTTAGACAAGCGAAGCTTCCTTCTATTGGCTGATGCCATGGGTCTTCTCTTGACAAGATGTCCTCAAATAAATGTGTCTTCTCCTTGAGGTGTGAGGAATTACCTCATTCTCAAGCAGTGTCTTGTCTGTTGTCTTGCTTCCAGATGTTTAGCCTCATGTTCAGACTGAGGTCTGTGGTATCCATAGTGTTTTGTATCAATCACCTTGCTTTGCCTGCTTGTAGGAACAGACCAGTTTGACCCCCAAGGTTCTGCTGGGGTGAAAGTTCACAGGGGTGGAGCAAGTCTCCAACATATCAGGAGCAGAACTAATGGCAGTGTCTCATTACTTGCTGATCTCAGGAAGTAAATCCATCTAAAGCTTTGAAAATGGCAGTGGTGGGATTTGAACCCACGCCTCCTGAGAGACTGGAGCCTTAATCCAGCGCCTTGGACCGCTCGGCCACACTACCTGCTTCAGCTTGAATTGAGTGATCATCCAATATCCTCTCCTCCCTCGTCTTCCCTGCTTGCTGCTCCTGTCTTCTTCTGTCTCCTGTCAGAATCTAACAAGAGCCTCTCTTTACACCTGAACCGAACTGAAACCATGGAATTGATCAGCTGGTCTCTCAATGCAATTGACCAAATTTTCACGACAAGACGATTGGGCAAGGGAAAGCCCACATGTCCTGAGGGGACATTTGCTGCCAGATACATCCTCGACTCCTGGACAGCCGGAGGATCGTGTGTCTGTCAATTCTTTCCATGGAGGACGTGGAAGACCTCTACATAACGGGATTTATGATAACAGGTCTGCTGCTGATTGGAGCTGGCAGCTTTCTGATCGATCACAAAGTGGAGAAGATGCAGGCAGCTGTATTGGGAAGGCTGCCAATCCTCACTGAGGGACTGTGCAGGGATTTGAACCCTCAGACTCGTGATAAATGAACTCAAAAGTACGCAAGACGTGACTCTTTAACATTTACGAGGAATAGAAACCAACTTGGAGAAATTCAGAGCTCTACTGGAACACTAAAAAAATGGCCACCGTTTTGGAGCAGCATGGAGACCAGAGACACTGAAGGACGAGAGAAAGCTGAAGACGTCCTGACAGAAAACAAATCTTATCTACCATCAGATTCCCTCAGACGTCCAGACGCCGAAAGCTGGATTGTTTTTCTATTTCTCCTGGATGTGGATGTTAAAACGGAGGCTCTGTCCTTCCCTGATGTCTCCTCACACCCGTCCCACTGGGACCTTGTCTCTGACCAGGACTATCAAGGCCGTCTCACGACAACAGACGCTGGACTGACACTGCAGAGATAAGCAACTGCTTCACCACCTCTGTTGGCCCCTCCCCTCCTCCCACATAGAGGCATGTGGAGGAGGTGGAGGAGGTGGAGGAGGTGAGCTGAGCTCCTACGAGAGGCTGTGAGCTCCACCTACCTAACCCAGTGGCTGGCTGCAACCTAACCCCACCTCCTATGTCCACATGTGCTTTGTCTTGGAGACATGTTGTAACCTGTGTTGATGCTTTAAATGTGCTGAGGTGTTTTTGTTCCTATTACAGACGGTCCTCTCTTAGAACACAGTCTGAAATCTGTCTTTTCTTTCTCCTCTTCTCACCTCTCGTCATCTCTCTCTTCTACAAGCTTCACATGAAATTCCGCTGTACTTGTACAATGACAATAAAGTGTGATTGATTGATTGGTTGATTGGTTGATTGATTGATTGATTGATTGATTGATTGATTGATTGAGTATTTAATAGTCCACAATGTATTAGAATTTACCATTTGAAGTCCATTTTTTCTAAATAGAATCCACTCTCTCTGTTCTGCCTTCTGTCTCTGTTTCCATTATTATTCCTACTAATTGATCAGCTGTGTCATTACAGGTTGTCACTGTCACAGTGTCTAATGTAGGATTTACTGTGTTTTAAGTAATATCTGGTCCTTTACCAAGTGTTTTTGATGATCCATGATTTTATTTCATATTTTGATGGTTCAACGTATGTTAGTTAATTTTTGTTTTTGAAGTTAAAGCCGTTGATTCAGTCTCTTTTTGGCAGCGACCAAATTCAGCTCAGATCCAGATCAGATCCATAATGTGATTTGTTAACAAGTGAAACAGGAAATGGTCTGTAAGGTGCAGTACAGCATGGCTCCGCCCCCTCCACAATGTGACAGGGTCTCAGTTATTTGGTGTATAACTAGTCCTGCACTGCTGGAGCACAGACACAAAAAGCTCATAAGGAACAGGTTGCTAGGACTTTTGTTAATGATTCAGAAAACTGCATCCCAAAAAAAACTGCTAAACAATGACCCATACAAAGCAGAAGGGAGAGGTTCCTCAGGGAACAGATGAAAGGAGATCAAAGGGGATCAGCGTCTGTTGCCATGGAGATGCTGAGAACAAAGGAGAGGTAGGCACACACTATTTCATCTGGAATGTTCTTGTTTTAAGCACCTAAGGTATTTTAAAAACCTCAAGTGAGAACTGAGCAGTGTTGCCACATTTACCTTGAAAAGTAATCTGATTACTGATTACTAGTTACTCATTTAAAAGTAACTAGTTACTTTACTGATTACTTGTTTTTTCAAGTAACTAAAATAGATTATAAGTAACTTTTACTTACTTTCAGCATCTGCCGACAACACACCCCCACCGTCTCGAGATAAAAATGACAACTGTTTTTCTAAAAACTCAGTTCTGTTCACTGCCTGGCCTCCTGCTGATACATATTTAACCTTTGATCTTCATTCTTTGTTGTATTTATATCTGACTCACGCTTTTATTATCACATTTTTACTATCACTGCTATTTATTAGTACCAAGTTGTAGTCCGTTGTTGCACTATTTATCTATTTATTTATTTGCACTACCTGCTCTATGTGACCTTTACCCCCCCCCCCCCCCATGGGGAAAAATAAAGCATTTCATTGATTGATTGATTGAAAAAAAGGGTGCTGATTGCAATGTTTAGGTTTATTGATGCCGTTAGTTTGTTCCCATTCGTTTGTGTCATCTGAACAGAGCGAGTTGGCCTGTCATTGGCTGAGAGTGGAGAAGGGGGCGGGTCAGGTGAGTGTGCAGACTGCATCATGTGCTGCTTGTGTCTCTGTCAGTTTGGAGGAGAATGGAGGAGCAGCTGGTTCTGTTTAATAATAAAATAGGGATTTACCGATACTAGTATCGGGTATCGGTTCGATACCAGGCATGAGGTGGTTACCACTCTGGATCTAGAGCAGAGGTCTCAAACTCCTGGAGGGCCTCAGCCCTGCATGTTTTCTATGTCTCCCTTCTTTAACACTCCTGAATGGTTCATCACCACATTCAGCACAAAGCTCCATAAGGAGCCACTCATTGCAATCAGCCATGTTGAAGCAGGGAGACGTGGAAAACATGCAGGGCTGAGGCCCTCCAGGAACTGAGTTTGAGACCTCTGATCTAGATCATGATCTTTGACCCCATCAGCTCCCTGGGAGCTTCACCCTGTCACCAACTCTTTCATACTTATCGTGTTGGAAATAAATGGTTCAATCAGGGAGGAGGCATTTGACAGGATATCCATTCTGAGCAGAGTGGAGCAGTGGAACAGAGAGCCGTCTGCACTCTTTGAGAAGGTAAAGATGGTGTTGAGGTCATGAGGTCACCTTCAATGACTGGGAGGAAGTGGATCTGTGTGCTCTGCTCTGCATCATATGCATGGATTCTCTTCATCCAGCCAGTTGGAGTGTGTGAACTCGGGATGGTGGGCTTTGATTAGCCCCCCTGCGGCCCAGAGTGAGGAGTGACTGCTCATGAGCCAGGCAGGAGGAGAGAAACATGACGCTGTTTAATCCTGTCTGTTTCCTGATGGCAAATGGAAGAATGTTGACTTCAGCTCCTCTCAGGATCTGAGCTTTGTCCATTGAGTTGGCAGATTTTCATGTTTCTCTTACTATTGACAGTTTGACTCTTATTTTCCAGCAGGAGACAAAAAGTGTCTGGTCACAGTTTGGTTCAGTTTCACTCAGTGACAGTGAGAATCAGTCAAACTGTGGGGGAAGGGTTCATGGAGCACTGAAGGTGGAACGCTTCACATTTCCTGGCTGGAATGAGCTGAAGTTTAAGCATTGGTGGTTCAGTGGTAGAATTCTCTCCTGCCATTCAGGAGCCGGGGTTCGATTCCCGGCCAATGCAATTGAGCTTTTCTTAACCCTCCTCATTTGTGAGCTTTCACAACCCAGTCACATGTTAACGGGTCGCTTTTGAAATTTAGAAATTTGGTTGGGCTGTGCTAACCATCTGGACCAAAGTATGTCTTTACCGCACTGCCAAACCTTCAGCACTGCCATGTGCTGCACGTACACTTTCCAGCTCACTAACGACTGTATATCAATCATGTTTAGCATGTAGCCTCTTTACTATATGAGCCCTGCAGCTCATTAACATGTTGGAGGGTAAATTTCCGTGATGCCCCTGAACGCATCACTCAAAACTCTCTGCTCCTGCAGTTAAAACCAGACCAACCTCATGGCCCGGACACAAATGTTCTCTTTTATTACTGAAACAGACAAAATGTATTTGTAAAAACATTGAAATAAGCTGTGCAGTTGAACATTTAAAACAGTGCCTCACAGTAATGTGACTGCTGTGAGGGGGCGTGGCCTGTGAGTTTGACAGCTTCTTCTCAGAGTATGAACTCTCCTGCCTAACAAGCATTTCTTCAGCAGTTGGCTGACGTCACGGCCCAACTGTTCTTGTTCTTGTGGGTTCTTATAGGACTATGCAGGGTTCGTTTCCAAGCCAATCCAAAAGATCCTTTCTCAACCATACCAAAAGTACCAACCAAACAGTAACCCTCCGTTGAGGTACCTGGCACATCGGGGGGAGGGGTCAAACATGATCATTCTTGATGATGTGGACTTGTTGGGTTTCTCCTGTTAAAACACCAAGAAATGACTGTGTTGTATTTGATGCTATATAAGTAAAGTTAAAGTGAATTAATGTTGTGAGGCACTGCTGGGATTTGAACCCAGGATCTCCTGTTTACGAAACAGGCACTTTGACCAGCTAAGCCACAGCGCCTCCTTTGGTGCATTTTCAGTACTGCATTACCTGGTGTCAGATGTTCTGCAAACACATCTTTATATTCAATAACAGTGTGAAAAATATGGAGAAAAAAACCCATTTGATTCTATGATCAGAATAATAAAGTAGAACTCAGCCCGTCACAGTACTAATATCAATACAAGAGAAGACTGACTCCTCACTAGAACCCAAAGGTTTGGTTCTATCTGCTGACTTGCAGTGGTGGACACACTGATTTCTAGACCATTGAAGTGGAAGATATGCAGTTCATATACCATCCTACAGGGGGAGCTGCAGCACTCTCAGCTCTCCTACTTGCCTCTGTCTTCAATCTATTGGTACCAAGTGAAGTCCAGAGTTTTGATGGATGAAGGTTCTCATAATATCTGAGGAACAACATCTCCTCCTTAGTTTAGTGGTCTGCAGCATCTGACCAATCACAATCATGGAGAAACTCTACAGAGTAACATGCTGGTTTTCACATCTTTTGTGAAAATGCCTTGCTCATGTTTTGACATTGAGAATAAAATAAATTCATTCTTTGTAATCCAACAGTTCAATCTGAGTCTGTATTGCTAATTGAAACTTGAATACCTTCTAGAACAGACTGATGGATATTTCCAATGACTGGATATTCTGGAGAAACACTTCATGGACTAAGTCCACTGTGGATTTAGTCGACTAAACTAGACTAAGACAAGACAGATTTCTGATGACTAAACTAAGACTAAAACTAAATGGCGAGTTCCTCAAAAGACTGAGACTAAATCAGAGTTTGTTGTCAAAATGACCACTGTACAGAAGTTTTGAGTAGAAGTGTCTCCTCCGTCATTTAATACCATGTTTGTATGTTAACGATGTTAAAATGTTGTTTTACATTTTCTTATAGTCTGCACCAGTCCTGATGTGCTGTTTCACATCTGGTGAGTTTTGGAGAATGTTTTCCCTCCACTGTCAGACAGGAAATGACCACACATTTAAAGCGCAGGCGCGAGCTACATGGAGGTAAGTTGCTCCTTTTATATTTCCTGATAAAGTTATGAATGTGTGGTTTCTTGCGTGTGCTCAGCATTGATATACCTGCCGTAAACTAACATATATTGTTGATGCCAATAGCAGCGTGTTCCACCAGTGGTTTAGGTTAGGTGTCATGTTAAAGCTGAGTCATGCTAACGGTGGATAGCATTAAAACTCCATACGTTGAACTTGTTTCAGTTCACAAAGTAAAGTAACTTCATATATCCGATGAGTGAAACAGTTTGTAAAGAGTACAGCAAGATGAAGCCTCCATGCAGTAGCTATTGCATTGCAATGAAGTTGAAAAGGTGTTTTTCTCAGCTTGTGAAGGTTTTAGAGAAGCGTGGTTCTCACAGGTCAAAGTATCAACAAATCATGTAAAGCAACATGATTCATTACTGTACTTCATATTAGGATCTAAAGTTGTTAAAAATACCTCAACCTTAAAAGATGAAGGGAAGATTCTGGTGGACAAAGATCAATTAATAATGGATCCAATATCCTCACCTGTCACCTGTCTGATCACGGAATTAAATGTTTGATGAAGAATTCTAGGATTGTGCAACTCAGTGTAATCCACACTCTCTCTGTTCTACCTTCTGTCTCTGTTTCCATTATTAAGACTACTAATGGATCAGCTGTGTCATTACAGGCTGTCACTGTCGCTGTCTGGCTTCTTCTTCCACCACAGTGTGAGTGTGTGTGTCGTGGCACCGGTCCTCTATGTTGCTATAGGAGTGATCTTCTATTGGCCTGGGAGGAGAGGTTACCAGCACATCACTCCGTGTGTTTTTCTGTGTGCAGTAATCAGTGCTAACGTGTTAGCAAGGTATGGTCAAGCCTATATGACCTCAGGGGAGAGGTTACCAGCACATCACCCTGTAGATTTTCTGTGCATCAGACGGGCCTAAAGTGTCAGCTTGGTGTGGTCAAGCTGGTTGGTGAGAGCTGCAGTCGGGTCTGGAACCGGATCGTGTGGTTCCGTAACTTTCTGCAGTGCGATGCGTGAACCCACCTTGCCCTTTCAGCGACCTTTATGGTGGTGTGAGTGGTCAGCTGGATCTGGAATGGCCCCAACCACCTCCAAAGGAGGTGCTGTGGCTTAGCTGGTCAAAGTGCCTGTCTAGTAAACAGGAGATCCTGGGTTCAAATCCCAGCAGTGCCTCACAACATTAATTCACTTCATCAAGCATGAGGGTGACGGTTTGGTACAGTACTTTCAGTACAATCCACAACTTCAGTCAGTGAAAACACATGAAAACCCATACTGTATCACAAAGTACTGGCACATACTGAGTGGTGGAAACAATTTATTTCAAACAGGATAAGTATGAAAGAGTTGGTGACAGGGTGAAGCTCCCAGGGAGCTGATGGGGTCAAAGATCATGCTCTAGATCAGGGTTCTCAAACTCAGTTCCTGGAGGGCCTCAGCCCTGCATGTTTTCCACGTCTCCCTGCTTCAACATGGCTGATTGCAATGAGTGGCTCCTTATGGAGCTTTGTGCTGAATGTGGTGATGAACCATTCAGGAGTGTTAAAGAAGGGAGACATAGAAAACATGCAGGGCTGAGGCCCTCCAGGAGTTTGACACCTCTGCTCTAGATCCACAGTGGTAACCACCTTACTTTGAGATTTACTTTGATCTTGACTCAAATTAAAGTCAAAATCAAAGTGACAGTAGAATTTATTTTTCAAATTAAAGTGAACATCAAAGTCAAAATGCGATCTTTTTTTTCAAAATAAAGTGAACATCAAATTGAACATAGTATTATTTTCAAATCAAAGTGAACATCAAAATGGGATTTTTTCTTTTTTTTAAATTAAAGTGAAGAGTGTCAACAACAGTCCTTGTCAGGTGGAAGTGGTCAAGCTCAACTGTTATCAATGAATGAAACAGATCAAATCTTGGTCAGGAACAACAGACTGGAGCAGCGTGTTGTCTTGTCCCACGCACTCGTCCAAAGATATAGTCTCTAGTCAGACAAGCGAAGCTTCCTTCAATTGGCTCTGATGCCATGGGTCTTCTCTTGACAAGATATCCTCAATTAACTGTGTCTTCTCCTTGAGGTGTGACGAATTAGCTCATTGTCAAGCAGTGTCTTGTCGTGCGTCTTACTTCCAGATGTTTAGCCTCATGTTCAGACAGAGGTCTGTGGTATCCATAGTGTTTTGTATCAATCACCTTGCTTTGCCTGCTTGTAGGAACAGACCAGTTTGACCCCCAAGGTTCTGCTGGGGTGAAAGTTCACAAGGGTGGAGCAAGTCTCCAACATATCAGGAGCAGAACTGATGACAGTGTCTCATTACTTGCTGATCTGAGGAAGTAAATCCATCTAAAGCTTTGAAACTGGTAGTGGTGGGATTTGAACCCACTCCTCCTGAGAGACTGGAGCCTTAATCCAGCACCTTGGACCGCTCGGCCACATTACCTGCATTACCTTAAATTGAGTGCTCATCCAAGCTCATCCTCTCCTCCCTCGTCTTCCCTGCTTGCTGCTCCTGTCTTCTTCTGTCTCGTGTCAATCCAGACTGGAAAACATTCAGCTCCTTGTTTTGAGCCATAAAAGCATTAAGTTGTGTAAAAAGCACCTTTTCAGTAATCTGACTTAAGAAAGGTTTGCTATGGGCCTGGAGTTACTAATTCCTGAAGCATCCAGATTACTCTTTTTTAAAAGAGGTTTGATAACGGCTGTCTTTAGAGTTTTAGGAAAAACACCCGTCTGAAGAGAGCTGTGTTCTCTGTAGTACATCTGGAGCTAAACAGTTAAAAACATCTTTAAAAAACTTTGTGTGCAGAGTGTGGAGGCTGCATGTTGTGGGTTTGAGCTGGTGAACAATGTGTGTTAGTGCTGCTCAGTCTAACGGGAGAACATCTGCCAGATTAGACAGAACATCTTTGTGTGGAGGCTCCGGGGTTCCAGTCGTAATGCCTGAGCTCCACTGACCGACTCTCAGTCGGATCTGGAAATAGGATGAAAATCAATCCAAGATGATTCTGAGAAGAGTTCAGGAGGTCCTGATGGTGAGGGACTGCTCAGTCTGTCCACCACACTAAACAAAGTACGGGTAATAGTACTGTGTTTGTTGATGATCTCAGAGAAGAAAGATTGTCTGGCCCTTTTTAATTCTACATGCGAAGCCTTTCTTTGTAGATGTCATAATGAAGGTGGAGCTTAGATTTTCTCCACCTGCGCTCTTGGCTGTCTACACTCTCTTTATTGGGCCTTAACCAGACTATATTTCCTCCATGGAGCTGTCCTCCTATCACACTCTACTTTAGCTCTGACTGGCGCGATGGTATCAATGAGGTTCTAACTTTAGAGCTGAAGTTCTCTACAAGGTGGCTGATAGAAGCTGCAGCAGAGCTGCATGCTAGAGAATGTCTGGCTGAAGACACGACGTGTCTTTTTATCAATGTGACCTTTTCTGATTAGCACTGATCAGACCACGTCGGCTCGTTGGTCTAGGGGTATGATTCTCGCTTCGGGTGCGAGAGGTCCCGGGTTCAATTCCTGGATGAGCCTTTTGGTCATCAACCATTATCCTTTGTGTTAAATTTCCAAAGAGGTTCTGACTTTGTGTGTGAGAATCCTCCTCCCAGACCAACCAGCAACATCTTCAAGAAGCAAAAGGACTCAACCAACAGTATCGGGGCTTTATTCACTTTGAGGAGCTTTCAAACAGCAACGCCGACACATTTCATGATTGGACTTGGACTTGGACTGGAGTGGATTAGTCTGGAGGCCCAGGCACATGACCACCTCAGCTTCCACTCAGAGCCCAGACCAGCTGTTCAGATTTGGACACTTGGAGCTGAGAAGGGGGAGGCTCCATGATTCCTGTTCATGCAGAGCTTTTATTTCCCTTTGCCACTGAAGGCAACACACTCACTAGCCACCAGTCCACAGATGAAAACACAAAATCATATGTGTACACAGAAAGTCCAGTTAAGATGGAGACGGGTTGTGAATGACACAGATGCTACTGGTACAGTATGAGAGTCTGACTGCTTTCAAAAGGTCCAGTGATCATACAAGCGTATCAGTCACTCTCATACTTTCTCATGATTCTATTGACAATGAGAAGCAACAACACAACACTACTGCTTGGACATGTTTGCTGGATCACATCATGGATGATGGATGGATGGATGGATGGATGGATGGATGGATGATGGATGTAATATACAGACATGACTTATGTTCACTCTGGAGGTGAGGGCTGATGTTCCCTTCCACAGGGAGAAGCTGCTGGTAGCTCACTCTCTATGTTCCTCTGGAGGTGAGGGGGGAACTCCTGTTCTCACTTTCATTGTCACTTTAATTTGAAAAAAACATATATTCTATTTTCACCAAGATGTTAGTGAGTTAGTTTTACCAGTAAATGGCTGCTCCATCCTCACTTCTCCTATAACCAGGCCCAAACACACACACACACACACACACACACACACACACACACACACACACACACACACACACACACACACACACAACAGCCGGGCCTCCTGGGGGTCGTTTGGAGGATCATAATTTATTTACACATGTTGTAGCTGCCCTTGGCATCAAGAAGAAAGCGTGGAGCTCGACGGGTGCAAACGTTTCTTTTTCTTTTCTTTCATTGTTCTTCAGAACAGGCACCAGCACCGTACACCGTGAAACTGCAGGATATTATAAACAAAAAATACATCAGTTCACTTATTTCATTACATTTCAATCTAACAATAATACACAGTGCCCAACTCATAATAACAAACAAAAAGACACGCTGTCATTGTACACACCTCGCTTTGCCTACCAAGGGCTCAAAACACCGGTCCTCATTTCCTCAGTGATTCCAATACTCCAACAGAGTTTGCCTTATGCAAAAACACAGGGCAACACATGTATGTCACAGTTTAATTTAACACGTTTCTGTGACATCTTTTGGGATTACATACCGATTCCGTTTTATATAGCAGTCGCTCCTTGCGCGCTGCTGTCAAGGCCCGTCAGTCTCGGTGTGCGTCAACTGTCAAAACCCGCATGTGACGTCACAATTTGTAGGCAAGTTACAACCCGGAAACATGAATTGTCGGTGGGGTGAACGCCAGAACATGAATGACAACAAATCAAAAACAATACTGTAGGTGGCCACTTACAAACAGGTTGTTCGACGTGTGTAAATGATATGATCAATAACAGAGGCCTGTTATATACGTGTAAATATGTATATATATGTTGTATACTACTTTATATTGGTTCAGTTATGTGCTATTAAATAAGTATGTTTCTTCCATAACATATTTGTATTTTGGTCCGTTCATTAACAACTGGCCCTACAGTTTATCACATCTCACAATGTAGTATTTAATAGTCCACAATCTATTACAATTTACCATTTGAAGTCCATTTACATCAAAATAGAATCCTCTCTCTCTGTTCTGCCTTCTGTCTCTGTTTCCATTATTAATCCTACTAATTGATCAGCTGTGTCATTACAGGCTGTCACTGTCAGTGTCTAATGTTGGATTTACTTTGTTTTAAGTAATATCTGGCTGTTGATCTATGATTTTATTTCTTATTTTGATGGTGAGAGTTCATTCAGTCTCTTTATGGCAGCTGCCAAATTCAGATCAGATCCGTAATGTGATTTTGTCACAAATGAAATAGGAAACGGTCTGTAAGGCACAGTACAGCATGGCTCCGCCCCCTCCACAATGTGACAGGGTCTCAGTTATTTGGTGTATAACTAGTCCTGCACTGCTGGAGCACAGACACAAGAAGCTCATCAGGAACAGGTTGCTAGGACTTTTGTTAATGATTCAGATAACTGCTTCCCAAAAAAAACTGCAAAACAATGTCCCATATAAAGCAGATGGGAGAGGTTCTTCAGGGAACAGATGAAAGGAGATTAAAGGAGATGAAAGGAGATTAAAGGGGATCAGCATCTATTGCCATGGAGACGCTGAGAACAAAGGAGAGGCAGGCCCACTCCATCATACTACCTCAGTACAAGATGGCGCCAGGGTGTAACGGCTGCCGTCTGCATGTTCTGACACTTCTTCTGAATCTGTTGTTTATCACTGCATTGTTTGGATATTTGTGCCAAAATGTCACTGCGTTACTGGTTTATGACCGTCAGGCACTGATGGACCTAAAACCACCGCATGAGGTGTGTCTAAACCTCAACTTTAATGGATCGCTAGCAAACAAAGCTCATCTTCTGAGGGACCTCTTTATGTCCCGTCAGCTGGATTTGGTGGGCCTCTCGGAGACCTGGCAGCAGGTGTGTGTGTGTGTGTGTGTGTGTGTGTGTGTGTGTGTGTGTGTGTGTGTGTGTGTGTGTGTGGCACCGATCCTCTATGTTGTTATAGAAGCGTCCTTCTCTTGACCTGGAGGAGAGGTTAGCAGCACGTCACCCCGTGTGTTTTCATGTGTGCGTCAGTCAATGCTAACGTGTTAACTAGGTGTGGTCAGGCTGGTTGGGGGGTGTTGCAGTCGAGTTGGGAACGGGATCGTGGGGTTCCGGATCCTTCCTGCAGTGCGATGTGTGAACCCACGTTGTCCTTTCAGCGACCTTCACGGTGGTGTGAGTGGTCAGCTGGATCTGGAATGGAACCAGCCACCTCTGGTCAGACCACCTCTTCCGTCTTGAGTTGTGAATAACCTGGTATTCACTTTTCCTGCACTGTGCAGCCTTCCTGAGCCAATGGACGGAGATCCGACACCGTCCCTTCTACACCAGAGGATCTTTCACACTAAAGAGAACTCCCTCACCCAGCTGGTCCTGGATCTGTCTCTGTTTGCTCACTATTGTTGGGACTCCGTCACCCTCTCACCCCCAGAGGGAACCGGCCTCCTGCAACAATCCAGTTGGAGGATTTCTTTTTAGGAAAGACCAGACTGGCCCCTCCCCCGTGCACCTTTCAGTTCCCATGCTGGTGGCCAGAGGGGCGCCGGGACCCGACTCCAAGGACCAAGGTGTGAGGAGAATTTTCCTTGTAAAAAACCTCAGAGAGACAGAAACACAGGAATCAGACTGAGAGCCATCGGACAAAGTTTAAGAGACGGCAAAACTACACATCATTCTATGGGACAAAACAAGATTTCTCCAACACTCATGCTTTGGCTCACAAAGAATGGATGAAAATAAAGTAAAATAATAAGGTGAGCAAGCGTTTCTTCATTGCAGGAGCAGTAGAGCAGGACAAACATCAGTAGAATGTAAAAAACCTCCATCAGAGCTGTGAGGACGAAGACCCTGTCAGGAGTGTTGTTCTCATTCTGTACGACAGGAAATGACCTCACTCCTCCAGAAAGCATCCGACCAACCGTGGGGAGAAGTGGAGCACTAACTCTGCAGCAGGTTAAAATAAAACTAAACATAGAAACAACAAAAACACACAAGACAGACCAACATAAAGACAAACTCACAGAATGCTGACAGCTGCATCGTCGCCACACCAGGTTAGACTAAATGAATGTTCTTAGTGATGACTCAGCAGAAATCACTCCATTTGGAGTTTGAGCGTATTAACATGGTGCTGGTCTGGTTCTACTGCATCTGGTGATCCATTACCGGCTTTAGTTCAGCTCTTTGATACAAATTGTGATGAGACCCAAAGGATCTCTTTTTTGAGACTTTATTCCTAATTACCAAGTATTAATTAAAACCTCTTCTGTCTCTTCTTTTATTTGACTAAACCCACTGATTTAGAGTGATAACTCTATTTTTATTTAATTTGATCCATTATCAAGAACAATATTAGAAATCTATTGATGATCTGAACCTTCCCTCCTGTTGAGACATGAGATCACCCATGGCTCACTAAAGCAAATATCATTAACTAGTTCTAAGTTAGTGATTGTTCCTTGTTGAACTTCTATATAGATTATGTCTGATAATCAGGATTTTGTTTCAGCAGAGGTAATCTATTACCTACAAAAGTATTGAGAATCACCTCATTAGTAGTGGAATTCAATAAAAACTGATGGCAAGGCTATAGTAAGACCTCGGAATGGTGACAGTTTTCGAAAATAAAGACGTTGGTGGAATTCAATAAAAACTGATGGCAAGGCTATAGTAAGACCTCGGAATGGTGACAGTTGTCGAAAATAAACACGTTGCTAGATTTTGATATAAAATGTTGGTAAGGTTATAGTAAGACCTCGGAATGGTGACAGTTGTCGAAAATAAAAACGCTGGTGGAATTAAATAAAAAATGATGGCAAGGCTATAGTAAAACCTCCAAATGGTGACAATTGTCGAAAATAAACACGTTGCTAGATTTTGATATAAAATGTCTGCAAGGCTATAGTAAGACCTCGGAATGGTGACAGTTGTCGAAAATAAAGACGTTGGTGGAATTCAATAAAAACTGATGGCAAGGCTATAGTAAGACCTCGGAATGGTGACAGTTGTCGAAAATAAACACGTTGCTAGATTTTGATATAAAATGTTGGTAAGGTTATAGTAAGACCTCGGAATGGTGACAGTTGTCGAAAATAAAAACGCTGGTGGAATTAAATAAAAAATGATGGCAAGGCTATAGTAAGACCTCGGAATGGTGACAGTTGTCGAAAATAAATACGTTGCTAGATTTTGATATAAAATATTGGTAAGGTTATAGTAAGACCTCCAAATGGTGACAATTGTCGAAAATAAAGACGCTGGTGGAATTCAATAAAAACTGATGGCAAGGCTATAGTAAGACCTCGGAATGGTGACAGTTGTTGAAAATAAACACGTTGCTAGATTTTTTTATAAAATGTTGGTAAGGCTATAGTAAGACCTCCAAATGGTGACAATTGTCGAAAATAAAGACGCTGGTGGAATTCAATAAAAACTGAAGGCAAGACTATAGTAAAACCTCCAAATGGTGACAATTGTCGAAAATAAACACGTTGCTAGATTTTGATATAAAATGTCTGCAAGGCTATAGTAAGACCTCGGAATGGTGACAGTTGTCGAAAATAAAAACGCTGGTGGAATTAAATAAAAACTGATGGCAAGGCTATAGTAAGACCTCGGAATGGTGACAGTTGTCGAAAATAAATACGTTGCTAGATTTTGATATAAAATATTGGTAAGGTTATAGTAAGACCTCCAAATGGTGACAATTGTCGAAAATAAAGACGCTGGTGGAATTCAATAAAAACTGATGGCAAGGCTATAGTAAGACCTCGGAATGGTGACAGTTGTTGAAAATAAACACGTTGCTAGATTTTTTTATAAAATGTTGGTAAGGCTATAGTAAGACCTCCAAATGGTGACAATTGTCGAAAATAAAGACGCTGGTGGAATTCAATAAAAACTGAAGGCAAGACTATAGTAAAACCTCCAAATGGTGACAGTTGTCGAAAATAAACACGTTGCTAGATTTTGATATAAAATGTTGGCAAGGCTATAGTAAGACCTCCAAATGGTGAATATTGTTGAAAATAAACACGTTGCTAGATTTTTTTATAAAATGTTGGTAAGGCTATAGTAAGACCTCGGAATGGTGACAGTTGTCGAAAATAAAGACGCTGGTGGAATTCAATAAAAACTGATGGCAAGGCTATAGTAAGACCTCGGAATGGTGACAGTTGTTGAAAATAAACACGTTGCTAGATTTTTTTATAAAATGTTGGTAAGGCTATAGTAAGACCTCCAAATGGTGACAATTGTCGAAAATAAAGACGCTGGTGGAATTCAATAAAAACTGATGGCAAGGCTATAGTAAGACCTCCAAATGGTGACAATTGTCGAAAATAAACATGTTGCTAGATTTTGATATAAAATGTTGGTAAGGCTATAGTAAGACCTCCAAATGGTGACAATTGTCGAAAATAAAGACGCTGGTGGAATTCAATAAAAACTGATGGCAAGGCTATAGTAAGACCTCGGAATGGTGACAGTTGTCGAAAATAAACACGTTGCTAGATTTTGATATAAAATGTTGGCAAGGCTATAGTAAGACCTCCAAATGGTGAATATTGTTGAAAATAAACACGTTGCTAGATTTTTTTATAAAATGTTGGTAAGGCTATAGTAAGACCTCGGAATGGTGACAGTTGTCGAAAATAAAGACGCTGGTGGAATTCAATAAAAACTGATGGCAAGGCTATAGTAAGACCTCGGAATGGTGACAGTTGTTGAAAATAAACACGTTGCTAGATTTTTTTATAAAATGTTGGTAAGGCTATAGTAAGACCTCCAAATGGTGACAATTGTCGAAAATAAAGACGCTGGTGGAATTCAATAAAAACTGATGGCAAGGCTATAGTAAGACCTCCAAATGGTGACAATTGTCGAAAATAAACATGTTGCTAGATTTTGATATAAAATGTTGGTAAGGCTATAGTAAGACCTCCAAATGGTGACAATTGTCGAAAATAAAGACGCTGGTGGAATTCAATAAAAACTGATGGCAAGGCTATAGTAAGACCTCGGAATGGTGACAGTTGTCGAAAATAAACATGTTGCTAGATTTTGATATAAAATGTTGGGACGGTTATAGTAAAATCAAATGGTGACAATTGTCAAAAATAAACGCGTTGCTAGATTTTGATATAAAATGTTGGCAAGGCGATAGTAAGACCTCGGAATGGTGACAATTGTCGAAAATAAACACGTTGCTAGATTTTGATATAAAATGTTGGTACATTTATAGTAAGACCTCCAAATGGTGACAATTGTCGAAAATAAAGACGCTGGTGGAATTCAATAAAAACTGATGGCAAGGCTATAGTAAGACCTCCAAATGGTGACAATTGTCGAAAATAAACACGTTGCTAGATTTTGATATAAAATGTTGGTAAGTTTATAGTAAGACCTCGGAATGGTGACAGTTGTTGAAAATAAAGACGTTGGTGGAATTCAATAAAAACCTAAGGCAAGGCTATAGTAAGACCTCGGAATGGTGACAATTGTCAAAAATAAAGACGCTGGTGGAATTCAATAAAAACTGATGGCAAGGCTATAGTAAGACCTCGGAATGGTGACAGTTGTCGAAAATAAACACGTTGCTAGATTTTTATTTAAAATGTTGGTACGGTTATAGTAAGACCTCGGAATGGTGACAGTTGTCGAAAATAAACACGTTGCTATATTTTGATATAAAATGTTGGTACGGATATAGTAAGACCTCCAAATGGTGACAATTTTTGAAAATAAACACGTTGCTAGATTTTGATATAAAATGTTGGTAAGGTTATAGTAAGACCTCCAAATGGTGACAGTTGTCGAAAATAAAGACGCTGGTGGAATTCAATAAAAACTTAAGGCAAGGCTATAGTAGGACCTCGGAATGGTGACAGTTGTCGAAAATAAAAACGTTGGTTGATTTTGATATAAAATGTTGGTACGGTTATAGTAAGACCTCCAAATGGTGACAATTGTTGAAAATAAACACGTTGCTAGATTTTGATATAAAATGTTGGCAAGGCTATAGTAAGACCTCGGAATGGTGACAGTTGTCGAAAATAAAGACGCTGGTGGAATTCAATAAAAACTGATGGCAAGGCTATAGTAAGACCTCGGAATGGTGACAATTGTCGAAAATAAACACGTTTCTAGATTTTGATATAAAATGTTGGTAAGGTTATAGTAAGACCTCGGAATGGTGACAATTGTTGAAAATAAACACGTTGATAGATTTTGATATAAAATGTCTGCAAGGCTATAGTAAGACCTCGGAATGGTGACAGTTGTCGAAAATAAAGACGCTGGTGGAATTCAATAAAAACTGATGGCAAGGCTATAGTAAGTCCTCGGAATGGTGACAATTGTCGAAAATAAACACGTTTCTAGATTTTGATATAAAATGTTGGTACGGTTATAGTAAGACCTCCAAATGGTGACAATTGTCGAAAATAAACACGTTGCTAGATTTTGATATAAAATGTTGGCAAGGCTATAGTAAGACCTCGGAATGGTGACAGTTGTCGAAAATAAACACGTTGCTAGATTTTGATATAAAATGTTGATACTGTTATAGTAAGACCTCGGAATGGTGACAGTTGTCGAAAATAAAGACGCTGGTGGAATTCAATAAAAACTGAAGGCAAGGCTATAGTAAAACCTCCAAATGGTGACAATTGTCGAAAATAAACACGTTGCTAGATTTTGATATAAAATGTTGGCAAGGCTATAGTAAGACCTCGGAATGGTGACAGTTGTCGAAAATAAACACGTTGCTATATTTTGATATAAAATGTTGGTACGGTTATAGTAAGACCTCCAAATGGTGACAATTTTTGAAAATAAACACGTTGCTAGATTTTGATATAAAATGTTGGTAAGGTTATAGTAAGACCTCCAAATGGTGACAGTTGTCGAAAATAAAGACGCTGGTGGAATTCAATAAAAACTTAAGGCAAGGCTATAGTAGGACCTCGGAATGGTGACAGTTGTCGAAAATAAAAACGTTGGTTGATTTTGATATAAAATGTTGGTACGGTTATAGTAAGACCTCCAAATGGTGACAATTGTTGAAAATAAACACGTTGCTAGATTTTGATATAAAATGTTGGCAAGGCTATAGTAAGACCTCGGAATGGTGACAGTTGTCGAAAATAAAGACGCTGGTGGAATTCAATAAAAACTGATGGCAAGGCTATAGTAAGACCTCGGAATGGTGACAATTGTCGAAAATAAACACGTTTCTAGATTTTGATATAAAATGTTGGTAAGGTTATAGTAAGACCTCGGAATGGTGACAATTGTTGAAAATAAACACGTTGATAGATTTTGATATAAAATGTCTGCAAGGCTATAGTAAGACCTCGGAATGGTAACAGTTGTCGAAAATAAAGACGCTGGTGGAATTCAATAAAAACTTAAGGCAAGGCTATAGTAGGACCTCGGAATGGTGACAGTTGTCGAAAATAAAAACGTTGGTTGATTTTGATATAAAATGTTGGTACGGTTATAGTAAGACCTCCAAATGGTGACAATTGTTGAAAATAAACACGTTGCTAGATTTTGATATAAAATGTTGGCAAGGCTATAGTAAGACCTCGGAATGGTGACAGTTGTCGAAAATAAAGACGCTGGTGGAATTCAATAAAAACTGATGGCAAGGCTATAGTAAGTCCTCGGAATGGTGACAATTGTCGAAAATAAACACGTTTCTAGATTTTGATATAAAATGTTGGTACGGTTATAGTAAGACCTCCAAATGGTGACAATTGTCGAAAATAAACACGTTGCTAGATTTTGATATAAAATGTTGGCAAGGCTATAGTAAGACCTCGGAATGGTGACAGTTGTCGAAAATAAACACGTTGCTAGATTTTGATATAAAATGTTGATACTGTTATAGTAAGACCTCGGAATGGTGACAGTTGTCGAAAATAAAGACGCTGGTGGAATTCAATAAAAACTGAAGGCAAGGCCATAGTAAAACCTCCAAATGGTGACAATTGTCGAAAATAAACACGTTGCTAGATTTTGATATAAAATGTTGGTAAGGTTATAGTAAGACCTCGGAATGGTGACAGTTGTCGAAAATAAAGACGCTGGTGGAATTCAATAAAAACTGAAGGCAAGGCTATAGTAAAACCTCCAAATGGTGACAATTGTCGAAAATAAACACGTTGCTAGATTTTGATATAAAATGTTGGTAAGGCTATAGTAAGACCTCGGAATGGTGACAGTTGTCGAAAATAAAGACGCTGGTGGAATTCAATAAAAACTGAAGGCAAGGCTATAGTAAGACCTCGGAATGGTGACAGTTGTCGAAAATAAACACGTTGCTAGATTTTGATATAAAATGTTGGCAAGGCTATAGTAAGACCTCGGAATGGTGACAGTTGTCGAAAATAAACACGTTGCTAGATTTTGATATAAAATGTTGATACTGTTATAGTAAGACCTCGGAATGGTGACAGTTGTCGAAAATAAAGACGCTGGTGGAATTCAATAAAAACTGAAGGCAAGGCTATAGTAAAACCTCCAAATGGTGACAATTGTCGAAAATAAACACGTTGCTAGATTTTGATATAAAATGTTGGTAAGGTTATAGTAAGACCTCGGAATGGTGACAGTTGTCGAAAATAAAGACGCTGGTGGAATTCAATAAAAACTGAAGGCAAGGCTATAGTAAGACCTCGGAATGGTGACAGTTGTCGAAAATAAACACGTTGCTAGATTTTGATATAAAATGTTTGTACGGTTATAGTAAAACCTCCAAATGGTGACAATTGTCGAAAATAAACACGTTGCTAGATTTTGATATAAAATGTTGGCAAGGCTATAGTAAGACCTGGGAATGGTGACAATTGTTGAAAATAAACACGTTGCTAGATTTTGATATAAAATGTTGGCAAGGCTATAGTAAGACCTCGGAATGGTGACAGTTGTCGAAAATAAAGACGCTGGTGGAATTCAATAAAAACTGATGGCAAGGCTATAGTAAGACCTCGGAATGGTGACAATTGTCGAAAATAAACACGTTTCTAGATTTTGATATAAAATGTTGGTAAGGCTATAGTAAGACCTCGGAATGGTGACAGTTGTCGAAAATAAAGACGCTGGTGGAATTCAATAAAAACTGAAGGCAAGGCTATAGTAAGACCTCGGAATGGTGACAGTTGTCGAAAATAAAGACGCTGGTGGAATTCAATAAAAACTGAAGGCAAGGCTATAGTAAGACCTCCAAATGGTGACAATTGTCGAAAATAAACACGTTGCTAGATTTTGATATAAAATGTTGGCAAGGCTATAGTAAGACCTCGGAATGGTGACAATTGTCGAAAATAAACACGTTGCTAGATTTTGATATAAAATGTTGGTAAGGTTATAGTAAGACCTCGGAATGGTGACAGTTGTCGAAAATAAAGACGTTGGTGGAATTCAATAAAAACCTAAGGCAAGGCTATAGTAAGACCTCGGAATGGTGACAATTGTCGAAAATAAATACGTTGCTAGATTTTGATATAAAATATTGGTAAGGTTATAGTAAGACCTCCAAATGGTGACAATTGTCGAAAATAAAGACGCTGGTGGAATTCAATAAAAACTGATGGCAAGGCTATAGTAAGACCTCGGAATGGTGACAATTGTCGAAAATAAACACGTTTCTAGATTTTGATATAAAATGTTGGTAAGGTTATAGTAAGACCTCGGAATGGTGACAATTGTTGAAAATAAACACGTTGATAGATTTTGATATAAAATGTCTGCAAGGCTATAGTAAGACCTCGGAATGGTAACAGTTGTCGAAAATAAAGACGCTGGTGGAATTCAATAAAAACTTAAGGCAAGGCTATAGTAGGACCTCGGAATGGTGACAGTTGTCGAAAATAAAAACGTTGGTTGATTTTGATATAAAATGTTGGTACGGTTATAGTAAGACCTCCAAATGGTGACAATTGTTGAAAATAAACACGTTGCTAGATTTTGATATAAAATGTTGGCAAGGCTATAGTAAGACCTCGGAATGGTGACAGTTGTCGAAAATAAAGACGCTGGTGGAATTCAATAAAAACTGATGGCAAGGCTATAGTAAGTCCTCGGAATGGTGACAATTGTCGAAAATAAACACGTTTCTAGATTTTGATATAAAATGTTGGTACGGTTATAGTAAGACCTCCAAATGGTGACAATTGTCGAAAATAAACACGTTGCTAGATTTTGATATAAAATGTTGGCAAGGCTATAGTAAGACCTCGGAATGGTGACAGTTGTCGAAAATAAACACGTTGCTAGATTTTGATATAAAATGTTGATACTGTTATAGTAAGACCTCGGAATGGTGACAGTTGTCGAAAATAAAGACGCTGGTGGAATTCAATAAAAACTGAAGGCAAGGCTATAGTAAAACCTCCAAATGGTGACAATTGTCGAAAATAAACACGTTGCTAGATTTTGATATAAAATGTTGGTAAGGTTATAGTAAGACCTCGGAATGGTGACAGTTGTCGAAAATAAAGACGCTGGTGGAATTCAATAAAAACTGAAGGCAAGGCTATAGTAAAACCTCCAAATGGTGACAATTGTCGAAAATAAACACGTTGCTAGATTTTGATATAAAATGTTGGTAAGGCTATAGTAAGACCTCGGAATGGTGACAGTTGTCGAAAATAAAGACGCTGGTGGAATTCAATAAAAACTGAAGGCAAGGCTATAGTAAGACCTCGGAATGGTGACAGTTGTCGAAAATAAACACGTTGCTAGATTTTGATATAAAATGTTGGCAAGGCTATAGTAAGACCTCGGAATGGTGACAGTTGTCGAAAATAAACACGTTGCTAGATTTTGATATAAAATGTTGATACTGTTATAGTAAGACCTCGGAATGGTGACAGTTGTCGAAAATAAAGACGCTGGTGGAATTCAATAAAAACTGAAGGCAAGGCTATAGTAAAACCTCCAAATGGTGACAATTGTCGAAAATAAACACGTTGCTAGATTTTGATATAAAATGTTGGTAAGGTTATAGTAAGACCTCGGAATGGTGACAGTTGTCGAAAATAAAGACGCTGGTGGAATTCAATAAAAACTGAAGGCAAGGCTATAGTAAGACCTCGGAATCGTGACAGTTGTCGAAAATAAACACGTTGCTAGATTTTGATATAAAATGTTTGTACGGTTATAGTAAAACCTCCAAATGGTGACAATTGTCGAAAATAAACACGTTGCTAGATTTTGATATAAAATGTTGGCAAGGCTATAGTAAGACCTCGGAATGGTGACAATTGTTGAAAATAAACACGTTGCTAGATTTTGATATAAAATGTTGGCAAGGCTATAGTAAGACCTCCAAATGGTGACAATTGTTGAAAATAAACACGTTGCTAGATTTTGATATAAAATGTTGGCAAGGCTATAGTAAGACCTCGGAATGGTGACAATTGTCGAAAATAAACACGTTGCTAGATTTTGATATAAAATGTTTGTACGGTTATAGTAAGACCTCGGAATGGTGACAATTGTCGAAAATAAACACGTTGCTAGATTTTGATATAAAATGTTTGTACGGTTATAGTAAAACCTCCAAATGGTGACAATTGTCGAAAATAAACACGTTGCTATATTTTGATATAAAATGTTGGCAAGGCTATAGTAAGACCTCCAAATGGTGACAATTGTTGAAAATAAACACGTTGATAGATTTATATATAAAATGTTGGCAAGGCTATAGTAAGACCTCGGAATGGTGACAGTTGTCGAAAATAAACACGTTGCTAGATTTTGATATAAAATGTTGGCAAGGCTATAGTAAGACCTCGGAATGGTGACAGTTGTCGAAAATAAAGACGCTGGTGGAATTCAATAAAAACTGAAGGCAAGGCTATAGTAAGACCTCGGAATGGTGACAATTGTCGAAAATAAACACGTTGCTAGATTTTGATATAAAATGTTGGTAAGGCTATAGTAAGACCTCGGAATGGTGACAATTGTCGAAAATAAAAACGCTGGTGGTGTAGAGGCCAAAGAACAGTTCGTAGTTTTGAATACAGTTAACATGATTAAAATGTGTTAAAAAGATGCATAGTTTAAATTGAAAGTTCATATGATAGTTAAAAACGTTAAAAGCACACTAGAATTCATGTTTTTATATGATTTGGTGCATGTTGATGAAAGAGGGTACTGCCCCTTTAAGACCGCATACGTGCGTGAGGGGAGCTGTTGATTTCAGGAAATGGGGAGACAGTGCTTGAGAGCTACAGGAGCAAACGGTTTTCTTACCTCTTCTTTTGTCATTGTTAGTTAGTAATTTCAAGTGTTTTAGCCAGCTACATTCCTTTGTAAGTGAGTGGAATTATAACTTTGGAACTGAGTAATTAAACGGAGATTTTTATATGTTTTCTTTAATACAACAACGTTTCTGGAGTGGACTTTTGTGAAGTGTGTAGCTGGGCTAGCTACTGACACTGCCTGTGGAATATCATTTCTAACTGACAGTTGACGAAGGAGTAAGCCATTGCAAATTCTCAAGTCATTTCAAGCCTCTACATTATATATAACATGTGTAAATAAATTATGACCCTCCAAACGACCCCCAGGAGGCCCGGCTGTTGTGTGTGTGTGTGTGTGTGTGTGTGTGTGTGTGTGTGTGTGTGTGTGTGTGTGTGTGTGTGTGTGTGTGTGTGTGTGTGTGTGTGTGTGTGTGTGTGTGTTTGGGCCTGGTTATAGGAGAAGTGAGGATGGAGCAGCCATTTACTGGTAAAACTAACTCACTAACATCTTGGTGAAAATAGAATATATGTTTTTTTCAAATTAAAGTGACAATGAAAGTGAGAACAGGAGTTCCCCCCTCACCTCCAGAGGAACATAGAGAGTGAGCTACCAGCAGCTTCTCCCTGTGGAAGGGAACATCAGCCCTCACCTCCAGAGTGAACATAAGTCATGTCTGTATATTACATCCATCCATCCATCCATCCATCCATCCATCCATCCATCCATCCATCCATCCATCCATCCATCCATCCATCATCCATCATCCATGATGTGATTCAGCAAACATGTCCAAGCAGTAGTGTTGTGTTGTTGCTTCTCATTGTCAATAGAACCATGAGAAAGTATGAGAGTGACTGATATGCTTGTATGATCACTGGACCTTTTGAAAGCAGTCAGACTCTCATACTGTACCAGTAGCATCTGTGTCATTCACAACCCGTCTCCATCTTAACTGGACTTTCTGTGTACACATATGATTTTGTGTTTTCATCTGTGGACTGGTGACTAGTGAGTGTGTTGCCTTCAGTGGCAAAGGGAAATAAAACCTCTGCATGAACAGGAATCATGGAGCCTCCCCCTTCTCAGCTCCAAGTGTCCAAATCTGAACAGCTGGTCTGGGCTCTGAGTGGAAGCTGAGGTGGTCATGTGCCTGGGTCTCCAGACTAATCCACTCCAAGTCCAAGTCCAAGTCCGAGTGTAAAACTCAGTCTCAGTCTCAGTCTCAGTCTCTATCTTGGTCCACTCTTTCTCTCTCTCTCTCTCTCGCTCTCTCTCACAGTGCAACCTCAGCTCCCCCCACTGCTCCCAGAGTGCAGATCCATATTTCACTTTCTCTTGTATTGTTTGATTGTACACTCATAGTGACAGGGCGTCTTTTCCTTTATAAATGAGTTCCCAGTCATCCGATTGTACCTCAATAACTAGTTTATCCAGGGATTCCTCTCTTCTGACTCATTTGTAATGATATCCATCTGTTGTCTCTTTTAATCTTTCTGTGGTTTTTATTGGAAATAGTAAAAAAACAAACAGACATGAAATCACTGATATCATTGACTAATAAGCCCTTGTACGTTTTCTTCATTTGACTTTTATTTGCTGATTGTTTCATCTGAATGTTTAATCTGTTCCACCTCTTTAAGCTACATCAATAACCAATGTAATACGCCCCCTGGATTTGGTCACCACAGTCACACGGTCAAAGAGCAAGTCAGCCTCGCTGCTGGCCCCTGCTGGCCGCGCCCCGTCACTATCTGTCAAATCCTGTTACAGAGTGCTCTGATGTCTGTGGGAAAAAAACTTGAAACTGAGCAAGATGACTATTGCAGCAACACGTCATCAGTAGGATAAAACTAAGCTGTCTCTTGATGGTCTACGACAGGGTGTCCAAACTGGGTCAGAGAGTGCTGGTGTCCTGCATGTTTTAGTTCTCTGCCTGCTTCATCATACCTGAATCTAATGATGACGTCATCACCAAGGTTGTGAAAAAGAACAATAATGAGCCTTTCATCACAAAGTGGATGGGAGAGGCACCGGATGGAGATCAACGGAGATCAAAGCCGGAGGAAATCTTGGATCCGAGCATCTCCATGGCAAAAGGCCCTGATCTCCTTTGATCTGATAGGAGATCAGCACTGGAGCCATGGAGACGCTCAGATCAAAGGAAATCAGCTTTGTAGAGTTGTAATGTGCTCGTACTCATCCTTACATTTTTCTAGAAATTTGTCTTCAATCACCTTTTCTCTATTTACACTCTCTACTTGAACCTTTACCTGTTTATTTATTTCATATTTTCCAAATATCATGATTTTTGTTTGACCTAGATTTAATGAATTAGATTTCATTTTTCTGAATGTATCTAGTATGTCGTTGAAGAGTTTTTCTAGGATTTGGGAGAATTGTGGGTCTGTAGTTTGTGAAGTGTGTCTGTTTTCAATAACGGTATCCTTACTGGAAGCCTGTTGAATGATACTATGTAGAACCTTCTATGTAGTGCTGACATGGTCTTTATTGTTTTCTGGTACTTTCTTAAAAGAATTCTTCTAACATTTTCTCATCATATGAGTGAACTTTGTTTTACATTTCTTGGATTTATTTTCCATCTCCTTCGTTCATCATTTATTGGATTCTCTATGTCATGTATTCTTCTCCTTGGATGCATTTTTTAAGCCCTTTGTCATCCATTAAACATCTTTATATTTCACTTTTTCTCGTATTTATAAATGAGTTCCCAGTCATCTGATTGTACCTCAATAACTAGTTTTTCCAGGGACTGCTCTGTTTTGACTCATTTGTGTTGACATCTATCTGTTGTCTGTTTTAATGTTTCTGTGGTTTTTATTGTAAATAGTAAAAAAACTAAAACAAACAGACATGAAATCACTGATATCATTGACTAATACATCACTTACTTTGATATTATCTATAACATGTGTAAATAAATTATGACCCTCCAAACGACCCCCAGGAGGCCCGGCTGTTGTGTGTGTGTGTGTGTGTGTGTGTGTGTGTGTGGGGGTGTGTGTGTGTTTGGGCCTGGTTATAGGAGAAGTGAGGATGGAGCAGCCATTTACTGGTAAAACTAACTCACTAACATCTTGGTGAAAATAGAATATATGTTTTTTTCAAATTAAAGTGACAATGAAAGTGAGAAAAGGAGTTCCCCCCTCACCTCCAGAGTGAACATAAGTCATGTCTGTATATTACATCCATCATCCATCCATCCATCCATCCATCCATCATCCATCATCCATGATGTGATCCAGCAAACATGTCCAAGCAGTAGTGTTGTGTTGTTGCTTCTCATTGTCAATAGAACCATGAGAAAGTATGAGAGTGACTGATACGCTTGTATGATCACTGGACCTTTTGAAAGCAGTCAGACTCTCATACTGTACCAGTAGCATCTGTGTCATTCACAACCCGTCTCCATCTTAACTGGACTTTCTGTGTACACATATGATTTTGTGTTTTCATCTGTGGACTGGTGACTAGTGAGTGTGTTGCCTTCAGTGGCAAAGGGAAATAAAACCTCTGCATGAAGAGGAATCATGGAGCCTCCCCCTTCTCAGCTCCAAGTGTCCAAATCTGAACAGCTAGTCTGGGCTCTGAGTGGAAGCTGAGGTGGTCATGTGCCTGAGCCTCCAGACTAATCCACTCCACTCCAAATCCAAATCCGAGTGTAAAACTCAGTCTCAGTCTCTATCTTGGTCCACTCTCTCTCTCTCTCTCTCTCTCTCTCTCTCTCTCTCTCTCTCTCTCTCTCACGGTGCAACCTCAGCTCCGCCCACTGCTCCCAGAGTCCAGATCCATATTTCACTTTCTCTTGTATTGTTTGATTGTACACTCATAGTGACAGGGCGTCTTTTCCTTTATAAATGAGTTCCCAGTCATCCGATTGTACCTCAATAACTAGTTTATCCAGGGATTCCTCTCTTCTGACTCATTTGTAATGATATCCATCTGTTGTCTCTTTTAATCTTTCTGTGGTTTTTATTGGAAATAGTAAAAAAACAAACAGACATGAAATCACTGATATCATTGACTAATAAGCCCTTGTACGTTTTCTTCATTTGACTTTTATTTGCTGATTGTTTCATCTGAATGTTTAATCTGTTCCACCTCTTTAAGCTACATCAATAACCAATGTAATACGCCCCCTGGATTTGGTCACCACAGTCACACGGTCAAAGAGCAAGTCAGCCTCGCTGCTGGCCCCTGCTGGCCGCGCCCCGTCACTATCTGTCAAATCCTGTTACAGAGTGCTCTGATGTCTGTGGGAAAAAACTTGAAACTGAGCAAGATGACTATTGCAGCAACACGTCATCAGTAGGATAAAACTAAGCTGTCTCTTGATGGTCTACGACAGGGTGTCCAAACTGGGTCAGAGAGTGCTGGTGTCCTGCATGTTTTAGTTCTCTGCCTGCTTCATCATACCTGAATCTAATGATGACGTCTCCACCAAGGTTGTGAAAAAGAACAATAATGAGACTTTCATCACAAAGTGGATGGGAGAGGCACCGGATGGAGATCAACGGAGATCAAAGCCGGAGGAAATCTTGGATCCGAGCATCTCCATGGCAAAAGGCCCTGATCTCCTTTGATCTGATAGGAGATCAGCACTGGAGCCATGGAGACGCTCAGATCAAAGGAAATCAGCTTTGTAGAGTTGTAATGTGCTCGTACTCATCCTTACATTTTTCTAGAAATTTGTCTTCAATCACCTTTTCTCTATTTACACTCTCTACTTGAACCTTTACCTGTTTATTTATTTCATATTTTCCAAATATCATGATTTTTGTTTGACCTAGATTTAATGAATTAGATTTCATTTCTCTGAATGTATCTAGTATGTCGTTGAAGAGTTTTTCTAGGATTTGGGAGAATTGTGGGTCTGTAGTTTGTGAAGTGTGTCTGTTTTCAATAACGGTATCCTTACTGGAAGCCTGTTGAATGATACTATGTAGAACCTTCTATGTACTGCTGACATGGTCTTTATTGTTTTCTGGTACTTTCTTAAAAGAATTCTTCTAACATTTTCTCATCATATGAGTGAACTTTGTTTTACATTTCTTGGATTTATTTTCCATCTCCTTCGTTCATCATTTATTGGATTCTCTATGTCATGTATTCTTCTCCTTGGATGCATTTTTTAAGCCCTTTGTCATCCATTAAACATCTTTATATTTCACTTTTTCTCGTATTTATAAATGAGTTCCCAGTCATCTGATTGTACCTCAATAACTAGTTTTTCCAGGGACTGCTCTGTTTTGACTCATTTGTGTTGACATCTATCTGTTGTCTGTTTTAATGTTTCTGTGGTTTTTATTGTAAATAGTAAAAAAACTAAAACAAACAGACATGAAATCACTGATATCATTGACTAATACATCACTTACTTTGATATTATCTATAACATGTGTAAATAAATTATGACCCTCCAAACGACCCCCAGGAGGCCCGGCTGTTGTGTGTGTGTGTGTGTGTGTGTGTGTGGGGGTGTGTGTGTGTTTGGGCCTGGTTATAGGAGAAGTGAGGATGGAGCAGCCATTTACTGGTAAAACTAACTCACTAACATCTTGGTGAAAATAGAATATATGTTTTTTTCAAATTAAAGTGACAATGAAAGTGAGAACAGGAGTTCCCCCCTCACCTCCAGAGTGAACATAAGTCATGTCTGTATATTACATCCATCATCCATCCATCCATCCATCCATCCATCCATCCATCATCCATCATCCATGATGTGATCCAGCAAACATGTCCAAGCAGTAGTGTTGTGTTGTTGCTTCTCATTGTCAATAGAACCATGAGAAAGTATGAGAGTGACTGATACGCTTGTATGATCACTGGACCTTTTGAAAGCAGTCAGACTCTCATACTGTACCAGTAGCATCTGTGTCATTCACAACCCGTCTCCATCTTAACTGGACTTTCTGTGTACACATATGATTTTGTGTTTTCATCTGTGGACTGGTGACTAGTGAGTGTGTTGCCTTCAGTGGCAAAGGGAAATAAAACCTCTGCATGAAGAGGAATCATGGAGCCTCCCCCTTCTCAGCTCCAAGTGTCCAAATCTGAACAGCTAGTCTGGGCTCTGAGTGGAAGCTGAGGTGGTCATGTGCCTGGGCCTCCAGACTGATCCACTCCACTCCAAGTCCAAGTCCGAGTGTAAAACTCAGTCTCAGTCTCAGTCTCAGTCTCTAGCTTTGTCCACTCTCTCTCTCTCTCTCTCTCTCTCTCTCTCTCTCTCGCTCTCTCTCACGGTGCAACCTCAGCTCCGCCCACTGCTCCCAGAGTCCAGATCCATATTTCACTTTCTCTTGTATTGTTTGATTGTACACTCATAGTGACAGGGCGTCTTTTCCTTTATAAATGAGTTCCCAGTCATCCGATTGTACCTCAATAACTAGTTTATCCAGGGATTCCTCTCTTCTGACTCATTTGTAATGATATCCATCTGTTGTCTCTTTTAATCTTTCTGTGGTTTTTATTGGAAATAGTAAAAAAACAAACAGACATGAAATCACTGATATCATTGACTAATAAGCCCTTGTACGTTTTCTTCATTTGACTTTTATTTGCTGATTGTTTCATCTGAATGTTTAATCTGTTCCACCTCTTTAAGCTACATCAATAACCAATGTAATACGCCCCCTGGATTTGGTCACCACAGTCACACGGTCAAAGAGCAAGTCAGCCTCGCTGCTGGCCCCTGCTGGCCGCGCCCCGTCACTATCTGTCAAATCCTGTTACAGAGTGCTCTGATGTCTGTGGGAAAAAACTTGAAACTGAGCAAGATGACTATTGCAGCAACACGTCATCAGTAGGATAAAACTAAGCTGTCTCTTGATGGTCTACGACAGGGTGTCCAAACTGGGTCAGAGAGTGCTGGTGTCCTGCATGTTTTAGTTCTCTGCCTGCTTCATCATACCTGAATCTAATGATGACGTCATCACCAAGGTTGTGAAAAAGAACAATAATGAGCCTTTCATCACAAAGTGGATGGGAGAGGCACCGGATGGAGATCAACGGAGATCAAAGCCGGAGGAAATCTTGGATCCGAGCATCTCCATGGCAAAAGGCCCTGATCTCCTTTGATCTGATAGGAGATCAGCACTGGAGCCATGGAGACGCTCAGATCAAAGGAAATCAGCTTTGTAGAGTTGTAATGTGCTCGTACTCATCCTTACATTTTTCTAGAAATTTGTCTTCAATCACCTTTTCTCTATTTACACTCTCTACTTGAACCTTTACCTGTTTATTTATTTCATATTTTCCAAATATCATGATTTTTGTTTGACCTAGATTTAATGAATTAGATTTCATTTCTCTGAATGTATCTAGTATGTCGTTGAAGAGTTTTTCTAGGATTTGGGAGAATTGTGGGTCTGTAGTTTGTGAAGTGTGTCTGTTTTCAATAACGGTATCCTTACTGGAAGCCTGTTGAATGATACTATGTAGAACCTTCTATGTACTGCTGACATGGTCTTTATTGTTTTCTGGTACTTTCTTAAAAGAATTCTTCTAACATTTTCTCATCATATGAGTGAACTTTGTTTTACATTTCTTGGATTTATTTTCCATCTCCTTCGTTCATCATTTATTGGATTCTCTATGTCATGTATTCTTCTCCTTGGATGCATTTTTTAAGCCCTTTGTCATCCATTAAACATCTTTATATTCCACTTTTTCTCGTATTTATAAATGAGTTCCCAGTCATCTGATTGTACCTCAATAACTAGTTTTTCCAGGGACTGCTCTGTTTTGACTCATTTGTGTTGACATCTATCTGTTGTCTGTTTTAATGTTTCTGTGTTTTTTATTGTAAATAGTAAAAAAACTAAAACAAACAGACATGAAATCACTGATATCATTGACTAATACATCACTTACTTTGATATTATCTATAACATGTGTAAATAAATTATGACCCTCCAAACGACCCCCAGGAGGCCCGGCTGTTGTGTGTGTGTGTGTGTGTGTGTGTGTGGGGGTGTGTGTGTGTTTGGGCCTGGTTATAGGAGAAGTGAGGATGGAGCAGCCATTTACTGGTAAAACTAACTCACTAACATCTTGGTGAAAATAGAATATATGTTTTTTTCAAATTAAAGTGACAGTGAAAGTGAGAACAGGAGTTCCCCCCTCACCTCCAGAGTGAACATAAGTCATGTCTGTATATTACATCCATCATCCATCCATCCATCCATCCATCCATCCATCATCCATCATCCATGATGTGATCCAGCAAACATGTCCAAGCAGTAGTGTTGTGTTGTTGCTTCTCATTGTCAATAGAACCATGAGAAAGTATGAGAGTGACTGATACGCTTGTATGATCACTGGACCTTTTGAAAGCAGTCAGACTCTCATACTGTACCAGTAGCATCTGTGTCATTCACAACCCGTCTCCATCTTAACTGGACTTTCTGTGTACACATATGATTTTGTGTTTTCATCTGTGGACTGGTGACTAGTGAGTGTGTTGCCTTCAGTGGCAAAGGGAAATAAAACCTCTGCATGAAGAGGAATCATGGAGCCTCCCCCTTCTCAGCTCCAAGTGTCCAAATCTGAACAGCTGGTCTGGGCTCTGAGTGGAAGCTGAGGTGGTCATGTGCCTGGGCCTCCAGACTGATCCACTCCACTCCAAGTCCAAGTCCGAGTGTAAAACTCAGTCTCAGTCTCAGTCTCAGTCTCAGTCTCAGTCTCTAGCTTTGTCCACTCTCTCTCTCTCTCTCTCTCTCTCTCTCTCGCTCTCTCTCACGGTGCAACCTCAGCTCCGCCCACTGCTCCGCCCACTGCTCCCAGAGTCCAGATCCATATTTCACTTTCTCTTGTATTGTTTGATTGTACACTCATAGTGACAGGGCGTCTTTTCCTTTATAAATGAGTTCCCAGTCATCCGATTGTACCTCAATAACTAGTTTATCCAGGGATTCCTCTCTTCTGACTCATTTGTAATGATATCCATCTGTTGTCTCTTTTAATCTTTCTGTGGTTTTTATTGGAAATAGTAAAAAAACAAACAGACATGAAATCACTGATATCATTGACTAATAAGCCCTTGTACGTTTTCTTCATTTGACTTTTATTTGCTGATTGTTTCATCTGAATGTTTAATCTGTTCCACCTCTTTAAGCTACATCAATAACCAATGTAATACGCCCCCTGGATTTGGTCACCACAGTCACACGGTCAAAGAGCAAGTCAGCCTCGCTGCTGGCCCCTGCTGGCCGCGCCCCGTCACTATCTGTCAAATCCTGTTACAGAGTGCTCTGATGTCTGTGGGAAAAAACTTGAAACTGAGCAAGATGACTATTGCAGCAACACGTCATCAGTAGGATAAAACTAAGCTGTCTCTTGATGGTCTACGACAGGGTGTCCAAACTGGGTCAGAGAGTGCTGGTGTCCTGCATGTTTTAGTTCTCTGCCTGCTTCATCATACCTGAATCTAATGATGACGTCTCCACCAAGGTTGTGAAAAAGAACAATAATGAGCCTTTCATCACAAAGTGGATGGGAGAGGCACCGGATGGAGATCAACGGAGATCAAAGCCGGAGGAAATCTTGGATCCGAGCATCTCCATGGCAAAAGGCCCTGATCTCCTTTGATCTGATAGGAGATCAGCACTGGAGCCATGGAGACGCTCAGATCAAAGGAAATCAGCTTTGTAGAGTTGTAATGTGCTCGTACTCATCCTTACATTTTTCTAGAAATTTGTCTTCAATCACCTTTTCTCTATTTACACTCTCTACTTGAACCTTTACCTGTTTATTTATTTCATATTTTCCAAATATCATGATTTTTGTTTGACCTAGATTTAATGAATTAGATTTCATTTCTCTGAATGTATCTAGTATGTCGTTGAAGAGTTTTTCTAGGATTTGGGAGAATTGTGGGTCTGTAGTTTGTGAAGTGTGTCTGTTTTCAATAACGGTATCCTTACTGGAAGCCTGTTGAATGATACTATGTAGAACCTTCTATGTAGTGCTGACATGGTCTTTATTGTTTTCTGGTACTTTCTTAAAAGAATTCTTCTAACATTTTCTCATCATATGAGTGAACTTTGTTTTACATTTCTTGGATTTATTTTCCATCTCCTTCGTTCATCATTTATTGGATTCTCTATGTCATGTATTCTTCTCCTTGGATGCATTTTTTAAGCCCTTTGTCATCCATTAAACATCTTTATATTTCACTTTTTCTCGTATTTATAAATGAGTTCCCAGTCATCTGATTGTACCTCAATAACTAGTTTTTCCAGGGACTGCTCTGTTTTGACTCATTTGTGTTGACATCTATCTGTTGTCTGTTTTAATGTTTCTGTGGTTTTTATTGTAAATAGCAAAAAAACTAAAACAAACAGACATGAAATCACTGATATCATTGACTAATACATCACTTACTTTGATATTATCTATAACATGTGTAAATAAATTATGACCCTCCAAACGACCCCCAGGAGGCCCGGCTGTTGTGTGTGTGTGTGTGTGTGTGTGTGTGTGTGTGGGGGTGTGTGTGTGTTTGGGCCTGGTTATAGGAGAAGTGAGGATGGAGCAGCCATTTACTGGTAAAACTAACTCACTAACATCTTGGTGAAAATAGAATATATGTTTTTTTCAAATTAAAGTGACAATGAAAGTGAGAAAAGGAGTTCCCCCCTCACCTCCAGAGTGAACATAAGTCATGTCTGTATATTACATCCATCATCCATCCATCCATCCATCCATCCATCATCCATCATCCATGATGTGATCCAGCAAACATGTCCAAGCAGTAGTGTTGTGTTGTTGCTTCTCATTGTCAATAGAACCATGAGAAAGTATGAGAGTGACTGATAAGCTTGTATGATCACTGGACCTTTTGAAAGCAGTCAGACTCTCATACTGTACCAGTAGCATCTGTGTCATTCACAACCCGTCTCCATCTTAACTGGACTTTCTGTGTACACATATGATTTTGTGTTTTCATCTGTGGACTGGTGACTAGTGAGTGTGTTGCCTTCAGTGGCAAAGGGAAATAAAACCTCTGCATGAAGAGGAATCATGGAGCCTCCCCCTTCTCAGCTCCAAGTGTCCAAATCTGAACAGCTAGTCTGGGCTCTGAGTGGAAGCTGAGGTGGTCATGTGCCTGAGCCTCCAGACTAATCCACTCCACTCCAAATCCAAATCCGAGTGTAAAACTCAGTCTCAGTCTCTATCTTGGTCCACTCTCGCTCTCTCTCTCTCTCTCTCTCTCTCTCTCTCTCTCTCTCTCTCACGGTGCAACCTCAGCTCCGCCCACTGCTCCCAGAGTCCAGATCCATATTTCACTTTCTCTTGTATTGTTTGATTGTACACTCATAGTGACAGGGCGTCTTTTCCTTTATAAATGAGTTCCCAGTCATCCGATTGTACCTCAATAACTAGTTTATCCAGGGATTCCTCTCTTCTGACTCATTTGTAATGATATCCATCTGTTGTCTCTTTTAATCTTTCTGTGGTTTTTATTGGAAATAGTAAAAAAACAAACAGACATGAAATCACTGATATCATTGACTAATAAGCCCTTGTACGTTTTCTTCATTTGACTTTTATTTGCTGATTGTTTCATCTGAATGTTTAATCTGTTCCACCTCTTTAAGCTACATCAATAACCAATGTAATACGCCCCCTGGATTTGGTCACCACAGTCACACGGTCAAAGAGCAAGTCAGCCTCGCTGCTGGCCCCTGCTGGCCGCGCCCCGTCACTATCTGTCAAATCCTGTTACAGAGTGCTCTGATGTCTGTGGGAAAAAACTTGAAACTGAGCAAGATGACTATTGCAGCAACACGTCATCAGTAGGATAAAACTAAGCTGTCTCTTGATGGTCTACGACAGGGTGTCCAAACTGGGTCAGAGAGTGCTGGTGTCCTGCATGTTTTAGTTCTCTGCCTGCTTCATCATACCTGAATCTAATGATGACGTCTCCACCAAGGTTGTGAAAAAGAACAATAATGAGCCTTTCATCACAAAGTGGATGGGAGAGGCACCGGATGGAGATCAACGGAGATCAAAGCCGGAGGAAATCTTGGATCCGAGCATCTCCATGGCAAAAGGCCCTGATCTCCTTTGATCTGATAGGAGATCAGCACTGGAGCCATGGAGACGCTCAGATCAAAGGAAATCAGCTTTGTAGAGTTGTAATGTGCTCGTACTCATCCTTACATTTTTCTAGAAATTTGTCTTCAATCACCTTTTCTCTATTTACACTCTCTACTTGAACCTTTACCTGTTTATTTATTTCATATTTTCCAAATATCATGATTTTTGTTTGACCTAGATTTAATGAATTAGATTTCATTTCTCTGAATGTATCTAGTATGTCGTTGAAGAGTTTTTCTAGGATTTGGGAGAATTGTGGGTCTGTAGTTTGTGAAGTGTGTCTGTTTTCAATAACGGTATCCTTACTGGAAGCCTGTTGAATGATACTATGTAGAACCTTCTATGTACTGCTGACATGGTCTTTATTGTTTTCTGGTACTTTCTTAAAAGAATTCTTCTAACATTTTCTCATCATATGAGTGAACTTTGTTTTACATTTCTTGGATTTATTTTCCATCTCCTTCGTTCATCATTTATTGGATTCTCTATGTCATGTATTCTTCTCCTTGGATGCATTTTTTAAGCCCTTTGTCATCCATTAAACATCTTTATATTTCACTTTTTCTCGTATTTATAAATGAGTTCCCAGTCATCTGATTGTACCTCAATAACTAGTTTTTCCAGGGACTGCTCTGTTTTGACTCATTTGTGTTGACATCTATCTGTTGTCTGTTTTAATGTTTCTGTGGTTTTTATTGTAAATAGTAAAAAAACTAAAACAAACAGACATGAAATCACTGATATCATTGACTAATACATCACTTACTTTGATATTATCTATAACATGTGTAAATAAATTATGACCCTCCAAACGACCCCCAGGAGGCCCGGCTGTTGTGTGTGTGTGTGTGTGTGTGTGTGTGGGGGTGTGTGTGTGTTTGGGCCTGGTTATAGGAGAAGTGAGGATGGAGCAGCCATTTACTGGTAAAACTAACTCACTAACATCTTGGTGAAAATAGAATATATGTTTTTTTCAAATTAAAGTGACAATGAAAGTGAGAACAGGAGTTCCCCCCTCACCTCCAGAGTGAACATAAGTCATGTCTGTATATTACATCCATCATCCATCCATCCATCCATCCATCCATCCATCCATCATCCATCATCCATGATGTGATCCAGCAAACATGTCCAAGCAGTAGTGTTGTGTTGTTGCTTCTCATTGTCAATAGAACCATGAGAAAGTATGAGAGTGACTGATACGCTTGTATGATCACTGGACCTTTTGAAAGCAGTCAGACTCTCATACTGTACCAGTAGCATCTGTGTCATTCACAACCCGTCTCCATCTTAACTGGACTTTCTGTGTACACATATGATTTTGTGTTTTCATCTGTGGACTGGTGACTAGTGAGTGTGTTGCCTTCAGTGGCAAAGGGAAATAAAACCTCTGCATGAAGAGGAATCATGGAGCCTCCCCCTTCTCAGCTCCAAGTGTCCAAATCTGAACAGCTGGTCTGGGCTCTGAGTGGAAGCTGAGGTGGTCATGTGCCTGGGCCTCCAGACTGATCCACTCCACTCCAAGTCCAAGTCCGGGTGTAAAACTCAGTCTCAGTCTCAGTCTCTAGCTTTGTCCACTCTCTCTCTCTCTCTCTCTCTCTCTCGCTCTCTCTCACGGTGCAACCTCAGCTCCGCCCACTGCTCCCAGAGTCCAGATCCATATTTCACTTTCTCTTGTATTGTTTGATTGTACACTCATAGTGACAGGGCGTCTTTTCCTTTATAAATGAGTTCCCAGTCATCCGATTGTACCTCAATAACTAGTTTATCCAGGGATTCCTCTCTTCTGACTCATTTGTAATGATATCCATCTGTTGTCTCTTTTAATCTTTCTGTGGTTTTTATTGGAAATAGTAAAAAAACAAACAGACATGAAATCACTGATATCATTGACTAATAAGCCCTTGTACGTTTTCTTCATTTGACTTTTATTTGCTGATTGTTTCATCTGAATGTTTAATCTGTTCCACCTCTTTAAGCTACATCAATAACCAATGTAATACGCCCCCTGGATTTGGTCACCACAGTCACACGGTCAAAGAGCAAGTCAGCCTCGCTGCTGGCCCCTGCTGGCCGCGCCCCGTCACTATCTGTCAAATCCTGTTACAGAGTGCTCTGATGTCTGTGGGAAAAAAACTTGAAACTGAGCAAGATGACTATTGCAGCAACACGTCATCAGTAGGATAAAACTAAGCTGTCTCTTGATGGTCTACGACAGGGTGTCCAAACTGGGTCAGAGAGTGCTGGTGTCCTGCATGTTTTAGTTCTCTGCCTGCTTCATCATACCTGAATCTAATGATGACGTCATCACCAAGGTTGTGAAAAAGAACAATAATGAGCCTTTCATCACAAAGTGGATGGGAGAGGCACCGGATGGAGATCAACGGAGATCAAAGCCGGAGGAAATCTTGGATCCGAGCATCTCCATGGCAAAAGGCCCTGATCTCCTTTGATCTGATAGGAGATCAGCACTGGAGCCATGGAGACGCTCAGATCAAAGGAAATCAGCTTTGTAGAGTTGTAATGTGCTCGTACTCATCCTTACATTTTTCTAGAAATTTGTCTTCAATCACCTTTTCTCTATTTACACTCTCTACTTGAACCTTTACCTGTTTATTTATTTCATATTTTCCAAATATCATGATTTTTGTTTGACCTAGATTTAATGAATTAGATTTCATTTCTCTGAATGTATCTAGTATGTCGTTGAAGAGTTTTTCTAGGATTTGGGAGAATTGTGGGTCTGTAGTTTGTGAAGTGTGTCTGTTTTCAATAACGGTATCCTTACTGGAAGCCTGTTGAATGATACTATGTAGAACCTTCTATGTACTGCTGACATGGTCTTTATTGTTTTCTGGTACTTTCTTAAAAGAATTCTTCTAACATTTTCTCATCATATGAGTGAACTTTGTTTTACATTTCTTGGATTTATTTTCCATCTCCTTCGTTCATCATTTATTGGATTCTCTATGTCATGTATTCTTCTCCTTGGATGCATTTTTTAAGCCCTTTGTCATCCATTAAACATCTTTATATTTCACTTTTTCTCGTATTTATAAATGAGTTCCCAGTCATCTGATTGTACCTCAATAACTAGTTTTTCCAGGGACTGCTCTGTTTTGACTCATTTGTGTTGAGATCTATCTGTTGTCTGTTTTAATGTTTCTGTGGTTTTTATTGTAAATAGTAAAAAAACTAAAACAAACAGACATGAAATCACTGATATCATTGACTAATACATCACTTACTTTGATATTATCTATAACATGTGTAAATAAATTATGACCCTCCAAACGACCCCCAGGAGGCCCGGCTGTTGTGTGTGTGTGTGTGTGTGTGTGTGTGGGGGTGTGTGTGTGTTTGGGCCTGGTTATAGGAGAAGTGAGGATGGAGCAGCCATTTACTGGTAAAACTAACTCACTAACATCTTGGTGAAAATAGAATATATGTTTTTTTCAAATTAAAGTGACAATGAAAGTGAGAACAGGAGTTCCCCCCTCACCTCCAGAGTGAACATAAGTCATGTCTGTATATTACATCCATCATCCATCCATCCATCCATCATCCATCATCCATGATGTGATCCAGCAAACATGTCCAAGCAGTAGTGTTGTGTTGTTGCTTCTCATTGTCAATAGAACCATGAGAAAGTATGAGAGTGACTGATACGCTTGTATGATCACTGGACCTTTTGAAAGCAGTCAGACTCTCATACTGTACCAGTAGCATCTGTGTCATTCACAACCCGTCTCCATCTTAACTGGACTTTCTGTGTACACATATGATTTTGTGTTTTCATCTTTGGACTGGTGACTAGTGAGTGTGTTGCCTTCAGTGGCAAAGGGAAATAAAACCTCTGCATGAAGAGGAATCATGGAGCCTCCCCCTTCTCAGCTCCAAGTGTCCAAATCTGAACAGCTGGTCTGGGCTCTGAGTGGAAGCTGAGGTGGTCATGTGCCTGGGCCTCCAGACTGATCCACTCCACTCCAAGTCCAAGTCCGAGTGTAAAACTCAGTCTCAGTCTCAGTCTCAGTCTCTAGCTTTGTCCACTCTCTCTCTCTCTCTCTCTCTCTCTCTCGCTCTCTCTCACGGTGCAACCTCAGCTCCGCCCACTGCTCCCAGAGTCCAGATCCATATTTCACTTTCTCTTGTATTGTTTGATTGTACACTCATAGTGACAGGGCGTCTTTTCCTTTATAAATGAGTTCCCAGTCATCCGATTGTACCTCAATAACTAGTTTATCCAGGGATTCCTCTCTTCTGACTCATTTGTAATGATATCCATCTGTTGTCTCTTTTAATCTTTCTGTGGTTTTTATTGGAAATAGTAAAAAAACAAACAGACATGAAATCACTGATATCATTGACTAATAAGCCCTTGTACGTTTTCTTCATTTGACTTTTATTTGCTGATTGTTTCATCTGAATGTTTAATCTGTTCCACCTCTTTAAGCTACATCAATAACCAATGTAATACGCCCCCTGGATTTGGTCACCACAGTCACACGGTCAAAGAGCAAGTCAGCCTCGCTGCTGGCCCCTGCTGGCCGCGCCCCGTCACTATCTGTCAAATCCTGTTACAGAGTGCTCTGATGTCTGTGGGAAAAAAACTTGAAACTGAGCAAGATGACTATTGCAGCAACACGTCATCAGTAGGATAAAACTAAGCTGTCTCTTGATGGTCTACGACAGGGTGTCCAAACTGGGTCAGAGAGTGCTGGTGTCCTGCATGTTTTAGTTCTCTGCCTGCTTCATCATACCTGAATCTAATGATGACGTCATCACCAAGGTTGTGAAAAAGAACAATAATGAGCCTTTCATCACAAAGTGGATGGGAGAGGCACCGGATGGAGATCAACGGAGATCAAAGCCGGAGGAAATCTTGGATCCGAGCATCTCCATGGCAAAAGGCCCTGATCTCCTTTGATCTGATAGGAGATCAGCACTGGAGCCATGGAGACGCTCAGATCAAAGGAAATCAGCTTTGTAGAGTTGTAATGTGCTCGTACTCATCCTTACATTTTTCTAGAAATTTGTCTTCAATCACCTTTTCTCTATTTACACTCTCTACTTGAACCTTTACCTGTTTATTTATTTCATATTTTCCAAATATCATGATTTTTGTTTGACCTAGATTTAATGAATTAGATTTCATTTCTCTGAATGTATCTAGTATGTCGTTGAAGAGTTTTTCTAGGATTTGGGAGAATTGTGGGTCTGTAGTTTGTGAAGTGTGTCTGTTTTCAATAACGGTATCCTTACTGGAAGCCTGTTGAATGATACTATGTAGAACCTTCTATGTACTGCTGACATGGTCTTTATTGTTTTCTGGTACTTTCTTAAAAGAATTCTTCTAACATTTTCTCATCATATGAGTGAACTTTGTTTTACATTTCTTGGATTTATTTTCCATCTCCTTCGTTCATCATTTATTGGATTCTCTATGTCATGTATTCTTCTCCTTGGATGCATTTTTTAAGCCCTTTGTCATCCATTAAACATCTTTATATTTCACTTTTTCTCGTATTTATAAATGAGTTCCCAGTCATCTGATTGTACCTCAATAACTAGTTTTTCCAGGGACTGCTCTGTTTTGACTCATTTGTGTTGACATCTATCTGTTGTCTGTTTTAATGTTTCTGTGGTTTTTATTGTAAATAGTAAAAAAACTAAAACAAACAGACATGAAATCACTGATATCATTGACTAATACATCACTTACTTTGATATTATCTATAACATGTGTAAATAAATTATGACCCTCCAAACGACCCCCAGGAGACCCGGCTGTTGTGTGTGTGTGTGTGTGTGTGTGTGGGGGGGGGTGTGTGTGTTTGGGCCTGGTTATAGGAGAAGTGAGGATGGAGCAGCCATTTACTGGTAAAACTAACTCACTAACATCTTGGTGAAAATAGAATATATGTTTTTTTCAAATTAAAGTGACAATGAAAGTGAGAACAGGAGTTCCCCCCTCACCTCCAGAGTGAACATAAGTCATGTCTGTATATTACATCCATCATCCATCCATCCATCCATCCATCCATCCATCCATCATCCATCATCCATGATGTGATCCAGCAAACATGTCCAAGCAGTAGTGTTGTGTTGTTGCTTCTCATTGTCAATAGAACCATGAGAAAGTATGAGAGTGACTGATACGCTTGTATGATCACTGGACCTTTTGAAAGCAGTCAGACTCTCATACTGTACCAGTAGCATCTGTGTCATTCACAACCCGTCTCCATCTTAACTGGACTTTCTGTGTACACATATGATTTTGTGTTTTCATCTGTTGACTGGTGACTAGTGAGTGTGTTGCCTTCAGTGGCAAAGGGAAATAAAACCTCTGCATGAAGAGGAATCATGGAGCCTCCCCCTTCTCAGCTCCAAGTGTCCAAATCTGAACAGCTGGTCTGGGCTCTGAGTGGAAGCTGAGGTGGTCATGTGCCTGGGCCTCCAGACTGATCCACTCCATTCCAAGTCCAAGTCCGAGTGTAAAACTCAGTCTCAGTCTCAGTCTTAGTCTCTAGCTTTGTCCACTCTCTCTCTCTCTCTCTCTCTCTCTCGCTCTCTCTCACGGTGCAACCTCAGCTCCGCCCACTGCTCCCAGAGTCCAGATCCATATTTCACTTTCTCTTGTATTGTTTGATTGTACACTCATAGTGACAGGGCGTCTTTTCCTTTATAAATGAGTTCCCAGTCATCCGATTGTACCTCAATAACTAGTTTATCCAGGGATTCCTCTCTTCTGACTCATTTGTAATGATATCCATCTGTTGTCTCTTTTAATCTTTCTGTGGTTTTTATTGGAAATAGTAAAAAAACAAACAGACATGAAATCACTGATATCATTGACTAATAAGCCCTTGTACGTTTTCTTCATTTGACTTTTATTTGCTGATTGTTTCATCTGAATGTTTAATCTGTTCCACCTCTTTAAGCTACATCAATAACCAATGTAATACGCCCCCTGGATTTGGTCACCACAGTCACACGGTCAAAGAGCAAGTCAGCCTCGCTGCTGGCCCCTGCTGGCCGCGCCCCGTCACTATCTGTCAAATCCTGTTACAGAGTGCTCTGATGTCTGTGGGAAAAAACTTGAAACTGAGCAAGATGACTATTGCAGCAACACGTCATCAGTAGGATAAAACTAAGCTGTCTCTTGATGGTCTACGACAGGGTGTCCAAACTGGGTCAGAGAGTGCTGGTGTCCTGCATGTTTTAGTTCTCTGCCTGCTTCATCATACCTGAATCTAATGATGACGTCATCACCAAGGTTGTGAAAAAGAACAATAATGAGCCTTTCATCACAAAGTGGATGGGAGAGGCACCGGATGGAGATCAACGGAGATCAAAGCCGGAGGAAATCTTGGATCCGAGCATCTCCATGGCAAAAGGCCCTGATCTCCTTTGATCTGATAGGAGATCAGCACTGGAGCCATGGAGACGCTCAGATCAAAGGAAATCAGCTTTGTAGAGTTGTAATGTGCTCGTACTCATCCTTACATTTTTCTAGAAATTTGTCTTCAATCACCTTTTCTCTATTTACACTCTCTACTTGAACCTTTACCTGTTTATTTATTTCATATTTTCCAAATATCATGATTTTTGTTTGACCTAGATTTAATGAATTAGATTTCATTTCTCTGAATGTATCTAGTATGTCGTTGAAGAGTTTTTCTAGGATTTGGGAGAATTGTGGGTCTGTAGTTTGTGAAGTGTGTCTGTTTTCAATAACGGTATCCTTACTGGAAGCCTGTTGAATGATACTATGTAGAACCTTCTATGTACTGCTGACATGGTCTTTATTGTTTTCTGGTACTTTCTTAAAAGAATTCTTCTAACATTTTCTCATCATATGAGTGAACTTTGTTTTACATTTCTTGGATTTATTTTCCATCTCCTTCGTTCATCATTTATTGGATTCTCTATGTCATGTATTCTTCTCCTTGGATGCATTTTTTAAGCCCTTTGTCATCCATTAAACATCTTTATATTTCACTTTTTCTCGTATTTATAAATGAGTTCCCAGTCATCTGATTGTACCTCAATAACTAGTTTTTCCAGGGACTGCTCTGTTTTGACTCATTTGTGTTGACATCTATCTGTTGTCTGTTTTAATGTTTCTGTGGTTTTTATTGTAAATAGTAAAAAAACTAAAACAAACAGACATGAAATCACTGATATCATTGACTAATACATCACTTACTTTGATATTATCTATAACATGTGTAAATAAATTATGACCCTCCAAACGACCCCCAGGAGACCCGGCTGTTGTGTGTGTGTGTGTGTGTGTGTGTGTGGGGGTGTGTGTGTGTTTGGGCCTGGTTATAGGAGAAGTGAGGATGGAGCAGCCATTTACTGGTAAAACTAACTCACTAACATCTTGGTGAAAATAGAATATATGTTTTTTTCAAATTAAAGTGACAATGAAAGTGAGAACAGGAGTTCCCCCCTCACCTCCAGAGTGAACATAAGTCATGTCTGTATATTACATCCATCATCCATCCATCCATCCATCCATCCATCCATCATCCATCATCCATGATGTGATCCAGCAAACATGTCCAAGCAGTAGTGTTGTGTTGTTGCTTCTCATTGTCAATAGAACCATGAGAAAGTATGAGAGTGACTGATACGCTTGTATGATCACTGGACCTTTTGAAAGCAGTCAGACTCTCATACTGTACCAGTAGCATCTGTGTCATTCACAACCCGTCTCCATCTTAACTGGACTTTCTGTGTGCACATATGATTTTGTGTTTTCATCTGTGGACTGGTGACTAGTGAGTGTGTTGCCTTCAGTGGCAAAGGGAAATAAAACCTCTGCATGAAGAGGAATCATGGAGCCTCCCCCTTCTCAGCTCCAAGTGTCCAAATCTGAACAGCTGGTCTGGGCTCTGAGTGGAAGCTGAGGTGGTCATGTGCCTGGGCCTCCAGACTGATCCACTCCATTCCAAGTCCAAGTCCGAGTGTAAAACTCAGTCTCAGTCTCAGTCTTAGTCTCTAGCTTTGTCCACTCTCTCTCTCTCTCTCTCTCTCTCTCTCTCGCTCTCTCTCACGGTGCAACCTCAGCTCCGCCCACTGCTCCCAGAGTCCAGATCCATATTTCACTTTCTCTTGTATTGTTTGATTGTACACTCATAGTGACAGGGCGTCTTTTCCTTTATAAATGAGTTCCCAGTCATCCGATTGTACCTCAATAACTAGTTTATCCAGGGATTCCTCTCTTCTGACTCATTTGTAATGATATCCATCTGTTGTCTCTTTTAATCTTTCTGTGGTTTTTATTGGAAATAGTAAAAAAACAAACAGACATGAAATCACTGATATCATTGACTAATAAGCCCTTGTACGTTTTCTTCATTTGACTTTTATTTGCTGATTGTTTCATCTGAATGTTTAATCTGTTCCACCTCTTTAAGCTACATCAATAACCAATGTAATACGCCCCCTGGATTTGGTCACCACAGTCACACGGTCAAAGAGCAAGTCAGCCTCGCTGCTGGCCCCTGCTGGCCGCGCCCCGTCACTATCTGTCAAATCCTGTTACAGAGTGCTCTGATGTCTGTGGGAAAAAACTTGAAACTGAGCAAGATGACTATTGCAGCAACACGTCATCAGTAGGATAAAACTAAGCTGTCTCTTGATGGTCTACGACAGGGTGTCCAAACTGGGTCAGAGAGTGCTGGTGTCCTGCATGTTTTAGTTCTCTGCCTGCTTCATCATACCTGAATCTAATGATGACGTCATCACCAAGGTTGTGAAAAAGAACAATAATGAGCCTTTCATCACAAAGTGGATGGGAGAGGCACCGGATGGAGATCAACGGAGATCAAAGCCGGAGGAAATCTTGGATCTGAGCATCTCCATGGCAAAAGGCCCTGATCTCCTTTGATCTGATAGGAGATCAGCACTGGAGCCATGGAGACGCTCAGATCAAAGGAAATCAGCTTTGTAGAGTTGTAATGTGCTCGTACTCATCCTTACATTTTTCTAGAAATTTGTCTTCAATCACCTTTTCTCTATTTACACTCTCTACTTGAACCTTTACCTGTTTATTTATTTCATATTTTCCAAATATCATGATTTTTGTTTGACCTAGATTTAATGAATTAGATTTCATTTCTCTGAATGTATCTAGTATGTCGTTGAAGAGTTTTTCTAGGATTTGGGAGAATTGTGGGTCTGTAGTTTGTGAAGTGTGTCTGTTTTCAATAACGGTATCCTTACTGGAAGCCTGTTGAATGATACTATGTAGAACCTTCTATGTACTGCTGACATGGTCTTTATTGTTTTCTGGTACTTTCTTAAAAGAATTCTTCTAACATTTTCTCATCATATGAGTGAACTTTGTTTTACATTTCTTGGATTTATTTTCCATCTCCTTCGTTCATCATTTATTGGATTCTCTATGTCATGTATTCTTCTCCTTGGATGCATTTTTTAAGCCCTTTGTCATCCATTAAACATCTTTATATTTCACTTTTTCTCGTATTTATAAATGAGTTCCCAGTCATCTGATTGTACCTCAATAACTAGTTTTTCCAGGGACTGCTCTGTTTTGACTCATTTGTGTTGACATCTATCTGTTGTCTGTTTTAATGTTTCTGTGGTTTTTATTGTAAATAGTAAAAAAACTAAAACAAACAGACATGAAATCACTGATATCATTGACTAATACATCACTTACTTTGATATTATCTATAACATGTGTAAATAAATTATGACCCTCCAAACGACCCCCAGGAGACCCGGCTGTTGTGTGTGTGTGTGTGTGTGTGTGTGTGGGGGTGTGTGTGTGTTTGGGCCTGGTTATAGGAGAAGTGAGGATGGAGCAGCCATTTACTGGTAAAACTAACTCACTAACATCTTGGTGAAAATAGAATATATGTTTTTTTCAAATTAAAGTGACAATGAAAGTGAGAACAGGAGTTCCCCCCTCACCTCCAGAGTGAACATAAGTCATGTCTGTATATTACATCCATCATCCATCCATCCATCCATCCATCCATCCATCATCCATCATCCATGATGTGATCCAGCAAACATGTCCAAGCAGTAGTGTTGTGTTGTTGCTTCTCATTGTCAATAGAACCATGAGAAAGTATGAGAGTGACTGATACGCTTGTATGATCACTGGACCTTTTGAAAGCAGTCAGACTCTCATACTGTACCAGTAGCATCTGTGTCATTCACAACCCGTCTCCATCTTAACTGGACTTTCTGTGTGCACATATGATTTTGTGTTTTCATCTGTGGACTGGTGACTAGTGAGTGTGTTGCCTTCAGTGGCAAAGGGAAATAAAACCTCTGCATGAAGAGGAATCATGGAGCCTCCCCCTTCTCAGCTCCAAGTGTCCAAATCTGAACAGCTGGTCTGGGCTCTGAGTGGAAGCTGAGGTGGTCATGTGCCTGGGCCTCCAGACTGATCCACTCCATTCCAAGTCCAAGTCCGAGTGTAAAACTCAGTCTCAGTCTCAGTCTTAGTCTCTAGCTTTGTCCACTCTCTCTCTCTCTCTCTCTCTCTCTCTCTCGCTCTCTCTCACGGTGCAACCTCAGCTCCGCCCACTGCTCCCAGAGTCCAGATCCATATTTCACTTTCTCTTGTATTGTTTGATTGTACACTCATAGTGACAGGGCGTCTTTTCCTTTATAAATGAGTTCCCAGTCATCCGATTGTACCTCAATAACTAGTTTATCCAGGGATTCCTCTCTTCTGACTCATTTGTAATGATATCCATCTGTTGTCTCTTTTAATCTTTCTGTGGTTTTTATTGGAAATAGTAAAAAAACAAACAGACATGAAATCACTGATATCATTGACTAATAAGCCCTTGTACGTTTTCTTCATTTGACTTTTATTTGCTGATTGTTTCATCTGAATGTTTAATCTGTTCCACCTCTTTAAGCTACATCAATAACCAATGTAATACGCCCCCTGGATTTGGTCACCACAGTCACACGGTCAAAGAGCAAGTCAGCCTCGCTGCTGGCCCCTGCTGGCCGCGCCCCGTCACTATCTGTCAAATCCTGTTACAGAGTGCTCTGATGTCTGTGGGAAAAAACTTGAAACTGAGCAAGATGACTATTGCAGCAACACGTCATCAGTAGGATAAAACTAAGCTGTCTCTTGATGGTCTACGACAGGGTGTCCAAACTGGGTCAGAGAGTGCTGGTGTCCTGCATGTTTTAGTTCTCTGCCTGCTTCATCATACCTGAATCTAATGATGACGTCATCACCAAGGTTGTGAAAAAGAACAATAATGAGCCTTTCATCACAAAGTGGATGGGAGAGGCACCGGATGGAGATCAACGGAGATCAAAGCCGGAGGAAATCTTGGATCTGAGCATCTCCATGGCAAAAGGCCCTGATCTCCTTTGATCTGATAGGAGATCAGCACTGGAGCCATGGAGACGCTCAGATCAAAGGAAATCAGCTTTGTAGAGTTGTAATGTGCTCGTACTCATCCTTACATTTTTCTAGAAATTTGTCTTCAATCACCTTTTCTCTATTTACACTCTCTACTTGAACCTTTACCTGTTTATTTATTTCATATTTTCCAAATATCATGATTTTTGTTTGACCTAGATTTAATGAATTAGATTTCATTTCTCTGAATGTATCTAGTATGTCGTTGAAGAGTTTTTCTAGGATTTGGGAGAATTGTGGGTCTGTAGTTTGTGAAGTGTGTCTGTTTTCAATAACGGTATCCTTACTGGAAGCCTGTTGAATGATACTATGTAGAACCTTCTATGTACTGCTGACATGGTCTTTATTGTTTTCTGGTACTTTCTTAAAAGAATTCTTCTAACATTTTCTCATCATATGAGTGAACTTTGTTTTACATTTCTTGGATTTATTTTCCATCTCCTTCGTTCATCATTTATTGGATTCTCTATGTCATGTATTCTTCTCCTTGGATGCATTTTTTAAGCCCTTTGTCATCCATTAAACATCTTTATATTTCACTTTTTCTCGTATTTATAAATGAGTTCCCAGTCATCTGATTGTACCTCAATAACTAGTTTTTCCAGGGACTGCTCTGTTTTGACTCATTTGTGTTGACATCTATCTGTTGTCTGTTTTAATGTTTCTGTGGTTTTTATTGTAAATAGTAAAAAAACTAAAACAAACAGACATGAAATCACTGATATCATTGACTAATACATCACTTACTTTGATATTATCTATAACATGTGTAAATAAATTATGACCCTCCAAACGACCCCCAGGAGGCCCGGCTGTTGTGTGTGTGTGTGTGTGTGTGTGTGTGTTTGGGCCTGGTTATAGGAGAAGTGAGGATGGAGCAGCCATTTACTGGTAAAACTAACTCACTAACATCTTGGTGAAAATAGAATATATGTTTTTTTCAAATTAAAGTGACAATGAAAGTGAGAACAGGAGTTCCCCCCTCACCTCCAGAGTGAACATAAGTCATGTCTGTATATTACATCCATCATCCATCCATCCATCCATCATCCATCATCCATGATGTGATCCAGCAAACATGTCCAAGCAGTAGTGTTGTGTTGTTGCTTCTCATTGTCAATAGAACCATGAGAAAGTATGAGAGTGACTGATACGCTTGTATGATCACTGGACCTTTTGAAAGCAGTCAGACTCTCATACTGTACCAGTAGCATCTGTGTCATTCACAACCCGTCTCCATCTTAACTGGACTTTCTGTGTACACATATGATTTTGTGTTTTCATCTTTGGACTGGTGACTAGTGAGTGTGTTGCCTTCAGTGGCAAAGGGAAATAAAACCTCTGCATGAAGAGGAATCATGGAGCCTCCCCCTTCTCAGCTCCAAGTGTCCAAATCTGAACAGCTGGTCTGGGCTCTGAGTGGAAGCTGAGGTGGTCATGTGCCTGGGCCTCCAGACTGATCCACTCCACTCCAAGTCCAAGTCCGAGTGTAAAACTCAGTCTCAGTCTCAGTCTCAGTCTCTAGCTTTGTCCACTCTCTCTCTCTCTCTCTCTCTCTCTCGCTCTCTCTCACGGTGCAACCTCAGCTCCGCCCACTGCTCCCAGAGTCCAGATCCATATTTCACTTTCTCTTGTATTGTTTGATTGTACACTCATAGTGACAGGGCGTCTTTTCCTTTATAAATGAGTTCCCAGTCATCCGATTGTACCTCAATAACTAGTTTATCCAGGGATTCCTCTCTTCTGACTCATTTGTAATGATATCCATCTGTTGTCTCTTTTAATCTTTCTGTGGTTTTTATTGGAAATAGTAAAAAAACAAACAGACATGAAATCACTGATATCATTGACTAATAAGCCCTTGTACGTTTTCTTCATTTGACTTTTATTTGCTGATTGTTTCATCTGAATGTTTAATCTGTTCCACCTCTTTAAGCTACATCAATAACCAATGTAATACGCCCCCTGGATTTGGTCACCACAGTCACACGGTCAAAGAGCAAGTGAGCCTCGCTGCTGGCCCCTGCTGGCCGCGCCCCGTCACTATCTGTCAAATCCTGTTACAGAGTGCTCTGATGTCTGTGGGAAAAAAACTTGAAACTGAGCAAGATGACTATTGCAGCAACACGTCATCAGTAGGATAAAACTAAGCTGTCTCTTGATGGTCTACGACAGGGTGTCCAAACTGGGTCAGAGAGTGCTGGTGTCCTGCATGTTTTAGTTCTCTGCCTGCTTCATCATACCTGAATCTAATGATGACGTCATCACCAAGGTTGTGAAAAAGAACAATAATGAGCCTTTCATCACAAAGTGGATGGGAGAGGCACCGGATGGAGATCAACGGAGATCAAAGCCGGAGGAAATCTTGGATCCGAGCATCTCCATGGCAAAAGGCCCTGATCTCCTTTGATCTGATAGGAGATCAGCACTGGAGCCATGGAGACGCTCAGATCAAAGGAAATCAGCTTTGTAGAGTTGTAATGTGCTCGTACTCATCCTTACATTTTTCTAGAAATTTGTCTTCAATCACCTTTTCTCTATTTACACTCTCTACTTGAACCTTTACCTGTTTATTTATTTCATATTTTCCAAATATCATGATTTTTGTTTGACCTAGATTTAATGAATTAGATTTCATTTCTCTGAATGTATCTAGTATGTCGTTGAAGAGTTTTTCTAGGATTTGGGAGAATTGTGGGTCTGTAGTTTGTGAAGTGTGTCTGTTTTCAATAACGGTATCCTTACTGGAAGCCTGTTGAATGATACTATGTAGAACCTTCTATGTACTGCTGACATGGTCTTTATTGTTTTCTGGTACTTTCTTAAAAGAATTCTTCTAACATTTTCTCATCATATGAGTGAACTTTGTTTTACATTTCTTGGATTTATTTTCCATCTCCTTCGTTCATCATTTATTGGATTCTCTATGTCATGTATTCTTCTCCTTGGATGCATTTTTTAAGCCCTTTGTCATCCATTAAACATCTTTATATTTCACTTTTTCTCGTATTTATAAATGAGTTCCCAGTCATCTGATTGTACCTCAATAACTAGTTTTTCCAGGGACTGCTCTGTTTTGACTCATTTGTGTTGACATCTATCTGTTGTCTGTTTTAATGTTTCTGTGGTTTTTATTGTAAATAGTAAAAAAACTAAAACAAACAGACATGAAATCACTGATATCATTGACTAATACATCACTTACTTTGATATTATCTATAACATGTGTAAATAAATTATGACCCTCCAAACGACCCCCAGGAGACCCGGCTGTTGTGTGTGTGTGTGTGTGTGTGTGTGTGGGGGTGTGTGTGTGTTTGGGCCTGGTTATAGGAGAAGTGAGGATGGAGCAGCCATTTACTGGTAAAACTAACTCACTAACATCTTGGTGAAAATAGAATATATGTTTTTTTCAAATTAAAGTGACAATGAAAGTGAGAACAGGAGTTCCCCCCTCACCTCCAGAGTGAACATAAGTCATGTCTGTATATTACATCCATCATCCATCCATCCATCCATCCATCCATCCATCATCCATCATCCATGATGTGATCCAGCAAACATGTCCAAGCAGTAGTGTTGTGTTGTTGCTTCTCATTGTCAATAGAACCATGAGAAAGTATGAGAGTGACTGATACGCTTGTATGATCACTGGACCTTTTGAAAGCAGTCAGACTCTCATACTGTACCAGTAGCATCTGTGTCATTCACAACCCGTCTCCATCTTAACTGGACTTTCTGTGTACACATATGATTTTGTGTTTTCATCTGTGGACTGGTGACTAGTGAGTGTGTTGCCTTCAGTGGCAAAGGGAAATAAAACCTCTGCATGAAGAGGAATCATGGAGCCTCCCCCTTCTCAGCTCCAAGTGTCCAAATCTGAACAGCTGGTCTGGGCTCTGAGTGGAAGCTGAGGTGGTCATGTGCCTGGGCCTCCAGACTGATCCACTCCACTCCAAGTCCAAGTCCGAGTGTAAAACTCAGTCTCAGTCTCAGTCTCTAGCTTTGTCCACTCTCTCTCTCTCTCTCTCTCTCTCTCTCTCTCTCTCTCTCTCTCTCTCTCTCTCGCTCTCTCTCACGGTGCAACCTCAGCTCCGCCCACTGCTCCCAGAGTCCAGATCCATATTTCACTTTCTCTTGTATTGTTTGATTGTACACTCATAGTGACAGGGCGTCTTTTCCTTTATAAATGAGTTCCCAGTCATCCGATTGTACCTCAATAACTAGTTTATCCAGGGATTCCTCTCTTCTGACTCATTTGTAATGATATCCATCTGTTGTCTCTTTTAATCTTTCTGTGGTTTTTATTGGAAATAGTAAAAAAACAAACAGACATGAAATCACTGATATCATTGACTAATAAGCCCTTGTACGTTTTCTTCATTTGACTTTTATTTGCTGATTGTTTCATCTGAATGTTTAATCTGTTCCACCTCTTTAAGCTACATCAATAACCAATGTAATACGCCCCCTGGATTTGGTCACCACAGTCACACGGTCAAAGAGCAAGTCAGCCTCGCTGCTGGCCCCTGCTGGCCGCGCCCCGTCACTATCTGTCAAATCCTGTTACAGAGTGCTCTGATGTCTGTGGGAAAAAAACTTGAAACTGAGCAAGATGACTATTGCAGCAACACGTCATCAGTAGGATAAAACTAAGCTGTCTCTTGATGGTCTACGACAGGGTGTCCAAACTGGGTCAGAGAGTGCTGGTGTCCTGCATGTTTTAGTTCTCTGCCTGCTTCATCATACCTGAATCTAATGATGACGTCATCACCAAGGTTGTGAAAAAGAACAATAATGAGCCTTTCATCACAAAGTGGATGGGAGAGGCACCGGATGGAGATCAACGGAGATCAAAGCCGGAGGAAATCTTGGATCCGAGCATCTCCATGGCAAAAGGCCCTGATCTCCTTTGATCTGATAGGAGATCAGCACTGGAGCCATGGAGACGCTCAGATCAAAGGAAATCAGCTTTGTAGAGTTGTAATGTGCTCGTACTCATCCTTACATTTTTCTAGAAATTTGTCTTCAATCACCTTTTCTCTATTTACACTCTCTACTTGAACCTTTACCTGTTTATTTATTTCATATTTTCCAAATATCATGATTTTTGTTTGACCTAGATTTAATGAATTAGATTTCATTTCTCTGAATGTATCTAGTATGTCGTTGAAGAGTTTTTCTAGGATTTGGGAGAATTGTGGGTCTGTAGTTTGTGAAGTGTGTCTGTTTTCAATAACGGTATCCTTACTGGAAGCCTGTTGAATGATACTATGTAGAACCTTCTATGTACTGCTGACATGGTCTTTATTGTTTTCTGGTACTTTCTTAAAAGAATTCTTCTAACATTTTCTCATCATATGAGTGAACTTTGTTTTACATTTCTTGGATTTATTTTCCATCTCCTTCGTTCATCATTTATTGGATTCTCTATGTCATGTATTCTTCTCCTTGGATGCATTTTTTAAGCCCTTTGTCATCCATTAAACATCTTTATATTTCACTTTTTCTCGTATTTATAAATGAGTTCCCAGTCATCTGATTGTACCTCAATAACTAGTTTTTCCAGGGACTGCTCTGTTTTGACTCATTTGTGTTGACATCTATCTGTTGTCTGTTTTAATGTTTCTGTGGTTTTTATTGTAAATAGTAAAAAAACTAAAACAAACAGACATGAAATCACTGATATCATTGACTAATACATCACTTACTTTGATATTATCTATAACATGTGTAAATAAATTATGACCCTCCAAACGACCCCCAGGAGACCCGGCTGTTGTGTGTGTGTGTGTGTGTGTGTGTGTGGGGGTGTGTGTGTGTTTGGGCCTGGTTATAGGAGAAGTGAGGATGGAGCAGCCATTTACTGGTAAAACTAACTCACTAACATCTTGGTGAAAATAGAATATATGTTTTTTTCAAATTAAAGTGACAATGAAAGTGAGAACAGGAGTTCCCCCCTCACCTCCAGAGTGAACATAAGTCATGTCTGTATATTACATCCATCATCCATCCATCCATCCATCCATCCATCCATCCATCCATCATCCATCATCCATGATGTGATCCAGCAAACATGTCCAAGCAGTAGTGTTGTGTTGTTGCTTCTCATTGTCAATAGAACCATGAGAAAGTATGAGAGTGACTGATACGCTTGTATGATCACTGGACCTTTTGAAAGCAGTCAGACTCTCATACTGTACCAGTAGCATCTGTGTCATTCACAACCCGTCTCCATCTTAACTGGACTTTCTGTGTACACATATGATTTTGTGTTTTCATCTTTGGACTGGTGACTAGTGAGTGTGTTGCCTTCAGTGGCAAAGGGAAATAAAACCTCTGCATGAAGAGGAATCATGGAGCCTCCCCCTTCTCAGCTCCAAGTGTCCAAATCTGAACAGCTGGTCTGGGCTCTGAGTGGAAGCTGAGGTGGTCATGTGCCTGGGCCTCCAGACTGATCCACTCCACTCCAAGTCCAAGTCCGAGTGTAAAACTCAGTCTCAGTCTCAGTCTCAGTCTCTAGCTTTGTCCACTCTCTCTCTCTCTCTCTCTCTCTCTCTCTCTCGCTCTCTCTCACGGTGCAACCTCAGCTCCGCCCACTGCTCCCAGAGTCCAGATCCATATTTCACTTTCTCTTGTATTGTTTGATTGTACACTCATAGTGACAGGGCGTCTTTTCCTTTATAAATGAGTTCCCAGTCATCCGATTGTACCTCAATAACTAGTTTATCCAGGGATTCCTCTCTTCTGACTCATTTGTAATGATATCCATCTGTTGTCTCTTTTAATCTTTCTGTGGTTTTTATTGGAAATAGTAAAAAAACAAACAGACATGAAATCACTGATATCATTGACTAATAAGCCCTTGTACGTTTTCTTCATTTGACTTTTATTTGCTGATTGTTTCATCTGAATGTTTAATCTGTTCCACCTCTTTAAGCTACATCAATAACCAATGTAATACGCCCCCTGGATTTGGTCACCACAGTCACACGGTCAAAGAGCAAGTGAGCCTCGCTGCTGGCCCCTGCTGGCCGCGCCCCGTCACTATCTGTCAAATCCTGTTACAGAGTGCTCTGATGTCTGTGGGAAAAAAACTTGAAACTGAGCAAGATGACTATTGCAGCAACACGTCATCAGTAGGATAAAACTAAGCTGTCTCTTGATGGTCTACGACAGGGTGTCCAAACTGGGTCAGAGAGTGCTGGTGTCCTGCATGTTTTAGTTCTCTGCCTGCTTCATCATACCTGAATCTAATGATGACGTCATCACCAAGGTTGTGAAAAAGAACAATAATGAGCCTTTCATCACAAAGTGGATGGGAGAGGCACCGGATGGAGATCAACGGAGATCAAAGCCGGAGGAAATCTTGGATCCGAGCATCTCCATGGCAAAAGGCCCTGATCTCCTTTGATCTGATAGGAGATCAGCACTGGAGCCATGGAGACGCTCAGATCAAAGGAAATCAGCTTTGTAGAGTTGTAATGTGCTCGTACTCATCCTTACATTTTTCTAGAAATTTGTCTTCAATCACCTTTTCTCTATTTACACTCTCTACTTGAACCTTTACCTGTTTATTTATTTCATATTTTCCAAATATCATGATTTTTGTTTGACCTAGATTTAATGAATTAGATTTCATTTCTCTGAATGTATCTAGTATGTCGTTGAAGAGTTTTTCTAGGATTTGGGAGAATTGTGGGTCTGTAGTTTGTGAAGTGTGTCTGTTTTCAATAACGGTATCCTTACTGGAAGCCTGTTGAATGATACTATGTAGAACCTTCTATGTACTGCTGACATGGTCTTTATTGTTTTCTGGTACTTTCTTAAAAGAATTCTTCTAACATTTTCTCATCATATGAGTGAACTTTGTTTTACATTTCTTGGATTTATTTTCCATCTCCTTCGTTCATCATTTATTGGATTCTCTATGTCATGTATTCTTCTCCTTGGATGCATTTTTTAAGCCCTTTGTCATCCATTAAACATCTTTATATTTCACTTTTTCTCGTATTTATAAATGAGTTCCCAGTCATCTGATTGTACCTCAATAACTAGTTTTTCCAGGGACTGCTCTGTTTTGACTCATTTGTGTTGACATCTATCTGTTGTCTGTTTTAATGTTTCTGTGGTTTTTATTGTAAATAGTAAAAAAACTAAAACAAACAGACATGAAATCACTGATATCATTGACTAATACATCACTTACTTTGATATTATCTATAACATGTGTAAATAAATTATGACCCTCCAAACGACCCCCAGGAGACCCGGCTGTTGTGTGTGTGTGTGTGTGTGTGTGTGTGGGGGTGTGTGTGTGTTTGGGCCTGGTTATAGGAGAAGTGAGGATGGAGCAGCCATTTACTGGTAAAACTAACTCACTAACATCTTGGTGAAAATAGAATATATGTTTTTTTCAAATTAAAGTGACAATGAAAGTGAGAACAGGAGTTCCCCCCTCACCTCCAGAGTGAACATAAGTCATGTCTGTATATTACATCCATCATCCATCCATCCATCCATCCATCCATCCATCATCCATCATCCATGATGTGATCCAGCAAACATGTCCAAGCAGTAGTGTTGTGTTGTTGCTTCTCATTGTCAATAGAACCATGAGAAAGTATGAGAGTGACTGATACGCTTGTATGATCACTGGACCTTTTGAAAGCAGTCAGACTCTCATACTGTACCAGTAGCATCTGTGTCATTCACAACCCGTCTCCATCTTAACTGGACTTTCTGTGTACACATATGATTTTGTGTTTTCATCTGTGGACTGGTGACTAGTGAGTGTGTTGCCTTCAGTGGCAAAGGGAAATAAAACCTCTGCATGAAGAGGAATCATGGAGCCTCCCCCTTCTCAGCTCCAAGTGTCCAAATCTGAACAGCTGGTCTGGGCTCTGAGTGGAAGCTGAGGTGGTCATGTGCCTGGGCCTCCAGACTGATCCACTCCACTCCAAGTCCAAGTCCGAGTGTAAAACTCAGTCTCAGTCTCAGTCTCTAGCTTTGTCCACTCTCTCTCTCTCTCTCTCTCTCTCTCTCTCTCTCTCTCTCTCTCTCTCTCTCTCGCTCTCTCTCACGGTGCAACCTCAGCTCCGCCCACTGCTCCCAGAGTCCAGATCCATATTTCACTTTCTCTTGTATTGTTTGATTGTACACTCATAGTGACAGGGCGTCTTTTCCTTTATAAATGAGTTCCCAGTCATCCGATTGTACCTCAATAACTAGTTTATCCAGGGATTCCTCTCTTCTGACTCATTTGTAATGATATCCATCTGTTGTCTCTTTTAATCTTTCTGTGGTTTTTATTGGAAATAGTAAAAAAACAAACAGACATGAAATCACTGATATCATTGACTAATAAGCCCTTGTACGTTTTCTTCATTTGACTTTTATTTGCTGATTGTTTCATCTGAATGTTTAATCTGTTCCACCTCTTTAAGCTACATCAATAACCAATGTAATACGCCCCCTGGATTTGGTCACCACAGTCACACGGTCAAAGAGCAAGTCAGCCTCGCTGCTGGCCCCTGCTGGCCGCGCCCCGTCACTATCTGTCAAATCCTGTTACAGAGTGCTCTGATGTCTGTGGGAAAAAAACTTGAAACTGAGCAAGATGACTATTGCAGCAACACGTCATCAGTAGGATAAAACTAAGCTGTCTCTTGATGGTCTACGACAGGGTGTCCAAACTGGGTCAGAGAGTGCTGGTGTCCTGCATGTTTTAGTTCTCTGCCTGCTTCATCATACCTGAATCTAATGATGACGTCATCACCAAGGTTGTGAAAAAGAACAATAATGAGCCTTTCATCACAAAGTGGATGGGAGAGGCACCGGATGGAGATCAACGGAGATCAAAGCCGGAGGAAATCTTGGATCCGAGCATCTCCATGGCAAAAGGCCCTGATCTCCTTTGATCTGATAGGAGATCAGCACTGGAGCCATGGAGACGCTCAGATCAAAGGAAATCAGCTTTGTAGAGTTGTAATGTGCTCGTACTCATCCTTACATTTTTCTAGAAATTTGTCTTCAATCACCTTTTCTCTATTTACACTCTCTACTTGAACCTTTACCTGTTTATTTATTTCATATTTTCCAAATATCATGATTTTTGTTTGACCTAGATTTAATGAATTAGATTTCATTTCTCTGAATGTATCTAGTATGTCGTTGAAGAGTTTTTCTAGGATTTGGGAGAATTGTGGGTCTGTAGTTTGTGAAGTGTGTCTGTTTTCAATAACGGTATCCTTACTGGAAGCCTGTTGAATGATACTATGTAGAACCTTCTATGTACTGCTGACATGGTCTTTATTGTTTTCTGGTACTTTCTTAAAAGAATTCTTCTAACATTTTCTCATCATATGAGTGAACTTTGTTTTACATTTCTTGGATTTATTTTCCATCTCCTTCGTTCATCATTTATTGGATTCTCTATGTCATGTATTCTTCTCCTTGGATGCATTTTTTAAGCCCTTTGTCATCCATTAAACATCTTTATATTTCACTTTTTCTCGTATTTATAAATGAGTTCCCAGTCATCTGATTGTACCTCAATAACTAGTTTTTCCAGGGACTGCTCTGTTTTGACTCATTTGTGTTGACATCTATCTGTTGTCTGTTTTAATGTTTCTGTGGTTTTTATTGTAAATAGTAAAAAAACTAAAACAAACAGACATGAAATCACTGATATCATTGACTAATACATCACTTACTTTGATATTATCTATAACATGTGTAAATAAATTATGACCCTCCAAACGACCCCCAGGAGACCCGGCTGTTGTGTGTGTGTGTGTGTGTGTGTGTGTGGGGGTGTGTGTGTGTTTGGGCCTGGTTATAGGAGAAGTGAGGATGGAGCAGCCATTTACTGGTAAAACTAACTCACTAACATCTTGGTGAAAATAGAATATATGTTTTTTTCAAATTAAAGTGACAATGAAAGTGAGAACAGGAGTTCCCCCCTCACCTCCAGAGTGAACATAAGTCATGTCTGTATATTACATCCATCATCCATCCATCCATCCATCCATCCATCCATCCATCCATCATCCATCATCCATGATGTGATCCAGCAAACATGTCCAAGCAGTAGTGTTGTGTTGTTGCTTCTCATTGTCAATAGAACCATGAGAAAGTATGAGAGTGACTGATACGCTTGTATGATCACTGGACCTTTTGAAAGCAGTCAGACTCTCATACTGTACCAGTAGCATCTGTGTCATTCACAACCCGTCTCCATCTTAACTGGACTTTCTGTGTACACATATGATTTTGTGTTTTCATCTTTGGACTGGTGACTAGTGAGTGTGTTGCCTTCAGTGGCAAAGGGAAATAAAACCTCTGCATGAAGAGGAATCATGGAGCCTCCCCCTTCTCAGCTCCAAGTGTCCAAATCTGAACAGCTGGTCTGGGCTCTGAGTGGAAGCTGAGGTGGTCATGTGCCTGGGCCTCCAGACTGATCCACTCCACTCCAAGTCCAAGTCCGAGTGTAAAACTCAGTCTCAGTCTCAGTCTCAGTCTCTAGCTTTGTCCACTCTCTCTCTCTCTCTCTCTCTCTCTCTCTCTCGCTCTCTCTCACGGTGCAACCTCAGCTCCGCCCACTGCTCCCAGAGTCCAGATCCATATTTCACTTTCTCTTGTATTGTTTGATTGTACACTCATAGTGACAGGGCGTCTTTTCCTTTATAAATGAGTTCCCAGTCATCCGATTGTACCTCAATAACTAGTTTATCCAGGGATTCCTCTCTTCTGACTCATTTGTAATGATATCCATCTGTTGTCTCTTTTAATCTTTCTGTGGTTTTTATTGGAAATAGTAAAAAAACAAACAGACATGAAATCACTGATATCATTGACTAATAAGCCCTTGTACGTTTTCTTCATTTGACTTTTATTTGCTGATTGTTTCATCTGAATGTTTAATCTGTTCCACCTCTTTAAGCTACATCAATAACCAATGTAATACGCCCCCTGGATTTGGTCACCACAGTCACACGGTCAAAGAGCAAGTCAGCCTCGCTGCTGGCCCCTGCTGGCCGCGCCCCGTCACTATCTGTCAAATCCTGTTACAGAGTGCTCTGATGTCTGTGGGAAAAAAACTTGAAACTGAGCAAGATGACTATTGCAGCAACACGTCATCAGTAGGATAAAACTAAGCTGTCTCTTGATGGTCTACGACAGGGTGTCCAAACTGGGTCAGAGAGTGCTGGTGTCCTGCATGTTTTAGTTCTCTGCCTGCTTCATCATACCTGAATCTAATGATGACGTCATCACCAAGGTTGTGAAAAAGAACAATAATGAGCCTTTCATCACAAAGTGGATGGGAGAGGCACCGGATGGAGATCAACGGAGATCAAAGCCGGAGGAAATCTTGGATCCGAGCATCTCCATGGCAAAAGGCCCTGATCTCCTTTGATCTGATAGGAGATCAGCACTGGAGCCATGGAGACGCTCAGATCAAAGGAAATCAGCTTTGTAGAGTTGTAATGTGCTCGTACTCATCCTTACATTTTTCTAGAAATTTGTCTTCAATCACCTTTTCTCTATTTACACTCTCTACTTGAACCTTTACCTGTTTATTTATTTCATATTTTCCAAATATCATGATTTTTGTTTGACCTAGATTTAATGAATTAGATTTCATTTCTCTGAATGTATCTAGTATGTCGTTGAAGAGTTTTTCTAGGATTTGGGAGAATTGTGGGTCTGTAGTTTGTGAAGTGTGTCTGTTTTCAATAACGGTATCCTTACTGGAAGCCTGTTGAATGATACTATGTAGAACCTTCTATGTACTGCTGACATGGTCTTTATTGTTTTCTGGTACTTTCTTAAAAGAATTCTTCTAACATTTTCTCATCATATGAGTGAACTTTGTTTTACATTTCTTGGATTTATTTTCCATCTCCTTCGTTCATCATTTATTGGATTCTCTATGTCATGTATTCTTCTCCTTGGATGCATTTTTTAAGCCCTTTGTCATCCATTAAACATCTTTATATTTCACTTTTTCTCGTATTTATAAATGAGTTCCCAGTCATCTGATTGTACCTCAATAACTAGTTTTTCCAGGGACTGCTCTGTTTTGACTCATTTGTGTTGACATCTATCTGTTGTCTGTTTTAATGTTTCTGTGGTTTTTATTGTAAATAGTAAAAAAACTAAAACAAACAGACATGAAATCACTGATATCATTGACTAATACATCACTTACTTTGATATTATCTATAACATGTGTAAATAAATTATGACCCTCCAAACGACCCCCAGGAGACCCGGCTGTTGTGTGTGTGTGTGTGTGTGTGTGTGTGGGGGTGTGTGTGTGTTTGGGCCTGGTTATAGGAGAAGTGAGGATGGAGCAGCCATTTACTGGTAAAACTAACTCACTAACATCTTGGTGAAAATAGAATATATGTTTTTTTCAAATTAAAGTGACAATGAAAGTGAGAACAGGAGTTCCCCCCTCACCTCCAGAGTGAACATAAGTCATGTCTGTATATTACATCCATCATCCATCCATCCATCCATCCATCCATCCATCATCCATCATCCATGATGTGATCCAGCAAACATGTCCAAGCAGTAGTGTTGTGTTGTTGCTTCTCATTGTCAATAGAACCATGAGAAAGTATGAGAGTGACTGATACGCTTGTATGATCACTGGACCTTTTGAAAGCAGTCAGACTCTCATACTGTACCAGTAGCATCTGTGTCATTCACAACCCGTCTCCATCTTAACTGGACTTTCTGTGTACACATATGATTTTGTGTTTTCATCTGTGGACTGGTGACTAGTGAGTGTGTTGCCTTCAGTGGCAAAGGGAAATAAAACCTCTGCATGAAGAGGAATCATGGAGCCTCCCCCTTCTCAGCTCCAAGTGTCCAAATCTGAACAGCTGGTCTGGGCTCTGAGTGGAAGCTGAGGTGGTCATGTGCCTGGGCCTCCAGACTGATCCACTCCACTCCAAGTCCAAGTCCGAGTGTAAAACTCAGTCTCAGTCTCAGTCTCTAGCTTTGTCCACTCTCTCTCTCTCTCTCTCTCTCTCTCTCTCTCTCTCTCTCTCTCTCTCTCTCTCTCTCTCGCTCTCTCTCACGGTGCAACCTCAGCTCCGCCCACTGCTCCCAGAGTCCAGATCCATATTTCACTTTCTCTTGTATTGTTTGATTGTACACTCATAGTGACAGGGCGTCTTTTCCTTTATAAATGAGTTCCCAGTCATCCGATTGTACCTCAATAACTAGTTTATCCAGGGATTCCTCTCTTCTGACTCATTTGTAATGATATCCATCTGTTGTCTCTTTTAATCTTTCTGTGGTTTTTATTGGAAATAGTAAAAAAACAAACAGACATGAAATCACTGATATCATTGACTAATAAGCCCTTGTACGTTTTCTTCATTTGACTTTTATTTGCTGATTGTTTCATCTGAATGTTTAATCTGTTCCACCTCTTTAAGCTACATCAATAACCAATGTAATACGCCCCCTGGATTTGGTCACCACAGTCACACGGTCAAAGAGCAAGTCAGCCTCGCTGCTGGCCCCTGCTGGCCGCGCCCCGTCACTATCTGTCAAATCCTGTTACAGAGTGCTCTGATGTCTGTGGGAAAAAACTTGAAACTGAGCAAGATGACTATTGCAGCAACACGTCATCAGTAGGATAAAACTAAGCTGTCTCTTGATGGTCTACGACAGGGTGTCCAAACTGGGTCAGAGAGTGCTGGTGTCCTGCATGTTTTAGTTCTCTGCCTGCTTCATCATACCTGAATCTAATGATGACGTCATCACCAAGGTTGTGAAAAAGAACAATAATGAGCCTTTCATCACAAAGTGGATGGGAGAGGCACCGGATGGAGATCAACGGAGATCAAAGCCGGAGGAAATCTTGGATCTGAGCATCTCCATGGCAAAAGGCCCTGATCTCCTTTGATCTGATAGGAGATCAGCACTGGAGCCATGGAGACGCTCAGATCAAAGGAAATCAGCTTTGTAGAGTTGTAATGTGCTCGTACTCATCCTTACATTTTTCTAGAAATTTGTCTTCAATCACCTTTTCTCTATTTACACTCTCTACTTGAACCTTTACCTGTTTATTTATTTCATATTTTCCAAATATCATGATTTTTGTTTGACCTAGATTTAATGAATTAGATTTCATTTCTCTGAATGTATCTAGTATGTCGTTGAAGAGTTTTTCTAGGATTTGGGAGAATTGTGGGTCTGTAGTTTGTGAAGTGTGTCTGTTTTCAATAACGGTATCCTTACTGGAAGCCTGTTGAATGATACTATGTAGAACCTTCTATGTACTGCTGACATGGTCTTTATTGTTTTCTGGTACTTTCTTAAAAGAATTCTTCTAACATTTTCTCATCATATGAGTGAACTTTGTTTTACATTTCTTGGATTTATTTTCCATCTCCTTCGTTCATCATTTATTGGATTCTCTATGTCATGTATTCTTCTCCTTGGATGCATTTTTTAAGCCCTTTGTCATCCATTAAACATCTTTATATTCCACTTTTTCTCGTATTTATAAATGAGTTCCCAGTCATCTGATTGTACCTCAATAACTAGTTTTTCCAGGGACTGCTCTGTTTTGACTCATTTGTGTTGACATCTATCTGTTGTCTGTTTTAATGTTTCTGTGTTTTTTATTGTAAATAGTAAAAAAACTAAAACAAACAGACATGAAATCACTGATATCATTGACTAATACATCACTTACTTTGATATTATCTATAACATGTGTAAATAAATTATGACCCTCCAAACGACCCCCAGGAGGCCCGGCTGTTGTGTGTGTGTGTGTGTGTGTGTGTGTGTGTGGGGGGGGGGGGGGGGGGGGGTGTTTGGGCCTGGTTATAGGAGAAGTGAGGATGGAGCAGCCATTTACTGGTAAAACTAACTCACTAACATCTTGGTGAAAATAGAATATATGTTTTTTTCAAATTAAAGTGACAATGAAAGTGAGAACAGGAGTTCCCCCCTCACCTCCAGAGTGAACATAAGTCATGTCTGTATATTACATCCATCATCCATCCATCCATCCATCCATCCATCCATCCATCCATCATCCATCATCCATGATGTGATCCAGCAAACATGTCCAAGCAGTAGTGTTGTGTTGTTGCTTCTCATTGTCAATAGAACCATGAGAAAGTATGAGAGTGACTGATACGCTTGTATGATCACTGGACCTTTTGAAAGCAGTCAGACTCTCATACTGTACCAGTAGCATCTGTGTCATTCACAACCCGTCTCCATCTTAACTGGACTTTCTGTGTACACATATGATTTTGTGTTTTCATCTGTGGACTGGTGACTAGTGAGTGTGTTGCCTTCAGTGGCAAAGGGAAATAAAACCTCTGCATGAAGAGGAATCATGGAGCCTCCCCCTTCTCAGCTCCAAGTGTCCAAATCTGAACAGCTGGTCTGGGCTCTGAGTGGAAGCTGAGGTGGTCATGTGCCTGGGCCTCCAGACTGATCCACTCCACTCCAAGTCCAAGTCCGAGTGTAAAACTCAGTCTCAGTCTCAGTCTCAGTCTCTAGCTTTGTCCACTCTCTCTCTCTCTCTCTCTCTCTCTCTCTCTCTCTCGCTCTCTCTCACGGTGCAACCTCAGCTCCGCCCACTGCTCCCAGAGTCCAGATCCATATTTCACTTTCTCTTGTATTGTTTGATTGTACACTCATAGTGACAGGGCGTCTTTTCCTTTATAAATGAGTTCCCAGTCATCCGATTGTACCTCAATAACTAGTTTATCCAGGGATTCCTCTCTTCTGACTCATTTGTAATGATATCCATCTGTTGTCTCTTTTAATCTTTCTGTGGTTTTTATTGGAAATAGTAAAAAAACAAACAGACATGAAATCACTGATATCATTGACTAATAAGCCCTTGTACGTTTTCTTCATTTGACTTTTATTTGCTGATTGTTTCATCTGAATGTTTAATCTGTTCCACCTCTTTAAGCTACATCAATAACCAATGTAATACGCCCCCTGGATTTGGTCACCACAGTCACACGGTCAAAGAGCAAGTCAGCCTCGCTGCTGGCCCCTGCTGGCCGCGCCCCGTCACTATCTGTCAAATCCTGTTACAGAGTGCTCTGATGTCTGTGGGAAAAAAACTTGAAACTGAGCAAGATGACTATTGCAGCAACACGTCATCAGTAGGATAAAACTAAGCTGTCTCTTGATGGTCTACGACAGGGTGTCCAAACTGGGTCAGAGAGTGCTGGTGTCCTGCATGTTTTAGTTCTCTGCCTGCTTCATCATACCTGAATCTAATGATGACGTCATCACCAAGGTTGTGAAAAAGAACAATAATGAGCCTTTCATCACAAAGTGGATGGGAGAGGCACCGGATGGAGATCAACGGAGATCAAAGCCGGAGGAAATCTTGGATCCGAGCATCTCCATGGCAAAAGGCCCTGATCTCCTTTGATCTGATAGGAGATCAGCACTGGAGCCATGGAGACGCTCAGATCAAAGGAAATCAGCTTTGTAGAGTTGTAATGTGCTCGTACTCATCCTTACATTTTTCTAGAAATTTGTCTTCAATCACCTTTTCTCTATTTACACTCTCTACTTGAACCTTTACCTGTTTATTTATTTCATATTTTCCAAATATCATGATTTTTGTTTGACCTAGATTTAATGAATTAGATTTCATTTCTCTGAATGTATCTAGTATGTCGTTGAAGAGTTTTTCTAGGATTTGGGAGAATTGTGGGTCTGTAGTTTGTGAAGTGTGTCTGTTTTCAATAACGGTATCCTTACTGGAAGCCTGTTGAATGATACTATGTAGAACCTTCTATGTACTGCTGACATGGTCTTTATTGTTTTCTGGTACTTTCTTAAAAGAATTCTTCTAACATTTTCTCATCATATGAGTGAACTTTGTTTTACATTTCTTGGATTTATTTTCCATCTCCTTCGTTCATCATTTATTGGATTCTCTATGTCATGTATTCTTCTCCTTGGATGCATTTTTTAAGCCCTTTGTCATCCATTAAACATCTTTATATTTCACTTTTTCTCGTATTTATAAATGAGTTCCCAGTCATCTGATTGTACCTCAATAACTAGTTTTTCCAGGGACTGCTCTGTTTTGACTCATTTGTGTTGACATCTATCTGTTGTCTGTTTTAATGTTTCTGTGGTTTTTATTGTAAATAGTAAAAAAACTAAAACAAACAGACATGAAATCACTGATATCATTGACTAATACATCACTTACTTTGATATTATCTATAACATGTGTAAATAAATTATGACCCTCCAAACGACCCCCAGGAGACCCGGCTGTTGTGTGTGTGTGTGTGTGTGTGTGTGTGGGGGTGTGTGTGTGTTTGGGCCTGGTTATAGGAGAAGTGAGGATGGAGCAGCCATTTACTGGTAAAACTAACTCACTAACATCTTGGTGAAAATAGAATATATGTTTTTTTCAAATTAAAGTGACAATGAAAGTGAGAACAGGAGTTCCCCCCTCACCTCCAGAGTGAACATAAGTCATGTCTGTATATTACATCCATCATCCATCCATCCATCCATCCATCCATCCATCCATCCATCATCCATCATCCATGATGTGATCCAGCAAACATGTCCAAGCAGTAGTGTTGTGTTGTTGCTTCTCATTGTCAATAGAACCATGAGAAAGTATGAGAGTGACTGATACGCTTGTATGATCACTGGACCTTTTGAAAGCAGTCAGACTCTCATACTGTACCAGTAGCATCTGTGTCATTCACAACCCGTCTCCATCTTAACTGGACTTTCTGTGTACACATATGATTTTGTGTTTTCATCTTTGGACTGGTGACTAGTGAGTGTGTTGCCTTCAGTGGCAAAGGGAAATAAAACCTCTGCATGAAGAGGAATCATGGAGCCTCCCCCTTCTCAGCTCCAAGTGTCCAAATCTGAACAGCTGGTCTGGGCTCTGAGTGGAAGCTGAGGTGGTCATGTGCCTGGGCCTCCAGACTGATCCACTCCACTCCAAGTCCAAGTCCGAGTGTAAAACTCAGTCTCAGTCTCAGTCTCAGTCTCTAGCTTTGTCCACTCTCTCTCTCTCTCTCTCTCTCTCTCTCTCTCGCTCTCTCTCACGGTGCAACCTCAGCTCCGCCCACTGCTCCCAGAGTCCAGATCCATATTTCACTTTCTCTTGTATTGTTTGATTGTACACTCATAGTGACAGGGCGTCTTTTCCTTTATAAATGAGTTCCCAGTCATCCGATTGTACCTCAATAACTAGTTTATCCAGGGATTCCTCTCTTCTGACTCATTTGTAATGATATCCATCTGTTGTCTCTTTTAATCTTTCTGTGGTTTTTATTGGAAATAGTAAAAAAACAAACAGACATGAAATCACTGATATCATTGACTAATAAGCCCTTGTACGTTTTCTTCATTTGACTTTTATTTGCTGATTGTTTCATCTGAATGTTTAATCTGTTCCACCTCTTTAAGCTACATCAATAACCAATGTAATACGCCCCCTGGATTTGGTCACCACAGTCACACGGTCAAAGAGCAAGTCAGCCTCGCTGCTGGCCCCTGCTGGCCGCGCCCCGTCACTATCTGTCAAATCCTGTTACAGAGTGCTCTGATGTCTGTGGGAAAAAAACTTGAAACTGAGCAAGATGACTATTGCAGCAACACGTCATCAGTAGGATAAAACTAAGCTGTCTCTTGATGGTCTACGACAGGGTGTCCAAACTGGGTCAGAGAGTGCTGGTGTCCTGCATGTTTTAGTTCTCTGCCTGCTTCATCATACCTGAATCTAATGATGACGTCATCACCAAGGTTGTGAAAAAGAACAATAATGAGCCTTTCATCACAAAGTGGATGGGAGAGGCACCGGATGGAGATCAACGGAGATCAAAGCCGGAGGAAATCTTGGATCCGAGCATCTCCATGGCAAAAGGCCCTGATCTCCTTTGATCTGATAGGAGATCAGCACTGGAGCCATGGAGACGCTCAGATCAAAGGAAATCAGCTTTGTAGAGTTGTAATGTGCTCGTACTCATCCTTACATTTTTCTAGAAATTTGTCTTCAATCACCTTTTCTCTATTTACACTCTCTACTTGAACCTTTACCTGTTTATTTATTTCATATTTTCCAAATATCATGATTTTTGTTTGACCTAGATTTAATGAATTAGATTTCATTTCTCTGAATGTATCTAGTATGTCGTTGAAGAGTTTTTCTAGGATTTGGGAGAATTGTGGGTCTGTAGTTTGTGAAGTGTGTCTGTTTTCAATAACGGTATCCTTACTGGAAGCCTGTTGAATGATACTATGTAGAACCTTCTATGTACTGCTGACATGGTCTTTATTGTTTTCTGGTACTTTCTTAAAAGAATTCTTCTAACATTTTCTCATCATATGAGTGAACTTTGTTTTACATTTCTTGGATTTATTTTCCATCTCCTTCGTTCATCATTTATTGGATTCTCTATGTCATGTATTCTTCTCCTTGGATGCATTTTTTAAGCCCTTTGTCATCCATTAAACATCTTTATATTTCACTTTTTCTCGTATTTATAAATGAGTTCCCAGTCATCTGATTGTACCTCAATAACTAGTTTTTCCAGGGACTGCTCTGTTTTGACTCATTTGTGTTGACATCTATCTGTTGTCTGTTTTAATGTTTCTGTGGTTTTTATTGTAAATAGTAAAAAAACTAAAACAAACAGACATGAAATCACTGATATCATTGACTAATACATCACTTACTTTGATATTATCTATAACATGTGTAAATAAATTATGACCCTCCAAACGACCCCCAGGAGACCCGGCTGTTGTGTGTGTGTGTGTGTGTGTGTGTGTGGGGGTGTGTGTGTGTTTGGGCCTGGTTATAGGAGAAGTGAGGATGGAGCAGCCATTTACTGGTAAAACTAACTCACTAACATCTTGGTGAAAATAGAATATATGTTTTTTTCAAATTAAAGTGACAATGAAAGTGAGAACAGGAGTTCCCCCCTCACCTCCAGAGTGAACATAAGTCATGTCTGTATATTACATCCATCATCCATCCATCCATCCATCCATCCATCCATCATCCATCATCCATGATGTGATCCAGCAAACATGTCCAAGCAGTAGTGTTGTGTTGTTGCTTCTCATTGTCAATAGAACCATGAGAAAGTATGAGAGTGACTGATACGCTTGTATGATCACTGGACCTTTTGAAAGCAGTCAGACTCTCATACTGTACCAGTAGCATCTGTGTCATTCACAACCCGTCTCCATCTTAACTGGACTTTCTGTGTACACATATGATTTTGTGTTTTCATCTGTGGACTGGTGACTAGTGAGTGTGTTGCCTTCAGTGGCAAAGGGAAATAAAACCTCTGCATGAAGAGGAATCATGGAGCCTCCCCCTTCTCAGCTCCAAGTGTCCAAATCTGAACAGCTGGTCTGGGCTCTGAGTGGAAGCTGAGGTGGTCATGTGCCTGGGCCTCCAGACTGATCCACTCCACTCCAAGTCCAAGTCCGAGTGTAAAACTCAGTCTCAGTCTCAGTCTCTAGCTTTGTCCACTCTCTCTCTCTCTCTCTCTCTCTCTCTCTCTCTCTCTCTCTCTCTCTCTCTCTCTCTCTCGCTCTCTCTCACGGTGCAACCTCAGCTCCGCCCACTGCTCCCAGAGTCCAGATCCATATTTCACTTTCTCTTGTATTGTTTGATTGTACACTCATAGTGACAGGGCGTCTTTTCCTTTATAAATGAGTTCCCAGTCATCCGATTGTACCTCAATAACTAGTTTATCCAGGGATTCCTCTCTTCTGACTCATTTGTAATGATATCCATCTGTTGTCTCTTTTAATCTTTCTGTGGTTTTTATTGGAAATAGTAAAAAAACAAACAGACATGAAATCACTGATATCATTGACTAATAAGCCCTTGTACGTTTTCTTCATTTGACTTTTATTTGCTGATTGTTTCATCTGAATGTTTAATCTGTTCCACCTCTTTAAGCTACATCAATAACCAATGTAATACGCCCCCTGGATTTGGTCACCACAGTCACACGGTCAAAGAGCAAGTCAGCCTCGCTGCTGGCCCCTGCTGGCCGCGCCCCGTCACTATCTGTCAAATCCTGTTACAGAGTGCTCTGATGTCTGTGGGAAAAAACTTGAAACTGAGCAAGATGACTATTGCAGCAACACGTCATCAGTAGGATAAAACTAAGCTGTCTCTTGATGGTCTACGACAGGGTGTCCAAACTGGGTCAGAGAGTGCTGGTGTCCTGCATGTTTTAGTTCTCTGCCTGCTTCATCATACCTGAATCTAATGATGACGTCATCACCAAGGTTGTGAAAAAGAACAATAATGAGCCTTTCATCACAAAGTGGATGGGAGAGGCACCGGATGGAGATCAACGGAGATCAAAGCCGGAGGAAATCTTGGATCTGAGCATCTCCATGGCAAAAGGCCCTGATCTCCTTTGATCTGATAGGAGATCAGCACTGGAGCCATGGAGACGCTCAGATCAAAGGAAATCAGCTTTGTAGAGTTGTAATGTGCTCGTACTCATCCTTACATTTTTCTAGAAATTTGTCTTCAATCACCTTTTCTCTATTTACACTCTCTACTTGAACCTTTACCTGTTTATTTATTTCATATTTTCCAAATATCATGATTTTTGTTTGACCTAGATTTAATGAATTAGATTTCATTTCTCTGAATGTATCTAGTATGTCGTTGAAGAGTTTTTCTAGGATTTGGGAGAATTGTGGGTCTGTAGTTTGTGAAGTGTGTCTGTTTTCAATAACGGTATCCTTACTGGAAGCCTGTTGAATGATACTATGTAGAACCTTCTATGTACTGCTGACATGGTCTTTATTGTTTTCTGGTACTTTCTTAAAAGAATTCTTCTAACATTTTCTCATCATATGAGTGAACTTTGTTTTACATTTCTTGGATTTATTTTCCATCTCCTTCGTTCATCATTTATTGGATTCTCTATGTCATGTATTCTTCTCCTTGGATGCATTTTTTAAGCCCTTTGTCATCCATTAAACATCTTTATATTCCACTTTTTCTCGTATTTATAAATGAGTTCCCAGTCATCTGATTGTACCTCAATAACTAGTTTTTCCAGGGACTGCTCTGTTTTGACTCATTTGTGTTGACATCTATCTGTTGTCTGTTTTAATGTTTCTGTGTTTTTTATTGTAAATAGTAAAAAAACTAAAACAAACAGACATGAAATCACTGATATCATTGACTAATACATCACTTACTTTGATATTATCTATAACATGTGTAAATAAATTATGACCCTCCAAACGACCCCCAGGAGGCCCGGCTGTTGTGTGTGTGTGTGTGTGTGTGTGTGTGTGTGGGGGGGGGGGGGGGGGGGGGTGTTTGGGCCTGGTTATAGGAGAAGTGAGGATGGAGCAGCCATTTACTGGTAAAACTAACTCACTAACATCTTGGTGAAAATAGAATATATGTTTTTTTCAAATTAAAGTGACAATGAAAGTGAGAACAGGAGTTCCCCCCTCACCTCCAGAGTGAACATAAGTCATGTCTGTATATTACATCCATCATCCATCCATCCATCCATCCATCCATCCATCCATCCATCATCCATCATCCATGATGTGATCCAGCAAACATGTCCAAGCAGTAGTGTTGTGTTGTTGCTTCTCATTGTCAATAGAACCATGAGAAAGTATGAGAGTGACTGATACGCTTGTATGATCACTGGACCTTTTGAAAGCAGTCAGACTCTCATACTGTACCAGTAGCATCTGTGTCATTCACAACCCGTCTCCATCTTAACTGGACTTTCTGTGTACACATATGATTTTGTGTTTTCATCTGTGGACTGGTGACTAGTGAGTGTGTTGCCTTCAGTGGCAAAGGGAAATAAAACCTCTGCATGAAGAGGAATCATGGAGCCTCCCCCTTCTCAGCTCCAAGTGTCCAAATCTGAACAGCTGGTCTGGGCTCTGAGTGGAAGCTGAGGTGGTCATGTGCCTGGGCCTCCAGACTGATCCACTCCACTCCAAGTCCAAGTCCGAGTGTAAAACTCAGTCTCAGTCTCAGTCTCAGTCTCTAGCTTTGTCCACTCTCTCTCTCTCTCTCTCTCTCTCTCTCTCTCTCTCGCTCTCTCTCACGGTGCAACCTCAGCTCCGCCCACTGCTCCCAGAGTCCAGATCCATATTTCACTTTCTCTTGTATTGTTTGATTGTACACTCATAGTGACAGGGCGTCTTTTCCTTTATAAATGAGTTCCCAGTCATCCGATTGTACCTCAATAACTAGTTTATCCAGGGATTCCTCTCTTCTGACTCATTTGTAATGATATCCATCTGTTGTCTCTTTTAATCTTTCTGTGGTTTTTATTGGAAATAGTAAAAAAACAAACAGACATGAAATCACTGATATCATTGACTAATAAGCCCTTGTACGTTTTCTTCATTTGACTTTTATTTGCTGATTGTTTCATCTGAATGTTTAATCTGTTCCACCTCTTTAAGCTACATCAATAACCAATGTAATACGCCCCCTGGATTTGGTCACCACAGTTACACGGTCAAAGAGCAAGTCAGCCTCGCTGCTGGCCCCTGCTGGCCGCGCCCCGTCACTATCTGTCAAATCCTGTTACAGAGTGCTCTGATGTCTGTGGGAAAAAACTTGAAACTGAGCAAGATGACTATTGCAGCAACACGTCATCAGTAGGATAAAACTAAGCTGTCTCTTGATGGTCTACGACAGGGTGTCCAAACTGGGTCAGAGAGTGCTGGTGTCCTGCATGTTTTAGTTCTCTGCCTGCTTCATCATACCTGAATCTAATGATGACGTCATCACCAAGGTTGTGAAAAAGAACAATAATGAGCCTTTCATCACAAAGTGGATGGGAGAGGCACCGGATGGAGATCAACGGAGATCAAAGCCGGAGGAAATCTTGGATCTGAGCATCTCCATGGCAAAAGGCCCTGATCTCCTTTGATCTGATAGGAGATCAGCACTGGAGCCATGGAGACGCTCAGATCAAAGGAAATCAGCTTTGTAGAGTTGTAATGTGCTCGTACTCATCCTTACATTTTTCTAGAAATTTGTCTTCAATCACCTTTTCTCTATTTACACTCTCTACTTGAACCTTTACCTGTTTATTTATTTCATATTTTCCAAATATCATGATTTTTGTTTGACCTAGATTTAATGAATTAGATTTCATTTCTCTGAATGTATCTAGTATGTCGTTGAAGAGTTTTTCTAGGATTTGGGAGAATTGTGGGTCTGTAGTTTGTGAAGTGTGTCTGTTTTCAATAACGGTATCCTTACTGGAAGCCTGTTGAATGATACTATGTAGAACCTTCTATGTACTGCTGACATGGTCTTTATTGTTTTCTGGTACTTTCTTAAAAGAATTCTTCTAACATTTTCTCATCATATGAGTGAACTTTGTTTTACATTTCTTGGATTTATTTTCCATCTCCTTCGTTCATCATTTATTGGATTCTCTATGTCATGTATTCTTCTCCTTGGATGCATTTTTTAAGCCCTTTGTCATCCATTAAACATCTTTATATTCCACTTTTTCTCGTATTTATAAATGAGTTCCCAGTCATCTGATTGTACCTCAATAACTAGTTTTTCCAGGGACTGCTCTGTTTTGACTCATTTGTGTTGACATCTATCTGTTGTCTGTTTTAATGTTTCTGTGGTTTTTATTGTAAATAGTAAAAAAACTAAAACAAACAGACATGAAATCACTGATATCATTGACTAATACATCACTTACTTTGATATTATCTATAACATGTGTAAATAAATTATGACCCTCCAAACGACCCCCAGGAGGCCCGGCTGTTGTGTGTGTGTGTGTGTGTGTTTGGGCCTGGTTATAGGAGAAGTGAGGATGGAGCAGCCATTTACTGGTAAAACTAACTCACTAACATCTTGGTGAAAATAGAATATATGTTTTTTTCAAATTAAAGTGACAATGAAAGTGAGAACAGGAGTTCCCCCCTCACCTCCAGAGTGAACATAAGTCATGTCTGTATATTACATCCATCATCCATCCATCCATCCATCCATCCATCATCCATCATCCATGATGTGATCCAGCAAACATGTCCAAGCAGTAGTGTTGTGTTGTTGCTTCTCATTGTCAATAGAACCATGAGAAAGTATGAGAGTGACTGATACGCTTGTATGATTACTGGACCTTTTGAAAGCAGTCAGACTCTCATACTGTACCAGTAGCATCTGTGTCATTCACAACCCGTCTCCATCTTAACTGGACTTTCTGTGTACACATATGATTTTGTGTTTTCATCTGTGGACTGGTGACTAGTGAGTGTGTTGCCTTCAGTGGCAAAGGGAAATAAAACCTCTGCATGAAGAGGAATCATGGAGCCTCCCCCTTCTCAGCTCCAAGTGTCCAAATCTGAACAGCTGGTCTGGGCTCTGAGTGGAAGCTGAGGTGGTCATGTGCCTGGGCCTCCAGACTGATCCACTCCACTCCAAGTCCAAGTCCGAGTGTAAAACTCAGTCTCAGTCTCAGTCTCAGTCTCTAGCTTTGTCCACTCTCTCTCTCTCTCTCTCTCTCTCTCTCTCTCTCGCTCTCTCTCACGGTGCAACCTCAGCTCCGCCCACTGCTCCCAGAGTCCAGATCCATATTTCACTTTCTCTTGTATTGTTTGATTGTACACTCATAGTGACAGGGCGTCTTTTCCTTTATAGATGAGTTCCCAGTCATCCGATTGTACCTCAATAACTAGTTTATCCAGGGATTCCTCTCTTCTGACTCATTTGTAATGATATCCATCTGTTGTCTCTTTTAATCTTTCTGTGGTTTTTATTGGAAATAGTAAAAAAACAAACAGACATGAAATCACTGATATCATTGACTAATAAGCCCTTGTACGTTTTCTTCATTTGACTTTTATTTGCTGATTGTTTCATCTGAATGTTTAATCTGTTCCACCTCTTTAAGCTACATCAATAACCAATGTAATACGCCCCCTGGATTTGGTCACCACAGTCACACGGTCAAAGAGCAAGTCAGCCTCGCTGCTGGCCCCTGCTGGCCGCGCCCCGTCACTATCTGTCAAATCCTGTTACAGAGTGCTCTGATGTCTGTGGGAAAAAACTTGAAACTGAGCAAGATGACTATTGCAGCAACACGTCATCAGTAGGATAAAACTAAGCTGTCTCTTGATGGTCTACGACAGGGTGTCCAAACTGGGTCAGAGAGTGCTGGTGTCCTGCATGTTTTAGTTCTCTGCCTGCTTCATCATACCTGAATCTAATGATGACGTCATCACCAAGGTTGTGAAAAAGAACAATAATGAGCCTTTCATCACAAAGTGGATGGGAGAGGCACCGGATGGAGATCAACGGAGATCAAAGCCGGAGGAAATCTTGGATCTGAGCATCTCCATGGCAAAAGGCCCTGATCTCCTTTGATCTGATAGGAGATCAGCACTGGAGCCATGGAGACGCTCAGATCAAAGGAAATCAGCTTTGTAGAGTTGTAATGTGCTCGTACTCATCCTTACATTTTTCTAGAAATTTGTCTTCAATCACCTTTTCTCTATTTACACTCTCTACTTGAACTTTACCTGTTTATTTATTTCATATTTTCCAAATATCATGATTTTTGTTTGACCTAGATTTAATGAATTAGATTTCATTTCTCTGAATGTATCTAGTATGTCGTTGAAGAGTTTTTCTAGGATTTGGGAGAATTGTGGGTCTGTAGTTTGTGAAGTGTGTCTGTTTTCAATAACGGTATCCTTACTGGAAGCCTGTTGAATGATACTATGTAGAACCTTCTATGTACTGCTGACATGGTCTTTATTGTTTTCTGGTACTTTCTTAAAAGAATTCTTCTAACATTTTCTCATCATATGAGTGAACTTTGTTTTACATTTCTTGGATTTATTTTCCATCTCCTTCGTTCATCATTTATTGGATTCTCTATGTCATGTATTCTTCTCCTTGGATGCATTTTTTAAGCCCTTTGTCATCCATTAAACATCTTTATATTCCACTTTTTCTCGTATTTATAAATGAGTTCCCAGTCATCTGATTGTACCTCAATAACTAGTTTTTCCAGGGACTGCTCTGTTTTGACTCATTTGTGTTGACATCTATCTGTTGTCTGTTTTAATGTTTCTGTGTTTTTTATTGTAAATAGTAAAAAAACTAAAACAAACAGACATGAAATCACTGATATCATTGACTAATACATCACTTACTTTGATATTATCTATAACATGTGTAAATAAATTATGACCCTCCAAACGACCCCCAGGAGGCCCGGCTGTTGTGTGTGTGTGTGTGTGTGTTTGGGCCTGGTTATAGGAGAAGTGAGGATGGAGCAGCCATTTACTGGTAAAACTAACTCACTAACATCTTGGTGAAAATAGAATATATGTTTTTTTCAAATTAAAGTGACAATGAAAGTGAGAACAGGAGTTCCCCCCTCACCTCCAGAGTGAACATAAGTCATGTCTGTATATTACATCCATCATCCATCCATCCATCCATCCATCCATCCATCATCCATCATCCATGATGTGATCCAGCAAACATGTCCAAGCAGTAGTGTTGTGTTGTTGCTTCTCATTGTCAATAGAACCATGAGAAAGTATGAGAGTGACTGATACGCTTGTATGATCACTGGACCTTTTGAAAGCAGTCAGACTCTCATACTGTACCAGTAGCATCTGTGTCATTCACAACCCGTCTCCATCTTAACTGGACTTTCTGTGTACACATATGATTTTGTGTTTTCATCTGTGGACTGGTGACTAGTGAGTGTGTTGCCTTCAGTGGCAAAGGGAAATAAAACCTCTGCATGAAGAGGAATCATGGAGCCTCCCCCTTCTCAGCTCCAAGTGTCCAAATCTGAACAGCTGGTCTGGGCTCTGAGTGGAAGCTGAGGTGGTCATGTGCCTGGGCCTCCAGACTGATCCACTCCACTCCAAGTCCAAGTCCGAGTGTAAAACTCAGTCTCAGTCTCAGTCTCAGTCTCTAGCTTTGTCCACTCTCTCTCTCTCTCTCTCTCTCTCTCGCTCTCTCTCACGGTGCAACCTCAGCTCCGCCCACTGCTCCCAGAGTCCAGATCCATATTTCACTTTCTCTTGTATTGTTTGATTGTACACTCATAGTGACAGGGCGTCTTTTCCTTTATAAATGAGTTCCCAGTCATCCGATTGTACCTCAATAACTAGTTTATCCAGGGATTCCTCTCTTCTGACTCATTTGTAATGATATCCATCTGTTGTCTCTTTTAATCTTTCTGTGGTTTTTATTGGAAATAGTAAAAAAACAAACAGACATGAAATCACTGATATCATTGACTAATAAGCCCTTGTACGTTTTCTTCATTTGACTTTTATTTGCTGATTGTTTCATCTGAATGTTTAATCTGTTCCACCTCTTTAAGCTACATCAATAACCAATGTAATACGCCCCCTGGATTTGGTCACCACAGTCACACGGTCAAAGAGCAAGTCAGCCTCGCTGCTGGCCCCTGCTGGCCGCGCCCCGTCACTATCTGTCAAATCCTGTTACAGAGTGCTCTGATGTCTGTGGGAAAAAACTTGAAACTGAGCAAGATGACTATTGCAGCAACACGTCATCAGTAGGATAAAACTAAGCTGTCTCTTGATGGTCTACGACAGGGTGTCCAAACTGGGTCAGAGAGTGCTGGTGTCCTGCATTTTTTGTTCTCTGCCTGCTTCATCATACCTGAATCTAATGATGACGTCTCCACCAAGGTTGTGAAAAAGAACAATAATGAGCCTTTCATCACAAAGTGGATGGGAGAGGCACCGGATGGAGATCAACGGAGATCAAAGCCGGAGGAAATCTTGGATCCGAGCATCTCCATGGCAAAAGGCCCTGATCTCCTTTGATCTGATAGGAGATCAGCACTGGAGCCATGGAGACGCTCAGATCAAAGGAAATCAGCTTTGTAGAGTTGTAATGTGCTCGTACTCATCCTTACATTTTTCTAGAAATTTGTCTTCAATCACCTTTTCTCTATTTACACTCTCTACTTGAACCTTTACCTGTTTATTTATTTCATATTTTCCAAATATCATGATTTTGGTTTGACCTAGATTTAATGAATTAGATTTCATTTCTCTGAATGTATCTAGTATGTCGTTGAAGAGTTTTTCTAGGATTTGGGAGAATTGTGGGTCTGTAGTTTGTGAAGTGTGTCTGTTTTCAATAACGGTATCCTTACTGGAAGCCTGTTGAATGATACTATGTAGAACCTTCTATGTACTGCTGACATGGTCTTTATTGTTTTCTGGTACTTTCTTAAAAGAATTCTTCTAACATTTTCTCATCATATGAGTGAACTTTGTTTTACATTTCTTGGATTTATTTTCCATCTCCTTCGTTCATCATTTATTGGATTCTCTATGTCATGTATTCTTCTCCTTGGATGCATTTTTTAAGCCCTTTGTCATCCATTAAACATCTTTATATTTCACTTTTTCTCGTATTTATAAATGAGTTCCCAGTCATCTGATTGTACCTCAATAACTAGTTTTTCCAGGGACTGCTCTGTTTTGACTCATTTGTGTTGACATCTATCTGTTGTCTGTTTTAATGTTTCTGTGGTTTTTATTGTAAATAGTAAAAAAACTAAAACAAACAGACATGAAATCACTGATATCATTGACTAATACATCACTTACTTTGATATTATCTATAACATGTGTAAATAAATTATGACCCTCCAAACGACCCCCAGGAGGCCCGGCTGTTGTGTGTGTGTGTGTGTGTGTGTGTGTGGGGGTGTGTGTGTGTTTGGGCCTGGTTATAGGAGAAGTGAGGATGGAGCAGCCATTTACTGGTAAAACTAACTCACTAACATCTTGGTGAAAATAGAATATATGTTTTTTTCAAATTAAAGTGACAATGAAAGTGAGAACAGGAGTTCCCCCTCACCTCCAGAGTGAACATAAGTCATGTCTGTATATTACATCCATCATCCATCCATCCATCCATCCATCCATCCATCCATCATCCATCATCCATGATGTGATCCAGCAAACATGTCCAAGCAGTAGTGTTGTGTTGTTGCTTCTCATTGTCAATAGAACCATGAGAAAGTATGAGAGTGACTGATACGCTTGTATGATCACTGGACCTTTTGAAAGCAGTCAGACTCTCATACTGTACCAGTAGCATCTGTGTCATTCACAACCCGTCTCCATCTTAACTGGACTTTCTGTGTACACATATGATTTTGTGTTTTCATCTGTGGACTGGTGACTAGTGAGTGTGTTGCCTTCAGTGGCAAAGGGAAATAAAACCTCTGCATGAAGAGGAATCATGGAGCCTCCCCCTTCTCAGCTCCAAGTGTCCAAATCTGAACAGCTGGTCTGGGCTCTGAGTGGAAGCTGAGGTGGTCATGTGCCTGGGCCTCCAGACTGATCCACTCCACTCCAAGTCCAAGTCCGGGTGTAAAACTCAGTCTCAGTCTCAGTCTCTAGCTTTGTCCACTCTCTCTCTCTCTCTCTCTCTCTCTCGCTCTCTCTCACGGTGCAACCTCAGCTCCGCCCACTGCTCCCAGAGTCCAGATCCATATTTCACTTTCTCTTGTATTGTTTGATTGTACACTCATAGTGACAGGGCGTCTTTTCCTTTATAAATGAGTTCCCAGTCATCCGATTGTACCTCAATAACTAGTTTATCCAGGGATTCCTCTCTTCTGACTCATTTGTAATGATATCCATCTGTTGTCTCTTTTAATCTTTCTGTGGTTTTTATTGGAAATAGTAAAAAAACAAACAGACATGAAATCACTGATATCATTGACTAATAAGCCCTTGTACGTTTTCTTCATTTGACTTTTATTTGCTGATTGTTTCATCTGAATGTTTAATCTGTTCCACCTCTTTAAGCTACATCAATAACCAATGTAATACGCCCCCTGGATTTGGTCACCACAGTCACACGGTCAAAGAGCAAGTCAGCCTCGCTGCTGGCCCCTGCTGGCCGCGCCCCGTCACTATCTGTCAAATCCTGTTACAGAGTGCTCTGATGTCTGTGGGAAAAAAACTTGAAACTGAGCAAGATGACTATTGCAGCAACACGTCATCAGTAGGATAAAACTAAGCTGTCTCTTGATGGTCTACGACAGGGTGTCCAAACTGGGTCAGAGAGTGCTGGTGTCCTGCATGTTTTAGTTCTCTGCCTGCTTCATCATACCTGAATCTAATGATGACGTCATCACCAAGGTTGTGAAAAAGAACAATAATGAGCCTTTCATCACAAAGTGGATGGGAGAGGCACCGGATGGAGATCAACGGAGATCAAAGCCGGAGGAAATCTTGGATCCGAGCATCTCCATGGCAAAAGGCCCTGATCTCCTTTGATCTGATAGGAGATCAGCACTGGAGCCATGGAGACGCTCAGATCAAAGGAAATCAGCTTTGTAGAGTTGTAATGTGCTCGTACTCATCCTTACATTTTTCTAGAAATTTGTCTTCAATCACCTTTTCTCTATTTACACTCTCTACTTGAACCTTTACCTGTTTATTTATTTCATATTTTCCAAATATCATGATTTTTGTTTGACCTAGATTTAATGAATTAGATTTCATTTCTCTGAATGTATCTAGTATGTCGTTGAAGAGTTTTTCTAGGATTTGGGAGAATTGTGGGTCTGTAGTTTGTGAAGTGTGTCTGTTTTCAATAACGGTATCCTTACTGGAAGCCTGTTGAATGATACTATGTAGAACCTTCTATGTACTGCTGACATGGTCTTTATTGTTTTCTGGTACTTTCTTAAAAGAATTCTTCTAACATTTTCTCATCATATGAGTGAACTTTGTTTTACATTTCTTGGATTTATTTTCCATCTCCTTCGTTCATCATTTATTGGATTCTCTATGTCATGTATTCTTCTCCTTGGATGCATTTTTTAAGCCCTTTGTCATCCATTAAACATCTTTATATTTCACTTTTTCTCGTATTTATAAATGAGTTCCCAGTCATCTGATTGTACCTCAATAACTAGTTTTTCCAGGGACTGCTCTGTTTTGACTCATTTGTGTTGACATCTATCTGTTGTCTGTTTTAATGTTTCTGTGGTTTTTATTGTAAATAGTAAAAAAACTAAAACAAACAGACATGAAATCACTGATATCATTGACTAATACATCACTTACTTTGATATTATCTATAACATGTGTAAATAAATTATGACCCTCCAAACGACCCCCAGGAGGCCCGGCTGTTGTGTGTGTGTGTGTGTGTGTGTGTGTGGGGGTGTGTGTGTGTTTGGGCCTGGTTATAGGAGAAGTGAGGATGGAGCAGCCATTTACTGGTAAAACTAACTCACTAACATCTTGGTGAAAATAGAATATATGTTTTTTTCAAATTAAAGTGACAATGAAAGTGAGAACAGGAGTTCCCCCCTCACCTCCAGAGTGAACATAAGTCATGTCTGTATATTACATCCATCATCCATCCATCCATCCATCATCCATCATCCATGATGTGATCCAGCAAACATGTCCAAGCAGTAGTGTTGTGTTGTTGCTTCTCATTGTCAATAGAACCATGAGAAAGTATGAGAGTGACTGATACGCTTGTATGATCACTGGACCTTTTGAAAGCAGTCAGACTCTCATACTGTACCAGTAGCATCTGTGTCATTCACAACCCGTCTCCATCTTAACTGGACTTTCTGTGTACACATATGATTTTGTGTTTTCATCTGTGGACTGGTGACTAGTGAGTGTGTTGCCTTCAGTGGCAAAGGGAAATAAAACCTCTGCATGAAGAGGAATCATGGAGCCTCCCCCTTCTCAGCTCCAAGTGTCCAAATCTGAACAGCTGGTCTGGGCTCTGAGTGGAAGCTGAGGTGGTCATGTGCCTGGGCCTCCAGACTGATCCACTCCACTCCAAGTCCAAGTCCGGGTGTAAAACTCAGTCTCAGTCTCAGTCTCTAGCTTTGTCCACTCTCTCTCTCTCTCTCTCTCTCTCTCGCTCTCTCTCACGGTGCAACCTCAGCTCCGCCCACTGCTCCCAGAGTCCAGATCCATATTTCACTTTCTCTTGTATTGTTTGATTGTACACTCATAGTGACAGGGCGTCTTTTCCTTTATAAATGAGTTCCCAGTCATCCGATTGTACCTCAATAACTAGTTTATCCAGGGATTCCTCTCTTCTGACTCATTTGTAATGATATCCATCTGTTGTCTCTTTTAATCTTTCTGTGGTTTTTATTGGAAATAGTAAAAAAACAAACAGACATGAAATCACTGATATCATTGACTAATAAGCCCTTGTACGTTTTCTTCATTTGACTTTTATTTGCTGATTGTTTCATCTGAATGTTTAATCTGTTCCACCTCTTTAAGCTACATCAATAACCAATGTAATACGCCCCCTGGATTTGGTCACCACAGTCACACGGTCAAAGAGCAAGTCAGCCTCGCTGCTGGCCCCTGCTGGCCGCGCCCCGTCACTATCTGTCAAATCCTGTTACAGAGTGCTCTGATGTCTGTGGGAAAAAAACTTGAAACTGAGCAAGATGACTATTGCAGCAACACGTCATCAGTAGGATAAAACTAAGCTGTCTCTTGATGGTCTACGACAGGGTGTCCAAACTGGGTCAGAGAGTGCTGGTGTCCTGCATGTTTTAGTTCTCTGCCTGCTTCATCATACCTGAATCTAATGATGACGTCATCACCAAGGTTGTGAAAAAGAACAATAATGAGCCTTTCATCACAAAGTGGATGGGAGAGGCACCGGATGGAGATCAACGGAGATCAAAGCCGGAGGAAATCTTGGATCCGAGCATCTCCATGGCAAAAGGCCCTGATCTCCTTTGATCTGATAGGAGATCAGCACTGGAGCCATGGAGACGCTCAGATCAAAGGAAATCAGCTTTGTAGAGTTGTAATGTGCTCGTACTCATCCTTACATTTTTCTAGAAATTTGTCTTCAATCACCTTTTCTCTATTTACACTCTCTACTTGAACCTTTACCTGTTTATTTATTTCATATTTTCCAAATATCATGATTTTTGTTTGACCTAGATTTAATGAATTAGATTTCATTTCTCTGAATGTATCTAGTATGTCGTTGAAGAGTTTTTCTAGGATTTGGGAGAATTGTGGGTCTGTAGTTTGTGAAGTGTGTCTGTTTTCAATAACGGTATCCTTACTGGAAGCCTGTTGAATGATACTATGTAGAACCTTCTATGTACTGCTGACATGGTCTTTATTGTTTTCTGGTACTTTCTTAAAAGAATTCTTCTAACATTTTCTCATCATATGAGTGAACTTTGTTTTACATTTCTTGGATTTATTTTCCATCTCCTTCGTTCATCATTTATTGGATTCTCTATGTCATGTATTCTTCTCCTTGGATGCATTTTTTTAAGCCCTTTGTCATCCATTAAACATCTTTATATTTCACTTTTTCTCGTATTTATAAATGAGTTCCCAGTCATCTGATTGTACCTCAATAACTAGTTTTTCCAGGGACTGCTCTGTTTTGACTCATTTGTGTTGACATCTATCTGTTGTCTGTTTTAATGTTTCTGTGGTTTTTATTGTAAATAGTAAAAAAACTAAAACAAACAGACATGAAATCACTGATATCATTGACTAATACATCACTTACTTTGATATTATCTATAACATGTGTAAATAAATTATGACCCTCCAAACGACCCCCAGGAGGCCCGGCTGTTGTGTGTGTGTGTGTGTGTGTGTGTGTGGGGGTGTGTGTGTGTTTGGGCCTGGTTATAGGAGAAGTGAGGATGGAGCAGCCATTTACTGGTAAAACTAACTCACTAACATCTTGGTGAAAATAGAATATATGTTTTTTTCAAATTAAAGTGACAATGAAAGTGAGAACAGGAGTTCCCCCCTCACCTCCAGAGTGAACATAAGTCATGTCTGTATATTACATCCATCATCCATCCATCCATCCATCATCCATCATCCATGATGTGATCCAGCAAACATGTCCAAGCAGTAGTGTTGTGTTGTTGCTTCTCATTGTCAATAGAACCATGAGAAAGTATGAGAGTGACTGATACGCTTGTATGATCACTGGACCTTTTGAAAGCAGTCAGACTCTCATACTGTACCAGTAGCATCTGTGTCATTCACAACCCGTCTCCATCTTAACTGGACTTTCTGTGTACACATATGATTTTGTGTTTTCATCTTTGGACTGGTGACTAGTGAGTGTGTTGCCTTCAGTGGCAAAGGGAAATAAAACCTCTGCATGAAGAGGAATCATGGAGCCTCCCCCTTCTCAGCTCCAAGTGTCCAAATCTGAACAGCTGGTCTGGGCTCTGAGTGGAAGCTGAGGTGGTCATGTGCCTGGGCCTCCAGACTGATCCACTCCACTCCAAGTCCAAGTCCGAGTGTAAAACTCAGTCTCAGTCTCAGTCTCAGTCTCTAGCTTTGTCCACTCTCTCTCTCTCTCTCTCTCTCTCTCTCTCTCTCTCTCTCTCACGGTGCAACCTCAGCTCCGCCCACTGCTCCCAGAGTCCAGATCCATATTTCACTTTCTCTTGTATTGTTTGATTGTACACTCATAGTGACAGGGCGTCTTTTCCTTTATAAATGAGTTCCCAGTCATCCGATTGTACCTCAATAACTAGTTTATCCAGGGATTCCTCTCTTCTGACTCATTTGTAATGATATCCATCTGTTGTCTCTTTTAATCTTTCTGTGGTTTTTATTGGAAATAGTAAAAAAACAAACAGACATGAAATCACTGATATCATTGACTAATAAGCCCTTGTACGTTTTCTTCATTTGACTTTTATTTGCTGATTGTTTCATCTGAATGTTTAATCTGTTCCACCTCTTTAAGCTACATCAATAACCAATGTAATACGCCCCCTGGATTTGGTCACCACAGTCACACGGTCAAAGAGCAAGTCAGCCTCGCTGCTGGCCCCTGCTGGCCGCGCCCCGTCACTATCTGTCAAATCCTGTTACAGAGTGCTCTGATGTCTGTGGGAAAAAAACTTGAAACTGAGCAAGATGACTATTGCAGCAACACGTCATCAGTAGGATAAAACTAAGCTGTCTCTTGATGGTCTACGACAGGGTGTCCAAACTGGGTCAGAGAGTGCTGGTGTCCTGCATGTTTTAGTTCTCTGCCTGCTTCATCATACCTGAATCTAATGATGACGTCATCACCAAGGTTGTGAAAAAGAACAATAATGAGCCTTTCATCACAAAGTGGATGGGAGAGGCACCGGATGGAGATCAACGGAGATCAAAGCCGGAGGAAATCTTGGATCCGAGCATCTCCATGGCAAAAGGCCCTGATCTCCTTTGATCTGATAGGAGATCAGCACTGGAGCCATGGAGACGCTCAGATCAAAGGAAATCAGCTTTGTAGAGTTGTAATGTGCTCGTACTCATCCTTACATTTTTCTAGAAATTTGTCTTCAATCACCTTTTCTCTATTTACACTCTCTACTTGAACCTTTACCTGTTTATTTATTTCATATTTTCCAAATATCATGATTTTTGTTTGACCTAGATTTAATGAATTAGATTTCATTTCTCTGAATGTATCTAGTATGTCGTTGAAGAGTCTTTCTAGGATTTGGGAGAATTGTGGGTCTGTAGTTTGTGAAGTGTGTCTGTTTTCAATAACGGTATCCTTACTGGAAGCCTGTTGAATGATACTATGTAGAACCTTCTATGTACTGCTGACATGGTCTTTATTGTTTTCTGGTACTTTCTTAAAAGAATTCTTCTAACATTTTCTCATCATATGAGTGAACTTTGTTTTACATTTCTTGGATTTATTTTCCATCTCCTTCGTTCATCATTTATTGGATTCTCTATGTCATGTATTCTTCTCCTTGGATGCATTTTTTAAGCCCTTTGTCATCCATTAAACATCTTTATATTTCACTTTTTCTCGTATTTATAAATGAGTTCCCAGTCATCTGATTGTACCTCAATAACTAGTTTTTCCAGGGACTGCTCTGTTTTGACTCATTTGTGTTGACATCTATCTGTTGTCTGTTTTAATGTTTCTGTGGTTTTTATTGTAAATAGTAAAAAAACTAAAACAAACAGACATGAAATCACTGATATCATTGACTAATACATCACTTACTTTGATATTATCTATAACATGTGTAAATAAATTATGACCCTCCAAACGACCCCCAGGAGACCCGGCTGTTGTGTGTGTGTGTGTGTGTGTGTGTGTGGGGGGGTGTGTGTGTTTGGGCCTGGTTATAGGAGAAGTGAGGATGGAGCAGCCATTTACTGGTAAAACTAACTCACTAACATCTTGGTGAAAATAGAATATATGTTTTTTTCAAATTAAAGTGACAATGAAAGTGAGAACAGGAGTTCCCCCCTCACCTCCAGAGTGAACATAAGTCATGTCTGTATATTACATCCATCATCCATCCATCCATCCATCCATCCATCCATCCATCCATCATCCATCATCCATGATGTGATCCAGCAAACATGTCCAAGCAGTAGTGTTGTGTTGTTGCTTCTCATTGTCAATAGAACCATGAGAAAGTATGAGAGTGACTGATACGCTTGTATGATCACTGGACCTTTTGAAAGCAGTCAGACTCTCATACTGTACCAGTAGCATCTGTGTCATTCACAACCCGTCTCCATCTTAACTGGACTTTCTGTGTACACATATGATTTTGTGTTTTCATCTGTTGACTGGTGACTAGTGAGTGTGTTGCCTTCAGTGGCAAAGGGAAATAAAACCTCTGCATGAAGAGGAATCATGGAGCCTCCCCCTTCTCAGCTCCAAGTGTCCAAATCTGAACAGCTGGTCTGGGCTCTGAGTGGAAGCTGAGGTGGTCATGTGCCTGGGCCTCCAGACTGATCCACTCCATTCCAAGTCCAAGTCCGAGTGTAAAACTCAGTCTCAGTCTCAGTCTTAGTCTCTAGCTTTGTCCACTCTCTCTCTCTCTCTCTCTCTCTCTCGCTCTCTCTCACGGTGCAACCTCAGCTCCGCCCACTGCTCCCAGAGTCCAGATCCATATTTCACTTTCTCTTGTATTGTTTGATTGTACACTCATAGTGACAGGGCGTCTTTTCCTTTATAAATGAGTTCCCAGTCATCCGATTGTACCTCAATAACTAGTTTATCCAGGGATTCCTCTCTTCTGACTCATTTGTAATGATATCCATCTGTTGTCTCTTTTAATCTTTCTGTGGTTTTTATTGGAAATAGTAAAAAAACAAACAGACATGAAATCACTGATATCATTGACTAATAAGCCCTTGTACGTTTTCTTCATTTGACTTTTATTTGCTGATTGTTTCATCTGAATGTTTAATCTGTTCCACCTCTTTAAGCTACATCAATAACCAATGTAATACGCCCCCTGGATTTGGTCACCACAGTCACACGGTCAAAGAGCAAGTCAGCCTCGCTGCTGGCCCCTGCTGGCCGCGCCCCGTCACTATCTGTCAAATCCTGTTACAGAGTGCTCTGATGTCTGTGGGAAAAAACTTGAAACTGAGCAAGATGACTATTGCAGCAACACGTCATCAGTAGGATAAAACTAAGCTGTCTCTTGATGGTCTACGACAGGGTGTCCAAACTGGGTCAGAGAGTGCTGGTGTCCTGCATGTTTTAGTTCTCTGCCTGCTTCATCATACCTGAATCTAATGATGACGTCATCACCAAGGTTGTGAAAAAGAACAATAATGAGCCTTTCATCACAAAGTGGATGGGAGAGGCACCGGATGGAGATCAACGGAGATCAAAGCCGGAGGAAATCTTGGATCCGAGCATCTCCATGGCAAAAGGCCCTGATCTCCTTTGATCTGATAGGAGATCAGCACTGGAGCCATGGAGACGCTCAGATCAAAGGAAATCAGCTTTGTAGAGTTGTAATGTGCTCGTACTCATCCTTACATTTTTCTAGAAATTTGTCTTCAATCACCTTTTCTCTATTTACACTCTCTACTTGAACCTTTACCTGTTTATTTATTTCATATTTTCCAAATATCATGATTTTTGTTTGACCTAGATTTAATGAATTAGATTTCATTTCTCTGAATGTATCTAGTATGTCGTTGAAGAGTTTTTCTAGGATTTGGGAGAATTGTGGGTCTGTAGTTTGTGAAGTGTGTCTGTTTTCAATAACGGTATCCTTACTGGAAGCCTGTTGAATGATACTATGTAGAACCTTCTATGTACTGCTGACATGGTCTTTATTGTTTTCTGGTACTTTCTTAAAAGAATTCTTCTAACATTTTCTCATCATATGAGTGAACTTTGTTTTACATTTCTTGGATTTATTTTCCATCTCCTTCGTTCATCATTTATTGGATTCTCTATGTCATGTATTCTTCTCCTTGGATGCATTTTTTAAGCCCTTTGTCATCCATTAAACATCTTTATATTTCACTTTTTCTCGTATTTATAAATGAGTTCCCAGTCATCTGATTGTACCTCAATAACTAGTTTTTCCAGGGACTGCTCTGTTTTGACTCATTTGTGTTGACATCTATCTGTTGTCTGTTTTAATGTTTCTGTGGTTTTTATTGTAAATAGTAAAAAAACTAAAACAAACAGACATGAAATCACTGATATCATTGACTAATACATCACTTACTTTGATATTATCTATAACATGTGTAAATAAATTATGACCCTCCAAACGACCCCCAGGAGACCCGGCTGTTGTGTGTGTGTGTGTGTGTGTGTGTGTGGGGGTGTGTGTGTGTTTGGGCCTGGTTATAGGAGAAGTGAGGATGGAGCAGCCATTTACTGGTAAAACTAACTCACTAACATCTTGGTGAAAATAGAATATATGTTTTTTTCAAATTAAAGTGACAATGAAAGTGAGAACAGGAGTTCCCCCCTCACCTCCAGAGTGAACATAAGTCATGTCTGTATATTACATCCATCATCCATCCATCCATCCATCCATCCATCCATCATCCATCATCCATGATGTGATCCAGCAAACATGTCCAAGCAGTAGTGTTGTGTTGTTGCTTCTCATTGTCAATAGAACCATGAGAAAGTATGAGAGTGACTGATACGCTTGTATGATCACTGGACCTTTTGAAAGCAGTCAGACTCTCATACTGTACCAGTAGCATCTGTGTCATTCACAACCCGTCTCCATCTTAACTGGACTTTCTGTGTACACATATGATTTTGTGTTTTCATCTGTGGACTGGTGACTAGTGAGTGTGTTGCCTTCAGTGGCAAAGGGAAATAAAACCTCTGCATGAAGAGGAATCATGGAGCCTCCCCCTTCTCAGCTCCAAGTGTCCAAATCTGAACAGCTGGTCTGGGCTCTGAGTGGAAGCTGAGGTGGTCATGTGCCTGGGCCTCCAGACTGATCCACTCCATTCCAAGTCCAAGTCCGAGTGTAAAACTCAGTCTCAGTCTCAGTCTTAGTCTCTAGCTTTGTCCACTCTCTCTCTCTCTCTCTCTCTCTCTCTCTCGCTCTCTCTCACGGTGCAACCTCAGCTCCGCCCACTGCTCCCAGAGTCCAGATCCATATTTCACTTTCTCTTGTATTGTTTGATTGTACACTCATAGTGACAGGGCGTCTTTTCCTTTATAAATGAGTTCCCAGTCATCCGATTGTACCTCAATAACTAGTTTATCCAGGGATTCCTCTCTTCTGACTCATTTGTAATGATATCCATCTGTTGTCTCTTTTAATCTTTCTGTGGTTTTTATTGGAAATAGTAAAAAAACAAACAGACATGAAATCACTGATATCATTGACTAATAAGCCCTTGTACGTTTTCTTCATTTGACTTTTATTTGCTGATTGTTTCATCTGAATGTTTAATCTGTTCCACCTCTTTAAGCTACATCAATAACCAATGTAATACGCCCCCTGGATTTGGTCACCACAGTCACACGGTCAAAGAGCAAGTCAGCCTCGCTGCTGGCCCCTGCTGGCCGCGCCCCGTCACTATCTGTCAAATCCTGTTACAGAGTGCTCTGATGTCTGTGGGAAAAAACTTGAAACTGAGCAAGATGACTATTGCAGCAACACGTCATCAGTAGGATAAAACTAAGCTGTCTCTTGATGGTCTACGACAGGGTGTCCAAACTGGGTCAGAGAGTGCTGGTGTCCTGCATGTTTTAGTTCTCTGCCTGCTTCATCATACCTGAATCTAATGATGACGTCATCACCAAGGTTGTGAAAAAGAACAATAATGAGCCTTTCATCACAAAGTGGATGGGAGAGGCACCGGATGGAGATCAACGGAGATCAAAGCCGGAGGAAATCTTGGATCTGAGCATCTCCATGGCAAAAGGCCCTGATCTCCTTTGATCTGATAGGAGATCAGCACTGGAGCCATGGAGACGCTCAGATCAAAGGAAATCAGCTTTGTAGAGTTGTAATGTGCTCGTACTCATCCTTACATTTTTCTAGAAATTTGTCTTCAATCACCTTTTCTCTATTTACACTCTCTACTTGAACCTTTACCTGTTTATTTATTTCATATTTTCCAAATATCATGATTTTTGTTTGACCTAGATTTAATGAATTAGATTTCATTTCTCTGAATGTATCTAGTATGTCGTTGAAGAGTTTTTCTAGGATTTGGGAGAATTGTGGGTCTGTAGTTTGTGAAGTGTGTCTGTTTTCAATAACGGTATCCTTACTGGAAGCCTGTTGAATGATACTATGTAGAACCTTCTATGTACTGCTGACATGGTCTTTATTGTTTTCTGGTACTTTCTTAAAAGAATTCTTCTAACATTTTCTCATCATATGAGTGAACTTTGTTTTACATTTCTTGGATTTATTTTCCATCTCCTTCGTTCATCATTTATTGGATTCTCTATGTCATGTATTCTTCTCCTTGGATGCATTTTTTAAGCCCTTTGTCATCCATTAAACATCTTTATATTTCACTTTTTCTCGTATTTATAAATGAGTTCCCAGTCATCTGATTGTACCTCAATAACTAGTTTTTCCAGGGACTGCTCTGTTTTGACTCATTTGTGTTGACATCTATCTGTTGTCTGTTTTAATGTTTCTGTGGTTTTTATTGTAAATAGTAAAAAAACTAAAACAAACAGACATGAAATCACTGATATCATTGACTAATACATCACTTACTTTGATATTATCTATAACATGTGTAAATAAATTATGACCCTCCAAACGACCCCCAGGAGGCCCGGCTGTTGTGTGTGTGTGTGTGTGTGTGTGTGTGTTTGGGCCTGGTTATAGGAGAAGTGAGGATGGAGCAGCCATTTACTGGTAAAACTAACTCACTAACATCTTGGTGAAAATAGAATATATGTTTTTTTCAAATTAAAGTGACAATGAAAGTGAGAACAGGAGTTCCCCCCTCACCTCCAGAGTGAACATAAGTCATGTCTGTATATTACATCCATCATCCATCCATCCATCCATCATCCATCATCCATGATGTGATCCAGCAAACATGTCCAAGCAGTAGTGTTGTGTTGTTGCTTCTCATTGTCAATAGAACCATGAGAAAGTATGAGAGTGACTGATACGCTTGTATGATCACTGGACCTTTTGAAAGCAGTCAGACTCTCATACTGTACCAGTAGCATCTGTGTCATTCACAACCCGTCTCCATCTTAACTGGACTTTCTGTGTACACATATGATTTTGTGTTTTCATCTTTGGACTGGTGACTAGTGAGTGTGTTGCCTTCAGTGGCAAAGGGAAATAAAACCTCTGCATGAAGAGGAATCATGGAGCCTCCCCCTTCTCAGCTCCAAGTGTCCAAATCTGAACAGCTGGTCTGGGCTCTGAGTGGAAGCTGAGGTGGTCATGTGCCTGGGCCTCCAGACTGATCCACTCCACTCCAAGTCCAAGTCCGAGTGTAAAACTCAGTCTCAGTCTCAGTCTCAGTCTCTAGCTTTGTCCACTCTCTCTCTCTCTCTCTCTCTCTCTCGCTCTCTCTCACGGTGCAACCTCAGCTCCGCCCACTGCTCCCAGAGTCCAGATCCATATTTCACTTTCTCTTGTATTGTTTGATTGTACACTCATAGTGACAGGGCGTCTTTTCCTTTATAAATGAGTTCCCAGTCATCCGATTGTACCTCAATAACTAGTTTATCCAGGGATTCCTCTCTTCTGACTCATTTGTAATGATATCCATCTGTTGTCTCTTTTAATCTTTCTGTGGTTTTTATTGGAAATAGTAAAAAAACAAACAGACATGAAATCACTGATATCATTGACTAATAAGCCCTTGTACGTTTTCTTCATTTGACTTTTATTTGCTGATTGTTTCATCTGAATGTTTAATCTGTTCCACCTCTTTAAGCTACATCAATAACCAATGTAATACGCCCCCTGGATTTGGTCACCACAGTCACACGGTCAAAGAGCAAGTGAGCCTCGCTGCTGGCCCCTGCTGGCCGCGCCCCGTCACTATCTGTCAAATCCTGTTACAGAGTGCTCTGATGTCTGTGGGAAAAAAACTTGAAACTGAGCAAGATGACTATTGCAGCAACACGTCATCAGTAGGATAAAACTAAGCTGTCTCTTGATGGTCTACGACAGGGTGTCCAAACTGGGTCAGAGAGTGCTGGTGTCCTGCATGTTTTAGTTCTCTGCCTGCTTCATCATACCTGAATCTAATGATGACGTCATCACCAAGGTTGTGAAAAAGAACAATAATGAGCCTTTCATCACAAAGTGGATGGGAGAGGCACCGGATGGAGATCAACGGAGATCAAAGCCGGAGGAAATCTTGGATCCGAGCATCTCCATGGCAAAAGGCCCTGATCTCCTTTGATCTGATAGGAGATCAGCACTGGAGCCATGGAGACGCTCAGATCAAAGGAAATCAGCTTTGTAGAGTTGTAATGTGCTCGTACTCATCCTTACATTTTTCTAGAAATTTGTCTTCAATCACCTTTTCTCTATTTACACTCTCTACTTGAACCTTTACCTGTTTATTTATTTCATATTTTCCAAATATCATGATTTTTGTTTGACCTAGATTTAATGAATTAGATTTCATTTCTCTGAATGTATCTAGTATGTCGTTGAAGAGTTTTTCTAGGATTTGGGAGAATTGTGGGTCTGTAGTTTGTGAAGTGTGTCTGTTTTCAATAACGGTATCCTTACTGGAAGCCTGTTGAATGATACTATGTAGAACCTTCTATGTACTGCTGACATGGTCTTTATTGTTTTCTGGTACTTTCTTAAAAGAATTCTTCTAACATTTTCTCATCATATGAGTGAACTTTGTTTTACATTTCTTGGATTTATTTTCCATCTCCTTCGTTCATCATTTATTGGATTCTCTATGTCATGTATTCTTCTCCTTGGATGCATTTTTTAAGCCCTTTGTCATCCATTAAACATCTTTATATTTCACTTTTTCTCGTATTTATAAATGAGTTCCCAGTCATCTGATTGTACCTCAATAACTAGTTTTTCCAGGGACTGCTCTGTTTTGACTCATTTGTGTTGACATCTATCTGTTGTCTGTTTTAATGTTTCTGTGGTTTTTATTGTAAATAGTAAAAAAACTAAAACAAACAGACATGAAATCACTGATATCATTGACTAATACATCACTTACTTTGATATTATCTATAACATGTGTAAATAAATTATGACCCTCCAAACGACCCCCAGGAGACCCGGCTGTTGTGTGTGTGTGTGTGTGTGTGTGTGTGGGGGTGTGTGTGTGTTTGGGCCTGGTTATAGGAGAAGTGAGGATGGAGCAGCCATTTACTGGTAAAACTAACTCACTAACATCTTGGTGAAAATAGAATATATGTTTTTTTCAAATTAAAGTGACAATGAAAGTGAGAACAGGAGTTCCCCCCTCACCTCCAGAGTGAACATAAGTCATGTCTGTATATTACATCCATCATCCATCCATCCATCCATCCATCCATCCATCATCCATCATCCATGATGTGATCCAGCAAACATGTCCAAGCAGTAGTGTTGTGTTGTTGCTTCTCATTGTCAATAGAACCATGAGAAAGTATGAGAGTGACTGATACGCTTGTATGATCACTGGACCTTTTGAAAGCAGTCAGACTCTCATACTGTACCAGTAGCATCTGTGTCATTCACAACCCGTCTCCATCTTAACTGGACTTTCTGTGTACACATATGATTTTGTGTTTTCATCTGTGGACTGGTGACTAGTGAGTGTGTTGCCTTCAGTGGCAAAGGGAAATAAAACCTCTGCATGAAGAGGAATCATGGAGCCTCCCCCTTCTCAGCTCCAAGTGTCCAAATCTGAACAGCTGGTCTGGGCTCTGAGTGGAAGCTGAGGTGGTCATGTGCCTGGGCCTCCAGACTGATCCACTCCACTCCAAGTCCAAGTCCGAGTGTAAAACTCAGTCTCAGTCTCAGTCTCTAGCTTTGTCCACTCTCTCTCTCTCTCTCTCTCTCTCTCTCTCTCTCTCTCTCTCTCGCTCTCTCTCACGGTGCAACCTCAGCTCCGCCCACTGCTCCCAGAGTCCAGATCCATATTTCACTTTCTCTTGTATTGTTTGATTGTACACTCATAGTGACAGGGCGTCTTTTCCTTTATAAATGAGTTCCCAGTCATCCGATTGTACCTCAATAACTAGTTTATCCAGGGATTCCTCTCTTCTGACTCATTTGTAATGATATCCATCTGTTGTCTCTTTTAATCTTTCTGTGGTTTTTATTGGAAATAGTAAAAAAACAAACAGACATGAAATCACTGATATCATTGACTAATAAGCCCTTGTACGTTTTCTTCATTTGACTTTTATTTGCTGATTGTTTCATCTGAATGTTTAATCTGTTCCACCTCTTTAAGCTACATCAATAACCAATGTAATACGCCCCCTGGATTTGGTCACCACAGTCACACGGTCAAAGAGCAAGTCAGCCTCGCTGCTGGCCCCTGCTGGCCGCGCCCCGTCACTATCTGTCAAATCCTGTTACAGAGTGCTCTGATGTCTGTGGGAAAAAACTTGAAACTGAGCAAGATGACTATTGCAGCAACACGTCATCAGTAGGATAAAACTAAGCTGTCTCTTGATGGTCTACGACAGGGTGTCCAAACTGGGTCAGAGAGTGCTGGTGTCCTGCATGTTTTAGTTCTCTGCCTGCTTCATCATACCTGAATCTAATGATGACGTCATCACCAAGGTTGTGAAAAAGAACAATAATGAGCCTTTCATCACAAAGTGGATGGGAGAGGCACCGGATGGAGATCAACGGAGATCAAAGCCGGAGGAAATCTTGGATCTGAGCATCTCCATGGCAAAAGGCCCTGATCTCCTTTGATCTGATAGGAGATCAGCACTGGAGCCATGGAGACGCTCAGATCAAAGGAAATCAGCTTTGTAGAGTTGTAATGTGCTCGTACTCATCCTTACATTTTTCTAGAAATTTGTCTTCAATCACCTTTTCTCTATTTACACTCTCTACTTGAACCTTTACCTGTTTATTTATTTCATATTTTCCAAATATCATGATTTTTGTTTGACCTAGATTTAATGAATTAGATTTCATTTCTCTGAATGTATCTAGTATGTCGTTGAAGAGTTTTTCTAGGATTTGGGAGAATTGTGGGTCTGTAGTTTGTGAAGTGTGTCTGTTTTCAATAACGGTATCCTTACTGGAAGCCTGTTGAATGATACTATGTAGAACCTTCTATGTACTGCTGACATGGTCTTTATTGTTTTCTGGTACTTTCTTAAAAGAATTCTTCTAACATTTTCTCATCATATGAGTGAACTTTGTTTTACATTTCTTGGATTTATTTTCCATCTCCTTCGTTCATCATTTATTGGATTCTCTATGTCATGTATTCTTCTCCTTGGATGCATTTTTTAAGCCCTTTGTCATCCATTAAACATCTTTATATTCCACTTTTTCTCGTATTTATAAATGAGTTCCCAGTCATCTGATTGTACCTCAATAACTAGTTTTTCCAGGGACTGCTCTGTTTTGACTCATTTGTGTTGACATCTATCTGTTGTCTGTTTTAATGTTTCTGTGTTTTTTATTGTAAATAGTAAAAAAACTAAAACAAACAGACATGAAATCACTGATATCATTGACTAATACATCACTTACTTTGATATTATCTATAACATGTGTAAATAAATTATGACCCTCCAAACGACCCCCAGGAGGCCCGGCTGTTGTGTGTGTGTGTGTGTGTGTGTGTGTGTGTGTGTGGGGGGGGGGGGGGGGGGGGGGGGGGGGGGTGTTTGGGCCTGGTTATAGGAGAAGTGAGGATGGAGCAGCCATTTACTGGTAAAACTAACTCACTAACATCTTGGTGAAAATAGAATATATGTTTTTTTCAAATTAAAGTGACAATGAAAGTGAGAACAGGAGTTCCCCCCTCACCTCCAGAGTGAACATAAGTCATGTCTGTATATTACATCCATCATCCATCCATCCATCCATCCATCCATCCATCCATCCATCATCCATCATCCATGATGTGATCCAGCAAACATGTCCAAGCAGTAGTGTTGTGTTGTTGCTTCTCATTGTCAATAGAACCATGAGAAAGTATGAGAGTGACTGATACGCTTGTATGATCACTGGACCTTTTGAAAGCAGTCAGACTCTCATACTGTACCAGTAGCATCTGTGTCATTCACAACCCGTCTCCATCTTAACTGGACTTTCTGTGTACACATATGATTTTGTGTTTTCATCTTTGGACTGGTGACTAGTGAGTGTGTTGCCTTCAGTGGCAAAGGGAAATAAAACCTCTGCATGAAGAGGAATCATGGAGCCTCCCCCTTCTCAGCTCCAAGTGTCCAAATCTGAACAGCTGGTCTGGGCTCTGAGTGGAAGCTGAGGTGGTCATGTGCCTGGGCCTCCAGACTGATCCACTCCACTCCAAGTCCAAGTCCGAGTGTAAAACTCAGTCTCAGTCTCAGTCTCAGTCTCTAGCTTTGTCCACTCTCTCTCTCTCTCTCTCTCTCTCTCTCTCTCGCTCTCTCTCACGGTGCAACCTCAGCTCCGCCCACTGCTCCCAGAGTCCAGATCCATATTTCACTTTCTCTTGTATTGTTTGATTGTACACTCATAGTGACAGGGCGTCTTTTCCTTTATAAATGAGTTCCCAGTCATCCGATTGTACCTCAATAACTAGTTTATCCAGGGATTCCTCTCTTCTGACTCATTTGTAATGATATCCATCTGTTGTCTCTTTTAATCTTTCTGTGGTTTTTATTGGAAATAGTAAAAAAACAAACAGACATGAAATCACTGATATCATTGACTAATAAGCCCTTGTACGTTTTCTTCATTTGACTTTTATTTGCTGATTGTTTCATCTGAATGTTTAATCTGTTCCACCTCTTTAAGCTACATCAATAACCAATGTAATACGCCCCCTGGATTTGGTCACCACAGTCACACGGTCAAAGAGCAAGTCAGCCTCGCTGCTGGCCCCTGCTGGCCGCGCCCCGTCACTATCTGTCAAATCCTGTTACAGAGTGCTCTGATGTCTGTGGGAAAAAAACTTGAAACTGAGCAAGATGACTATTGCAGCAACACGTCATCAGTAGGATAAAACTAAGCTGTCTCTTGATGGTCTACGACAGGGTGTCCAAACTGGGTCAGAGAGTGCTGGTGTCCTGCATGTTTTAGTTCTCTGCCTGCTTCATCATACCTGAATCTAATGATGACGTCATCACCAAGGTTGTGAAAAAGAACAATAATGAGCCTTTCATCACAAAGTGGATGGGAGAGGCACCGGATGGAGATCAACGGAGATCAAAGCCGGAGGAAATCTTGGATCCGAGCATCTCCATGGCAAAAGGCCCTGATCTCCTTTGATCTGATAGGAGATCAGCACTGGAGCCATGGAGACGCTCAGATCAAAGGAAATCAGCTTTGTAGAGTTGTAATGTGCTCGTACTCATCCTTACATTTTTCTAGAAATTTGTCTTCAATCACCTTTTCTCTATTTACACTCTCTACTTGAACCTTTACCTGTTTATTTATTTCATATTTTCCAAATATCATGATTTTTGTTTGACCTAGATTTAATGAATTAGATTTCATTTCTCTGAATGTATCTAGTATGTCGTTGAAGAGTTTTTCTAGGATTTGGGAGAATTGTGGGTCTGTAGTTTGTGAAGTGTGTCTGTTTTCAATAACGGTATCCTTACTGGAAGCCTGTTGAATGATACTATGTAGAACCTTCTATGTACTGCTGACATGGTCTTTATTGTTTTCTGGTACTTTCTTAAAAGAATTCTTCTAACATTTTCTCATCATATGAGTGAACTTTGTTTTACATTTCTTGGATTTATTTTCCATCTCCTTCGTTCATCATTTATTGGATTCTCTATGTCATGTATTCTTCTCCTTGGATGCATTTTTTAAGCCCTTTGTCATCCATTAAACATCTTTATATTTCACTTTTTCTCGTATTTATAAATGAGTTCCCAGTCATCTGATTGTACCTCAATAACTAGTTTTTCCAGGGACTGCTCTGTTTTGACTCATTTGTGTTGACATCTATCTGTTGTCTGTTTTAATGTTTCTGTGGTTTTTATTGTAAATAGTAAAAAAACTAAAACAAACAGACATGAAATCACTGATATCATTGACTAATACATCACTTACTTTGATATTATCTATAACATGTGTAAATAAATTATGACCCTCCAAACGACCCCCAGGAGACCCGGCTGTTGTGTGTGTGTGTGTGTGTGTGTGTGTGGGGGTGTGTGTGTGTTTGGGCCTGGTTATAGGAGAAGTGAGGATGGAGCAGCCATTTACTGGTAAAACTAACTCACTAACATCTTGGTGAAAATAGAATATATGTTTTTTTCAAATTAAAGTGACAATGAAAGTGAGAACAGGAGTTCCCCCCTCACCTCCAGAGTGAACATAAGTCATGTCTGTATATTACATCCATCATCCATCCATCCATCCATCCATCCATCCATCATCCATCATCCATGATGTGATCCAGCAAACATGTCCAAGCAGTAGTGTTGTGTTGTTGCTTCTCATTGTCAATAGAACCATGAGAAAGTATGAGAGTGACTGATACGCTTGTATGATCACTGGACCTTTTGAAAGCAGTCAGACTCTCATACTGTACCAGTAGCATCTGTGTCATTCACAACCCGTCTCCATCTTAACTGGACTTTCTGTGTACACATATGATTTTGTGTTTTCATCTGTGGACTGGTGACTAGTGAGTGTGTTGCCTTCAGTGGCAAAGGGAAATAAAACCTCTGCATGAAGAGGAATCATGGAGCCTCCCCCTTCTCAGCTCCAAGTGTCCAAATCTGAACAGCTGGTCTGGGCTCTGAGTGGAAGCTGAGGTGGTCATGTGCCTGGGCCTCCAGACTGATCCACTCCACTCCAAGTCCAAGTCCGAGTGTAAAACTCAGTCTCAGTCTCAGTCTCTAGCTTTGTCCACTCTCTCTCTCTCTCTCTCTCTCTCTCTCTCTCTCTCTCTCTCTCTCTCTCTCTCTCTCTCTCTCTCTCTCTCTCTCGCTCTCTCTCACGGTGCAACCTCAGCTCCGCCCACTGCTCCCAGAGTCCAGATCCATATTTCACTTTCTCTTGTATTGTTTGATTGTACACTCATAGTGACAGGGCGTCTTTTCCTTTATAAATGAGTTCCCAGTCATCCGATTGTACCTCAATAACTAGTTTATCCAGGGATTCCTCTCTTCTGACTCATTTGTAATGATATCCATCTGTTGTCTCTTTTAATCTTTCTGTGGTTTTTATTGGAAATAGTAAAAAAACAAACAGACATGAAATCACTGATATCATTGACTAATAAGCCCTTGTACGTTTTCTTCATTTGACTTTTATTTGCTGATTGTTTCATCTGAATGTTTAATCTGTTCCACCTCTTTAAGCTACATCAATAACCAATGTAATACGCCCCCTGGATTTGGTCACCACAGTCACACGGTCAAAGAGCAAGTCAGCCTCGCTGCTGGCCCCTGCTGGCCGCGCCCCGTCACTATCTGTCAAATCCTGTTACAGAGTGCTCTGATGTCTGTGGGAAAAAACTTGAAACTGAGCAAGATGACTATTGCAGCAACACGTCATCAGTAGGATAAAACTAAGCTGTCTCTTGATGGTCTACGACAGGGTGTCCAAACTGGGTCAGAGAGTGCTGGTGTCCTGCATGTTTTAGTTCTCTGCCTGCTTCATCATACCTGAATCTAATGATGACGTCATCACCAAGGTTGTGAAAAAGAACAATAATGAGCCTTTCATCACAAAGTGGATGGGAGAGGCACCGGATGGAGATCAACGGAGATCAAAGCCGGAGGAAATCTTGGATCTGAGCATCTCCATGGCAAAAGGCCCTGATCTCCTTTGATCTGATAGGAGATCAGCACTGGAGCCATGGAGACGCTCAGATCAAAGGAAATCAGCTTTGTAGAGTTGTAATGTGCTCGTACTCATCCTTACATTTTTCTAGAAATTTGTCTTCAATCACCTTTTCTCTATTTACACTCTCTACTTGAACCTTTACCTGTTTATTTATTTCATATTTTCCAAATATCATGATTTTTGTTTGACCTAGATTTAATGAATTAGATTTCATTTCTCTGAATGTATCTAGTATGTCGTTGAAGAGTTTTTCTAGGATTTGGGAGAATTGTGGGTCTGTAGTTTGTGAAGTGTGTCTGTTTTCAATAACGGTATCCTTACTGGAAGCCTGTTGAATGATACTATGTAGAACCTTCTATGTACTGCTGACATGGTCTTTATTGTTTTCTGGTACTTTCTTAAAAGAATTCTTCTAACATTTTCTCATCATATGAGTGAACTTTGTTTTACATTTCTTGGATTTATTTTCCATCTCCTTCGTTCATCATTTATTGGATTCTCTATGTCATGTATTCTTCTCCTTGGATGCATTTTTTAAGCCCTTTGTCATCCATTAAACATCTTTATATTCCACTTTTTCTCGTATTTATAAATGAGTTCCCAGTCATCTGATTGTACCTCAATAACTAGTTTTTCCAGGGACTGCTCTGTTTTGACTCATTTGTGTTGACATCTATCTGTTGTCTGTTTTAATGTTTCTGTGTTTTTTATTGTAAATAGTAAAAAAACTAAAACAAACAGACATGAAATCACTGATATCATTGACTAATACATCACTTACTTTGATATTATCTATAACATGTGTAAATAAATTATGACCCTCCAAACGACCCCCAGGAGGCCCGGCTGTTGTGTGTGTGTGTGTGTGTGTGTGTGTGGGGGGGGGGGGGGGGGGGGGGGGGGGTGTTTGGGCCTGGTTATAGGAGAAGTGAGGATGGAGCAGCCATTTACTGGTAAAACTAACTCACTAACATCTTGGTGAAAATAGAATATATGTTTTTTTCAAATTAAAGTGACAATGAAAGTGAGAACAGGAGTTCCCCCCTCACCTCCAGAGTGAACATAAGTCATGTCTGTATATTACATCCATCATCCATCCATCCATCCATCCATCCATCCATCCATCCATCATCCATCATCCATGATGTGATCCAGCAAACATGTCCAAGCAGTAGTGTTGTGTTGTTGCTTCTCATTGTCAATAGAACCATGAGAAAGTATGAGAGTGACTGATACGCTTGTATGATCACTGGACCTTTTGAAAGCAGTCAGACTCTCATACTGTACCAGTAGCATCTGTGTCATTCACAACCCGTCTCCATCTTAACTGGACTTTCTGTGTACACATATGATTTTGTGTTTTCATCTGTGGACTGGTGACTAGTGAGTGTGTTGCCTTCAGTGGCAAAGGGAAATAAAACCTCTGCATGAAGAGGAATCATGGAGCCTCCCCCTTCTCAGCTCCAAGTGTCCAAATCTGAACAGCTGGTCTGGGCTCTGAGTGGAAGCTGAGGTGGTCATGTGCCTGGGCCTCCAGACTGATCCACTCCACTCCAAGTCCAAGTCCGAGTGTAAAACTCAGTCTCAGTCTCAGTCTCAGTCTCTAGCTTTGTCCACTCTCTCTCTCTCTCTCTCTCTCTCTCTCTCTCGCTCTCTCTCACGGTGCAACCTCAGCTCCGCCCACTGCTCCCAGAGTCCAGATCCATATTTCACTTTCTCTTGTATTGTTTGATTGTACACTCATAGTGACAGGGCGTCTTTTCCTTTATAAATGAGTTCCCAGTCATCCGATTGTACCTCAATAACTAGTTTATCCAGGGATTCCTCTCTTCTGACTCATTTGTAATGATATCCATCTGTTGTCTCTTTTAATCTTTCTGTGGTTTTTATTGGAAATAGTAAAAAAACAAACAGACATGAAATCACTGATATCATTGACTAATAAGCCCTTGTACGTTTTCTTCATTTGACTTTTATTTGCTGATTGTTTCATCTGAATGTTTAATCTGTTCCACCTCTTTAAGCTACATCAATAACCAATGTAATACGCCCCCTGGATTTGGTCACCACAGTTACACGGTCAAAGAGCAAGTCAGCCTCGCTGCTGGCCCCTGCTGGCCGCGCCCCGTCACTATCTGTCAAATCCTGTTACAGAGTGCTCTGATGTCTGTGGGAAAAAACTTGAAACTGAGCAAGATGACTATTGCAGCAACACGTCATCAGTAGGATAAAACTAAGCTGTCTCTTGATGGTCTACGACAGGGTGTCCAAACTGGGTCAGAGAGTGCTGGTGTCCTGCATGTTTTAGTTCTCTGCCTGCTTCATCATACCTGAATCTAATGATGACGTCATCACCAAGGTTGTGAAAAAGAACAATAATGAGCCTTTCATCACAAAGTGGATGGGAGAGGCACCGGATGGAGATCAACGGAGATCAAAGCCGGAGGAAATCTTGGATCTGAGCATCTCCATGGCAAAAGGCCCTGATCTCCTTTGATCTGATAGGAGATCAGCACTGGAGCCATGGAGACGCTCAGATCAAAGGAAATCAGCTTTGTAGAGTTGTAATGTGCTCGTACTCATCCTTACATTTTTCTAGAAATTTGTCTTCAATCACCTTTTCTCTATTTACACTCTCTACTTGAACCTTTACCTGTTTATTTATTTCATATTTTCCAAATATCATGATTTTTGTTTGACCTAGATTTAATGAATTAGATTTCATTTCTCTGAATGTATCTAGTATGTCGTTGAAGAGTTTTTCTAGGATTTGGGAGAATTGTGGGTCTGTAGTTTGTGAAGTGTGTCTGTTTTCAATAACGGTATCCTTACTGGAAGCCTGTTGAATGATACTATGTAGAACCTTCTATGTACTGCTGACATGGTCTTTATTGTTTTCTGGTACTTTCTTAAAAGAATTCTTCTAACATTTTCTCATCATATGAGTGAACTTTGTTTTACATTTCTTGGATTTATTTTCCATCTCCTTCGTTCATCATTTATTGGATTCTCTATGTCATGTATTCTTCTCCTTGGATGCATTTTTTAAGCCCTTTGTCATCCATTAAACATCTTTATATTCCACTTTTTCTCGTATTTATAAATGAGTTCCCAGTCATCTGATTGTACCTCAATAACTAGTTTTTCCAGGGACTGCTCTGTTTTGACTCATTTGTGTTGACATCTATCTGTTGTCTGTTTTAATGTTTCTGTGGTTTTTATTGTAAATAGTAAAAAAACTAAAACAAACAGACATGAAATCACTGATATCATTGACTAATACATCACTTACTTTGATATTATCTATAACATGTGTAAATAAATTATGACCCTCCAAACGACCCCCAGGAGGCCCGGCTGTTGTGTGTGTGTGTGTGTGTGTTTGGGCCTGGTTATAGGAGAAGTGAGGATGGAGCAGCCATTTACTGGTAAAACTAACTCACTAACATCTTGGTGAAAATAGAATATATGTTTTTTTCAAATTAAAGTGACAATGAAAGTGAGAACAGGAGTTCCCCCCTCACCTCCAGAGTGAACATAAGTCATGTCTGTATATTACATCCATCATCCATCCATCCATCCATCCATCCATCATCCATCATCCATGATGTGATCCAGCAAACATGTCCAAGCAGTAGTGTTGTGTTGTTGCTTCTCATTGTCAATAGAACCATGAGAAAGTATGAGAGTGACTGATACGCTTGTATGATTACTGGACCTTTTGAAAGCAGTCAGACTCTCATACTGTACCAGTAGCATCTGTGTCATTCACAACCCGTCTCCATCTTAACTGGACTTTCTGTGTACACATATGATTTTGTGTTTTCATCTGTGGACTGGTGACTAGTGAGTGTGTTGCCTTCAGTGGCAAAGGGAAATAAAACCTCTGCATGAAGAGGAATCATGGAGCCTCCCCCTTCTCAGCTCCAAGTGTCCAAATCTGAACAGCTGGTCTGGGCTCTGAGTGGAAGCTGAGGTGGTCATGTGCCTGGGCCTCCAGACTGATCCACTCCACTCCAAGTCCAAGTCCGAGTGTAAAACTCAGTCTCAGTCTCAGTCTCAGTCTCTAGCTTTGTCCACTCTCTCTCTCTCTCTCTCTCTCTCTCTCTCTCTCGCTCTCTCTCACGGTGCAACCTCAGCTCCGCCCACTGCTCCCAGAGTCCAGATCCATATTTCACTTTCTCTTGTATTGTTTGATTGTACACTCATAGTGACAGGGCGTCTTTTCCTTTATAGATGAGTTCCCAGTCATCCGATTGTACCTCAATAACTAGTTTATCCAGGGATTCCTCTCTTCTGACTCATTTGTAATGATATCCATCTGTTGTCTCTTTTAATCTTTCTGTGGTTTTTATTGGAAATAGTAAAAAAACAAACAGACATGAAATCACTGATATCATTGACTAATAAGCCCTTGTACGTTTTCTTCATTTGACTTTTATTTGCTGATTGTTTCATCTGAATGTTTAATCTGTTCCACCTCTTTAAGCTACATCAATAACCAATGTAATACGCCCCCTGGATTTGGTCACCACAGTCACACGGTCAAAGAGCAAGTCAGCCTCGCTGCTGGCCCCTGCTGGCCGCGCCCCGTCACTATCTGTCAAATCCTGTTACAGAGTGCTCTGATGTCTGTGGGAAAAAACTTGAAACTGAGCAAGATGACTATTGCAGCAACACGTCATCAGTAGGATAAAACTAAGCTGTCTCTTGATGGTCTACGACAGGGTGTCCAAACTGGGTCAGAGAGTGCTGGTGTCCTGCATGTTTTAGTTCTCTGCCTGCTTCATCATACCTGAATCTAATGATGACGTCATCACCAAGGTTGTGAAAAAGAACAATAATGAGCCTTTCATCACAAAGTGGATGGGAGAGGCACCGGATGGAGATCAACGGAGATCAAAGCCGGAGGAAATCTTGGATCTGAGCATCTCCATGGCAAAAGGCCCTGATCTCCTTTGATCTGATAGGAGATCAGCACTGGAGCCATGGAGACGCTCAGATCAAAGGAAATCAGCTTTGTAGAGTTGTAATGTGCTCGTACTCATCCTTACATTTTTCTAGAAATTTGTCTTCAATCACCTTTTCTCTATTTACACTCTCTACTTGAACTTTACCTGTTTATTTATTTCATATTTTCCAAATATCATGATTTTTGTTTGACCTAGATTTAATGAATTAGATTTCATTTCTCTGAATGTATCTAGTATGTCGTTGAAGAGTTTTTCTAGGATTTGGGAGAATTGTGGGTCTGTAGTTTGTGAAGTGTGTCTGTTTTCAATAACGGTATCCTTACTGGAAGCCTGTTGAATGATACTATGTAGAACCTTCTATGTACTGCTGACATGGTCTTTATTGTTTTCTGGTACTTTCTTAAAAGAATTCTTCTAACATTTTCTCATCATATGAGTGAACTTTGTTTTACATTTCTTGGATTTATTTTCCATCTCCTTCGTTCATCATTTATTGGATTCTCTATGTCATGTATTCTTCTCCTTGGATGCATTTTTTAAGCCCTTTGTCATCCATTAAACATCTTTATATTCCACTTTTTCTCGTATTTATAAATGAGTTCCCAGTCATCTGATTGTACCTCAATAACTAGTTTTTCCAGGGACTGCTCTGTTTTGACTCATTTGTGTTGACATCTATCTGTTGTCTGTTTTAATGTTTCTGTGTTTTTTATTGTAAATAGTAAAAAAACTAAAACAAACAGACATGAAATCACTGATATCATTGACTAATACATCACTTACTTTGATATTATCTATAACATGTGTAAATAAATTATGACCCTCCAAACGACCCCCAGGAGGCCCGGCTGTTGTGTGTGTGTGTGTGTGTGTTTGGGCCTGGTTATAGGAGAAGTGAGGATGGAGCAGCCATTTACTGGTAAAACTAACTCACTAACATCTTGGTGAAAATAGAATATATGTTTTTTTCAAATTAAAGTGACAATGAAAGTGAGAACAGGAGTTCCCCCCTCACCTCCAGAGTGAACATAAGTCATGTCTGTATATTACATCCATCATCCATCCATCCATCCATCCATCCATCCATCATCCATCATCCATGATGTGATCCAGCAAACATGTCCAAGCAGTAGTGTTGTGTTGTTGCTTCTCATTGTCAATAGAACCATGAGAAAGTATGAGAGTGACTGATACGCTTGTATGATCACTGGACCTTTTGAAAGCAGTCAGACTCTCATACTGTACCAGTAGCATCTGTGTCATTCACAACCCGTCTCCATCTTAACTGGACTTTCTGTGTACACATATGATTTTGTGTTTTCATCTGTGGACTGGTGACTAGTGAGTGTGTTGCCTTCAGTGGCAAAGGGAAATAAAACCTCTGCATGAAGAGGAATCATGGAGCCTCCCCCTTCTCAGCTCCAAGTGTCCAAATCTGAACAGCTGGTCTGGGCTCTGAGTGGAAGCTGAGGTGGTCATGTGCCTGGGCCTCCAGACTGATCCACTCCACTCCAAGTCCAAGTCCGAGTGTAAAACTCAGTCTCAGTCTCAGTCTCAGTCTCTAGCTTTGTCCACTCTCTCTCTCTCTCTCTCTCTCTCTCTCTCTCGCTCTCTCTCACGGTGCAACCTCAGCTCCGCCCACTGCTCCCAGAGTCCAGATCCATATTTCACTTTCTCATGTATTGTTTGATTGTACACTCATAGTGACAGGGCGTCTTTTCCTTTATAAATGAGTTCCCAGTCATCCGATTGTACCTCAATAACTAGTTTATCCAGGGATTCCTCTCTTCTGACTCATTTGTAATGATATCCATCTGTTGTCTCTTTTAATCTTTCTGTGGTTTTTATTGGAAATAGTAAAAAAACAAACAGACATGAAATCACTGATATCATTGACTAATAAGCCCTTGTACGTTTTCTTCATTTGACTTTTATTTGCTGATTGTTTCATCTGAATGTTTAATCTGTTCCACCTCTTTAAGCTACATCAATAACCAATGTAATACGCCCCCTGGATTTGGTCACCACAGTCACACGGTCAAAGAGCAAGTCAGCCTCGCTGCTGGCCCCTGCTGGCCGCGCCCCGTCACTATCTGTCAAATCCTGTTACAGAGTGCTCTGATGTCTGTGGGAAAAAACTTGAAACTGAGCAAGATGACTATTGCAGCAACACGTCATCAGTAGGATAAAACTAAGCTGTCTCTTGATGGTCTACGACAGGGTGTCCAAACTGGGTCAGAGAGTGCTGGTGTCCTGCATGTTTTAGTTCTCTGCCTGCTTCATCATACCTGAATCTAATGATGACGTCATCACCAAGGTTGTGAAAAAGAACAATAATGAGCCTTTCATCACAAAGTGGATGGGAGAGGCACCGGATGGAGATCAACGGAGATCAAAGCCGGAGGAAATCTTGGATCTGAGCATCTCCATGGCAAAAGGCCCTGATCTCCTTTGATCTGATAGGAGATCAGCACTGGAGCCATGGAGACGCTCAGATCAAAGGAAATCAGCTTTGTAGAGTTGTAATGTGCTCGTACTCATCCTTACATTTTTCTAGAAATTTGTCTTCAATCACCTTTTCTCTATTTACACTCTCTACTTGAACCTTTACCTGTTTATTTATTTCATATTTTCCAAATATCATGATTTTTGTTTGACCTAGATTTAATGAATTAGATTTCATTTCTCTGAATGTATCTAGTATGTCGTTGAAGAGTTTTTCTAGGATTTGGGAGAATTGTGGGTCTGTAGTTTGTGAAGTGTGTCTGTTTTCAATAACGGTATCCTTACTGGAAGCCTGTTGAATGATACTATGTAGAACCTTCTATGTACTGCTGACATGGTCTTTATTGTTTTCTGGTACTTTCTTAAAAGAATTCTTCTAACATTTTCTCATCATATGAGTGAACTTTGTTTTACATTTCTTGGATTTATTTTCCATCTCCTTCGTTCATCATTTATTGGATTCTCTATGTCATGTATTCTTCTCCTTGGATGCATTTTTTAAGCCCTTTGTCATCCATTAAACATCTTTATATTCCACTTTTTCTCGTATTTATAAATGAGTTCCCAGTCATCTGATTGTACCTCAATAACTAGTTTTTCCAGGGACTGCTCTGTTTTGACTCATTTGTGTTGACATCTATCTGTTGTCTGTTTTAATGTTTCTGTGGTTTTTATTGTAAATAGTAAAAAAACTAAAACAAACAGACATGAAATCACTGATATCATTGACTAATACATCACTTACTTTGATATTATCTATAACATGTGTAAATAAATTATGACCCTCAAAACGACCCCCAGGAGGCCCGGCTGTTGTGTGTGTGTGTGTGTGTGTGTGTGTGGGGGGGGGGGGGGGGGGGGGGGTGTTTGGGCCTGGTTATAGGAGAAGTGAGGATGGAGCAGCCATTTACTGGTAAAACTAACTCACTAACATCTTGGTGAAAATAGAATATATGTTTTTTTCAAATTAAAGTGACAATGAAAGTGAGAACAGGAGTTCCCCCCTCACCTCCAGAGTGAACATAAGTCATGTCTGTATATTACATCCATCATCCATCCATCCATCCATCCATCCATCCATCATCCATCATCCATGATGTGATCCAGCAAACATGTCCAAGCAGTAGTGTTGTGTTGTTGCTTCTCATTGTCAATAGAACCATGAGAAAGTATGAGAGTGACTGATACGCTTGTATGATCACTGGACCTTTTGAAAGCAGTCAGACTCTCATACTGTACCAGTAGCATCTGTGTCATTCACAACCCGTCTCCATCTTAACTGGACTTTCTGTGTACACATATGATTTTGTGTTTTCATCTGTGGACTGGTGACTAGTGAGTGTGTTGCCTTCAGTGGCAAAGGGAAATAAAACCTCTGCATGAAGAGGAATCATGGAGCCTCCCCCTTCTCAGCTCCAAGTGTCCAAATCTGAACAGCTGGTCTGGGCTCTGAGTGGAAGCTGAGGTGGTCATGTGCCTGGGCCTCCAGACTGATCCACTCCACTCCAAGTCCAAGTCCGAGTGTAAAACTCAGTCTCAGTCTCAGTCTCAGTCTCTAGCTTTGTCCACTCTCTCTCTCTCTCTCTCTCTCTCTCGCTCTCTCTCACGGTGCAACCTCAGCTCCGCCCACTGCTCCCAGAGTCCAGATCCATATTTCACTTTCTCTTGTATTGTTTGATTGTACACTCATAGTGACAGGGCGTCTTTTCCTTTATAAATGAGTTCCCAGTCATCCGATTGTACCTCAATAACTAGTTTATCCAGGGATTCCTCTCTTCTGACTCATTTGTAATGATATCCATCTGTTGTCTCTTTTAATCTTTCTGTGGTTTTTATTGGAAATAGTAAAAAAACAAACAGACATGAAATCACTGATATCATTGACTAATAAGCCCTTGTACGTTTTCTTCATTTGACTTTTATTTGCTGATTGTTTCATCTGAATGTTTAATCTGTTCCACCTCTTTAAGCTACATCAATAACCAATGTAATACGCCCCCTGGATTTGGTCACCACAGTCACACGGTCAAAGAGCAAGTCAGCCTCGCTGCTGGCCCCTGCTGGCCGCGCCCCGTCACTATCTGTCAAATCCTGTTACAGAGTGCTCTGATGTCTGTGGGAAAAAACTTGAAACTGAGCAAGATGACTATTGCAGCAACACGTCATCAGTAGGATAAAACTAAGCTGTCTCTTGATGGTCTATGACAGGGTGTCCAAACTGGGTCAGAGAGTGCTGGTGTCCTGCATGTTTTAGTTCTCTGCCTGCTTCATCATACCTGAATCTAATGATGACGTCATCACCAAGGTTGTGAAAAAGAACAATAATGAGCCTTTCATCACAAAGTGGATGGGAGAGGCACCGGATGGAGATCAACGGAGATCAAAGCCGGAGGAAATCTTGGATCTGAGCATCTCCATGGCAAAAGGCCCTGATCTCCTTTGATCTGATAGGAGATCAGCACTGGAGCCATGGAGACGCTCAGATCAAAGGAAATCAGCTTTGTAGAGTTGTAATGTGCTCGTACTCATCCTTACATTTTTCTAGAAATTTGTCTTCAATCACCTTTTCTCTATTTACACTCTCTACTTGAACTTTACCTGTTTATTTATTTCATATTTTCCAAATATCATGATTTTTGTTTGACCTAGATTTAATGAATTAGATTTCATTTCTCTGAATGTATCTAGTATGTCGTTGAAGAGTTTTTCTAGGATTTGGGAGAATTGTGGGTCTGTAGTTTGTGAAGTGTGTCTGTTTTCAATAACGGTATCCTTACTGGAAGCCTGTTGAATGATACTATGTAGAACCTTCTATGTACTGCTGACATGGTCTTTATTGTTTTCTGGTACTTTCTTAAAAGAATTCTTCTAACATTTTCTCATCATATGAGTGAACTTTGTTTTACATTTCTTGGATTTATTTTCCATCTCCTTCGTTCATCATTTATTGGATTCTCTATGTCATGTATTCTTCTCCTTGGATGCATTTTTTAAGCCCTTTGTCATCCATTAAACATCTTTATATTCCACTTTTTCTCGTATTTATAAATGAGTTCCCAGTCATCTGATTGTACCTCAATAACTAGTTTTTCCAGGGACTGCTCTGTTTTGACTCATTTGTGTTGACATCTATCTGTTGTCTGTTTTAATGTTTCTGTGTTTTTTATTGTAAATAGTAAAAAAACTAAAACAAACAGACATGAAATCACTGATATCATTGACTAATACATCACTTACTTTGATATTATCTATAACATGTGTAAATAAATTATGACCCTCCAAACGACCCCCAGGAGGCCCGGCTGTTGTGTGTGTGTGTGTGTGTGTTTGGGCCTGGTTATAGGAGAAGTGAGGATGGAGCAGCCATTTACTGGTAAAACTAACTCACTAACATCTTGGTGAAAATAGAATATATGTTTTTTTCAAATTAAAGTGACAATGAAAGTGAGAACAGGAGTTCCCCCCTCACCTCCAGAGTGAACATAAGTCATGTCTGTATATTACATCCATCATCCATCCATCCATCCATCCATCCATCCATCATCCATCATCCATGATGTGATCCAGCAAACATGTCCAAGCAGTAGTGTTGTGTTGTTGCTTCTCATTGTCAATAGAACCATGAGAAAGTATGAGAGTGACTGATACGCTTGTATGATCACTGGACCTTTTGAAAGCAGTCAGACTCTCATACTGTACCAGTAGCATCTGTGTCATTCACAACCCGTCTCCATCTTAACTGGACTTTCTGTGTACACATATGATTTTGTGTTTTCATCTGTGGACTGGTGACTAGTGAGTGTGTTGCCTTCAGTGGCAAAGGGAAATAAAACCTCTGCATGAAGAGGAATCATGGAGCCTCCCCCTTCTCAGCTCCAAGTGTCCAAATCTGAACAGCTGGTCTGGGCTCTGAGTGGAAGCTGAGGTGGTCATGTGCCTGGGCCTCCAGACTGATCCACTCCACTCCAAGTCCAAGTCCGAGTGTAAAACTCAGTCTCAGTCTCAGTCTCAGTCTCTAGCTTTGTCCACTCTCTCTCTCTCTCTCTCTCTCTCTCTCTCTCGCTCTCTCTCACGGTGCAACCTCAGCTCCGCCCACTGCTCCCAGAGTCCAGATCCATATTTCACTTTCTCATGTATTGTTTGATTGTACACTCATAGTGACAGGGCGTCTTTTCCTTTATAAATGAGTTCCCAGTCATCCGATTGTACCTCAATAACTAGTTTATCCAGGGATTCCTCTCTTCTGACTCATTTGTAATGATATCCATCTGTTGTCTCTTTTAATCTTTCTGTGGTTTTTATTGGAAATAGTAAAAAAACAAACAGACATGAAATCACTGATATCATTGACTAATAAGCCCTTGTACGTTTTCTTCATTTGACTTTTATTTGCTGATTGTTTCATCTGAATGTTTAATCTGTTCCACCTCTTTAAGCTACATCAATAACCAATGTAATACGCCCCCTGGATTTGGTCACCACAGTCACACGGTCAAAGAGCAAGTCAGCCTCGCTGCTGGCCCCTGCTGGCCGCGCCCCGTCACTATCTGTCAAATCCTGTTACAGAGTGCTCTGATGTCTGTGGGAAAAAACTTGAAACTGAGCAAGATGACTATTGCAGCAACACGTCATCAGTAGGATAAAACTAAGCTGTCTCTTGATGGTCTACGACAGGGTGTCCAAACTGGGTCAGAGAGTGCTGGTGTCCTGCATGTTTTAGTTCTCTGCCTGCTTCATCATACCTGAATCTAATGATGACGTCATCACCAAGGTTGTGAAAAAGAACAATAATGAGCCTTTCATCACAAAGTGGATGGGAGAGGCACCGGATGGAGATCAACGGAGATCAAAGCCGGAGGAAATCTTGGATCTGAGCATCTCCATGGCAAAAGGCCCTGATCTCCTTTGATCTGATAGGAGATCAGCACTGGAGCCATGGAGACGCTCAGATCAAAGGAAATCAGCTTTGTAGAGTTGTAATGTGCTCGTACTCATCCTTACATTTTTCTAGAAATTTGTCTTCAATCACCTTTTCTCTATTTACACTCTCTACTTGAACCTTTACCTGTTTATTTATTTCATATTTTCCAAATATCATGATTTTTGTTTGACCTAGATTTAATGAATTAGATTTCATTTCTCTGAATGTATCTAGTATGTCGTTGAAGAGTTTTTCTAGGATTTGGGAGAATTGTGGGTCTGTAGTTTGTGAAGTGTGTCTGTTTTCAATAACGGTATCCTTACTGGAAGCCTGTTGAATGATACTATGTAGAACCTTCTATGTACTGCTGACATGGTCTTTATTGTTTTCTGGTACTTTCTTAAAAGAATTCTTCTAACATTTTCTCATCATATGAGTGAACTTTGTTTTACATTTCTTGGATTTATTTTCCATCTCCTTCGTTCATCATTTATTGGATTCTCTATGTCATGTATTCTTCTCCTTGGATGCATTTTTTAAGCCCTTTGTCATCCATTAAACATCTTTATATTCCACTTTTTCTCGTATTTATAAATGAGTTCCCAGTCATCTGATTGTACCTCAATAACTAGTTTTTCCAGGGACTGCTCTGTTTTGACTCATTTGTGTTGACATCTATCTGTTGTCTGTTTTAATGTTTCTGTGGTTTTTATTGTAAATAGTAAAAAAACTAAAACAAACAGACATGAAATCACTGATATCATTGACTAATACATCACTTACTTTGATATTATCTATAACATGTGTAAATAAATTATGACCCTCAAAACGACCCCCAGGAGGCCCGGCTGTTGTGTGTGTGTGTGTGTGTGTGTGTGTGGGGGGGGGGGGGGGGGGGGGGGGGGGTGTTTGGGCCTGGTTATAGGAGAAGTGAGGATGGAGCAGCCATTTACTGGTAAAACTAACTCACTAACATCTTGGTGAAAATAGAATATATGTTTTTTTCAAATTAAAGTGACAATGAAAGTGAGAACAGGAGTTCCCCCCTCACCTCCAGAGTGAACATAAGTCATGTCTGTATATTACATCCATCATCCATCCATCCATCCATCCATCCATCCATCATCCATCATCCATGATGTGATCCAGCAAACATGTCCAAGCAGTAGTGTTGTGTTGTTGCTTCTCATTGTCAATAGAACCATGAGAAAGTATGAGAGTGACTGATACGCTTGTATGATCACTGGACCTTTTGAAAGCAGTCAGACTCTCATACTGTACCAGTAGCATCTGTGTCATTCACAACCCGTCTCCATCTTAACTGGACTTTCTGTGTACACATATGATTTTGTGTTTTCATCTGTGGACTGGTGACTAGTGAGTGTGTTGCCTTCAGTGGCAAAGGGAAATAAAACCTCTGCATGAAGAGGAATCATGGAGCCTCCCCCTTCTCAGCTCCAAGTGTCCAAATCTGAACAGCTGGTCTGGGCTCTGAGTGGAAGCTGAGGTGGTCATGTGCCTGGGCCTCCAGACTGATCCACTCCACTCCAAGTCCAAGTCCGAGTGTAAAACTCAGTCTCAGTCTCAGTCTCAGTCTCTAGCTTTGTCCACTCTCTCTCTCTCTCTCTCTCTCTCTCGCTCTCTCTCACGGTGCAACCTCAGCTCCGCCCACTGCTCCCAGAGTCCAGATCCATATTTCACTTTCTCTTGTATTGTTTGATTGTACACTCATAGTGACAGGGCGTCTTTTCCTTTATAAATGAGTTCCCAGTCATCCGATTGTACCTCAATAACTAGTTTATCCAGGGATTCCTCTCTTCTGACTCATTTGTAATGATATCCATCTGTTGTCTCTTTTAATCTTTCTGTGGTTTTTATTGGAAATAGTAAAAAAACAAACAGACATGAAATCACTGATATCATTGACTAATAAGCCCTTGTACGTTTTCTTCATTTGACTTTTATTTGCTGATTGTTTCATCTGAATGTTTAATCTGTTCCACCTCTTTAAGCTACATCAATAACCAATGTAATACGCCCCCTGGATTTGGTCACCACAGTCACACGGTCAAAGAGCAAGTCAGCCTCGCTGCTGGCCCCTGCTGGCCGCGCCCCGTCACTATCTGTCAAATCCTGTTACAGAGTGCTCTGATGTCTGTGGGAAAAAACTTGAAACTGAGCAAGATGACTATTGCAGCAACACGTCATCAGTAGGATAAAACTAAGCTGTCTCTTGATGGTCTACGACAGGGTGTCCAAACTGGGTCAGAGAGTGCTGGTGTCCTGCATGTTTTAGTTCTCTGCCTGCTTCATCATACCTGAATCTAATGATGACGTCATCACCAAGGTTGTGAAAAAGAACAATAATGAGCCTTTCATCACAAAGTGGATGGGAGAGGCACCGGATGGAGATCAACGGAGATCAAAGCCGGAGGAAATCTTGGATCTGAGCATCTCCATGGCAAAAGGCCCTGATCTCCTTTGATCTGATAGGAGATCAGCACTGGAGCCATGGAGACGCTCAGATCAAAGGAAATCAGCTTTGTAGAGTTGTAATGTGCTCGTACTCATCCTTACATTTTTCTAGAAATTTGTCTTCAATCACCTTTTCTCTATTTACACTCTCTACTTGAACTTTACCTGTTTATTTATTTCATATTTTCCAAATATCATGATTTTTGTTTGACCTAGATTTAATGAATTAGATTTCATTTCTCTGAATGTATCTAGTATGTCGTTGAAGAGTTTTTCTAGGATTTGGGAGAATTGTGGGTCTGTAGTTTGTGAAGTGTGTCTGTTTTCAATAACGGTATCCTTACTGGAAGCCTGTTGAATGATACTATGTAGAACCTTCTATGTACTGCTGACATGGTCTTTATTGTTTTCTGGTACTTTCTTAAAAGAATTCTTCTAACATTTTCTCATCATATGAGTGAACTTTGTTTTACATTTCTTGGATTTATTTTCCATCTCCTTCGTTCATCATTTATTGGATTCTCTATGTCATGTATTCTTCTCCTTGGATGCATTTTTTAAGCCCTTTGTCATCCATTAAACATCTTTATATTCCACTTTTTCTCGTATTTATAAATGAGTTCCCAGTCATCTGATTGTACCTCAATAACTAGTTTTTCCAGGGACTGCTCTGTTTTGACTCATTTGTGTTGACATCTATCTGTTGTCTGTTTTAATGTTTCTGTGTTTTTTATTGTAAATAGTAAAAAAACTAAAACAAACAGACATGAAATCACTGATATCATTGACTAATACATCACTTACTTTGATATTATCTATAACATGTGTAAATAAATTATGACCCTCCAAACGACCCCCAGGAGGCCCGGCTGTTGTGTGTGTGTGTGTGTGTGTTTGGGCCTGGTTATAGGAGAAGTGAGGATGGAGCAGCCATTTACTGGTAAAACTAACTCACTAACATCTTGGTGAAAATAGAATATATGTTTTTTTCAAATTAAAGTGACAATGAAAGTGAGAACAGGAGTTCCCCCCTCACCTCCAGAGTGAACATAAGTCATGTCTGTATATTACATCCATCATCCATCCATCCATCCATCCATCCATCCATCATCCATCATCCATGATGTGATCCAGCAAACATGTCCAAGCAGTAGTGTTGTGTTGTTGCTTCTCATTGTCAATAGAACCATGAGAAAGTATGAGAGTGACTGATACGCTTGTATGATCACTGGACCTTTTGAAAGCAGTCAGACTCTCATACTGTACCAGTAGCATCTGTGTCATTCACAACCCGTCTCCATCTTAACTGGACTTTCTGTGTACACATATGATTTTGTGTTTTCATCTGTGGACTGGTGACTAGTGAGTGTGTTGCCTTCAGTGGCAAAGGGAAATAAAACCTCTGCATGAAGAGGAATCATGGAGCCTCCCCCTTCTCAGCTCCAAGTGTCCAAATCTGAACAGCTGGTCTGGGCTCTGAGTGGAAGCTGAGGTGGTCATGTGCCTGGGCCTCCAGACTGATCCACTCCACTCCAAGTCCAAGTCCGAGTGTAAAACTCAGTCTCAGTCTCAGTCTCAGTCTCTAGCTTTGTCCACTCTCTCTCTCTCTCTCTCTCTCTCTCGCTCTCTCTCACGGTGCAACCTCAGCTCCGCCCACTGCTCCCAGAGTCCAGATCCATATTTCACTTTCTCTTGTATTGTTTGATTGTACACTCATAGTGACAGGGCGTCTTTTCCTTTATAAATGAGTTCCCAGTCATCCGATTGTACCTCAATAACTAGTTTATCCAGGGATTCCTCTCTTCTGACTCATTTGTAATGATATCCATCTGTTGTCTCTTTTAATCTTTCTGTGGTTTTTATTGGAAATAGTAAAAAAACAAACAGACATGAAATCACTGATATCATTGACTAATAAGCCCTTGTACGTTTTCTTCATTTGACTTTTATTTGCTGATTGTTTCATCTGAATGTTTAATCTGTTCCACCTCTTTAAGCTACATCAATAACCAATGTAATACGCCCCCTGGATTTGGTCACCACAGTCACACGGTCAAAGAGCAAGTCAGCCTCGCTGCTGGCCCCTGCTGGCCGCGCCCCGTCACTATCTGTCAAATCCTGTTACAGAGTGCTCTGATGTCTGTGGGAAAAAACTTGAAACTGAGCAAGATGACTATTGCAGCAACACGTCATCAGTAGGATAAAACTAAGCTGTCTCTTGATGGTCTACGACAGGGTGTCCAAACTGGGTCAGAGAGTGCTGGTGTCCTGCATGTTTTAGTTCTCTGCCTGCTTCATCATACCTGAATCTAATGATGACGTCATCACCAAGGTTGTGAAAAAGAACAATAATGAGCCTTTCATCACAAAGTGGATGGGAGAGGCACCGGATGGAGATCAACGGAGATCAAAGCCGGAGGAAATCTTGGATCTGAGCATCTCCATGGCAAAAGGCCCTGATCTCCTTTGATCTGATAGGAGATCAGCACTGGAGCCATGGAGACGCTCAGATCAAAGGAAATCAGCTTTGTAGAGTTGTAATGTGCTCGTACTCATCCTTACATTTTTCTAGAAATTTGTCTTCAATCACCTTTTCTCTATTTACACTCTCTACTTGAACTTTACCTGTTTATTTATTTCATATTTTCCAAATATCATGATTTTTGTTTGACCTAGATTTAATGAATTAGATTTCATTTCTCTGAATGTATCTAGTATGTCGTTGAAGAGTTTTTCTAGGATTTGGGAGAATTGTGGGTCTGTAGTTTGTGAAGTGTGTCTGTTTTCAATAACGGTATCCTTACTGGAAGCCTGTTGAATGATACTATGTAGAACCTTCTATGTACTGCTGACATGGTCTTTATTGTTTTCTGGTACTTTCTTAAAAGAATTCTTCTAACATTTTCTCATCATATGAGTGAACTTTGTTTTACATTTCTTGGATTTATTTTCCATCTCCTTCGTTCATCATTTATTGGATTCTCTATGTCATGTATTCTTCTCCTTGGATGCATTTTTTAAGCCCTTTGTCATCCATTAAACATCTTTATATTCCACTTTTTCTCGTATTTATAAATGAGTTCCCAGTCATCTGATTGTACCTCAATAACTAGTTTTTCCAGGGACTGCTCTGTTTTGACTCATTTGTGTTGACATCTATCTGTTGTCTGTTTTAATGTTTCTGTGTTTTTTATTGTAAATAGTAAAAAAACTAAAACAAACAGACATGAAATCACTGATATCATTGACTAATACATCACTTACTTTGATATTATCTATAACATGTGTAAATAAATTATGACCCTCCAAACGACCCCCAGGAGGCCCGGCTGTTGTGTGTGTGTGTGTGTGTGTTTGGGCCTGGTTATAGGAGAAGTGAGGATGGAGCAGCCATTTACTGGTAAAACTAACTCACTAACATCTTGGTGAAAATAGAATATATGTTTTTTTCAAATTAAAGTGACAATGAAAGTGAGAACAGGAGTTCCCCCCTCACCTCCAGAGTGAACATAAGTCATGTCTGTATATTACATCCATCATCCATCCATCCATCCATCCATCCATCCATCATCCATCATCCATGATGTGATCCAGCAAACATGTCCAAGCAGTAGTGTTGTGTTGTTGCTTCTCATTGTCAATAGAACCATGAGAAAGTATGAGAGTGACTGATACGCTTGTATGATCACTGGACCTTTTGAAAGCAGTCAGACTCTCATACTGTACCAGTAGCATCTGTGTCATTCACAACCCGTCTCCATCTTAACTGGACTTTCTGTGTACACATATGATTTTGTGTTTTCATCTGTGGACTGGTGACTAGTGAGTGTGTTGCCTTCAGTGGCAAAGGGAAATAAAACCTCTGCATGAAGAGGAATCATGGAGCCTCCCCCTTCTCAGCTCCAAGTGTCCAAATCTGAACAGCTGGTCTGGGCTCTGAGTGGAAGCTGAGGTGGTCATGTGCCTGGGCCTCCAGACTGATCCACTCCACTCCAAGTCCAAGTCCGAGTGTAAAACTCAGTCTCAGTCTCAGTCTCAGTCTCTAGCTTTGTCCACTCTCTCTCTCTCTCTCTCTCTCTCTCTCGCTCTCTCTCACGGTGCAACCTCAGCTCCGCCCACTGCTCCCAGAGTCCAGATCCATATTTCACTTTCTCATGTATTGTTTGATTGTACACTCATAGTGACAGGGCGTCTTTTCCTTTATAAATGAGTTCCCAGTCATCCGATTGTACCTCAATAACTAGTTTATCCAGGGATTCCTCTCTTCTGACTCATTTGTAATGATATCCATCTGTTGTCTCTTTTAATCTTTCTGTGGTTTTTATTGGAAATAGTAAAAAAACAAACAGACATGAAATCACTGATATCATTGACTAATAAGCCCTTGTACGTTTTCTTCATTTGACTTTTATTTGCTGATTGTTTCATCTGAATGTTTAATCTGTTCCACCTCTTTAAGCTACATCAATAACCAATGTAATACGCCCCCTGGATTTGGTCACCACAGTCACACGGTCAAAGAGCAAGTCAGCCTCGCTGCTGGCCCCTGCTGGCCGCGCCCCGTCACTATCTGTCAAATCCTGTTACAGAGTGCTCTGATGTCTGTGGGAAAAAACTTGAAACTGAGCAAGATGACTATTGCAGCAACACGTCATCAGTAGGATAAAACTAAGCTGTCTCTTGATGGTCTACGACAGGGTGTCCAAACTGGGTCAGAGAGTGCTGGTGTCCTGCATGTTTTAGTTCTCTGCCTGCTTCATCATACCTGAATCTAATGATGACGTCATCACCAAGGTTGTGAAAAAGAACAATAATGAGCCTTTCATCACAAAGTGGATGGGAGAGGCACCGGATGGAGATCAACGGAGATCAAAGCCGGAGGAAATCTTGGATCTGAGCATCTCCATGGCAAAAGGCCCTGATCTCCTTTGATCTGATAGGAGATCAGCACTGGAGCCATGGAGACGCTCAGATCAAAGGAAATCAGCTTTGTAGAGTTGTAATGTGCTCGTACTCATCCTTACATTTTTCTAGAAATTTGTCTTCAATCACCTTTTCTCTATTTACACTCTCTACTTGAACTTTACCTGTTTATTTATTTCATATTTTCCAAATATCATGATTTTTGTTTGACCTAGATTTAATGAATTAGATTTCATTTCTCTGAATGTATCTAGTATGTCGTTGAAGAGTTTTTCTAGGATTTGGGAGAATTGTGGGTCTGTAGTTTGTGAAGTGTGTCTGTTTTCAATAACGGTATCCTTACTGGAAGCCTGTTGAATGATACTGTGTAGAACCTTCTATGTACTGCTGACATGGTCTTTATTGTTTTCTGGTACTTTCTTAAAAGAATTCTTCTAACATTTTCTCATCATATGAGTGAACTTTGTTTTACATTTCTTGGATTTATTTTCCATCTCCTTCGTTCATCATTTATTGGATTCTCTATGTCATGTATTCTTCTCCTTGGATGCATTTTTTAAGCCCTTTGTCATCCACTAAACATCTTTATATTCCACTTTTTCTCGTATTTATAAATGAGTTCCCAGTCATCTGATTGTACCTCAATAACTAGTTTTTCCAGGGACTGCTCTGTTTTGACTCATTTGTGTTGACATCTATCTGTTGTCTGTTTTAATGTTTCTGTGGTTTTTATTGTAAATAGTAAAAAAACTAAAACAAACAGACATGAAATCACTGATATCATTGACTAATACATCACTTACTTTGATATTATCTATAACATGTGTAAATAAATTATGACCCTCAAAACGACCCCCAGGAGGCCCGGCTGTTGTGTGTGTGTGTGTGTGTGTGTGTGTGTGGGGGGGGGGGGGGGGGGGGGGGGGGTGTTTGGGCCTGGTTATAGGAGAAGTGAGGATGGAGCAGCCATTTACTGGTAAAACTAACTCACTAACATCTTGGTGAAAATAGAATATATGTTTTTTTCAAATTAAAGTGACAATGAAAGTGAGAACAGGAGTTCCCCCCTCACCTCCAGAGTGAACATAAGTCATGTCTGTATATTACATCCATCATCCATCCATCCATCCATCCATCCATCCATCATCCATCATCCATGATGTGATCCAGCAAACATGTCCAAGCAGTAGTGTTGTGTTGTTGCTTCTCATTGTCAATAGAACCATGAGAAAGTATGAGAGTGACTGATACGCTTGTATGATCACTGGACCTTTTGAAAGCAGTCAGACTCTCATACTGTACCAGTAGCATCTGTGTCATTCACAACCCGTCTCCATCTTAACTGGACTTTCTGTGTACACATATGATTTTGTGTTTTCATCTGTGGACTGGTGACTAGTGAGTGTGTTGCCTTCAGTGGCAAAGGGAAATAAAACCTCTGCATGAAGAGGAATCATGGAGCCTCCCCCTTCTCAGCTCCAAGTGTCCAAATCTGAACAGCTGGTCTGGGCTCTGAGTGGAAGCTGAGGTGGTCATGTGCCTGGGCCTCCAGACTGATCCACTCCACTCCAAGTCCAAGTCCGAGTGTAAAACTCAGTCTCAGTCTCAGTCTCAGTCTCTAGCTTTGTCCACTCTCTCTCTCTCTCTCTCTCTCTCTCGCTCTCTCTCACGGTGCAACCTCAGCTCCGCCCACTGCTCCCAGAGTCCAGATCCATATTTCACTTTCTCTTGTATTGTTTGATTGTACACTCATAGTGACAGGGCGTCTTTTCCTTTATAAATGAGTTCCCAGTCATCCGATTGTACCTCAATAACTAGTTTATCCAGGGATTCCTCTCTTCTGACTCATTTGTAATGATATCCATCTGTTGTCTCTTTTAATCTTTCTGTGGTTTTTATTGGAAATAGTAAAAAAACAAACAGACATGAAATCACTGATATCATTGACTAATAAGCCCTTGTACGTTTTCTTCATTTGACTTTTATTTGCTGATTGTTTCATCTGAATGTTTAATCTGTTCCACCTCTTTAAGCTACATCAATAACCAATGTAATACGCCCCCTGGATTTGGTCACCACAGTCACACGGTCAAAGAGCAAGTCAGCCTCGCTGCTGGCCCCTGCTGGCCGCGCCCCGTCACTATCTGTCAAATCCTGTTACAGAGTGCTCTGATGTCTGTGGGAAAAAACTTGAAACTGAGCAAGATGACTATTGCAGCAACACGTCATCAGTAGGATAAAACTAAGCTGTCTCTTGATGGTCTACGACAGGGTGTCCAAACTGGGTCAGAGAGTGCTGGTGTCCTGCATGTTTTAGTTCTCTGCCTGCTTCATCATACCTGAATCTAATGATGACGTCATCACCAAGGTTGTGAAAAAGAACAATAATGAGCCTTTCATCACAAAGTGGATGGGAGAGGCACCGGATGGAGATCAACGGAGATCAAAGCCGGAGGAAATCTTGGATCTGAGCATCTCCATGGCAAAAGGCCCTGATCTCCTTTGATCTGATAGGAGATCAGCACTGGAGCCATGGAGACGCTCAGATCAAAGGAAATCAGCTTTGTAGAGTTGTAATGTGCTCGTACTCATCCTTACATTTTTCTAGAAATTTGTCTTCAATCACCTTTTCTCTATTTACACTCTCTACTTGAACTTTACCTGTTTATTTATTTCATATTTTCCAAATATCATGATTTTTGTTTGACCTAGATTTAATGAATTAGATTTCATTTCTCTGAATGTATCTAGTATGTCGTTGAAGAGTTTTTCTAGGATTTGGGAGAATTGTGGGTCTGTAGTTTGTGAAGTGTGTCTGTTTTCAATAACGGTATCCTTACTGGAAGCCTGTTGAATGATACTGTGTAGAACCTTCTATGTACTGCTGACATGGTCTTTATTGTTTTCTGGTACTTTCTTAAAAGAATTCTTCTAACATTTTCTCATCATATGAGTGAACTTTGTTTTACATTTCTTGGATTTATTTTCCATCTCCTTCGTTCATCATTTATTGGATTCTCTATGTCATGTATTCTTCTCCTTGGATGCATTTTTTAAGCCCTTTGTCATCCACTAAACATCTTTATATTCCACTTTTTCTCGTATTTATAAATGAGTTCCCAGTCATCTGATTGTACCTCAATAACTAGTTTTTCCAGGGACTGCTCTGTTTTGACTCATTTGTGTTGACATCTATCTGTTGTCTGTTTTAATGTTTCTGTGGTTTTTATTGTAAATAGTAAAAAAACTAAAACAAACAGACATGAAATCACTGATATCATTGACTAATACACCACTTACTTTGATATTATCTATAACATGTGTAAATAAATTATGACCCTCAAAACGACCCCCAGGAGGCCCGGCTGTTGTGTGTGTGTGTGTGTGTGTGGGGGGGGGGGGGGGGGGGGTGTTTGGGCCTGGTTATAGGAGAAGTGAGGATGGAGCAGCCATTTACTGGTAAAACTAACTCACTAACATCTTGGTGAAAATAGAATATATGTTTTTTTCAAATTAAAGTGACAATGAAAGTGAGAACAGGAGTTCCCCCCTCACCTCCAGAGTGAACATAAGTCATGTCTGTATATTACATCCATCATCCATCCATCCATCCATCCATCCATCATCCATCATCCATGATGTGATCCAGCAAACATGTCCAAGCAGTAGTGTTGTGTTGTTGCTTCTCATTGTCAATAGAACCATGAGAAAGTATGAGAGTGACTGATACGCTTGTATGATTACTGGACCTTTTGAAAGCAGTCAGACTCTCATACTGTACCAGTAGCATCTGTGTCATTCACAACCCGTCTCCATCTTAACTGGACTTTCTGTGTACACATATGATTTTGTGTTTTCATCTGTGGACTGGTGACTAGTGAGTGTGTTGCCTTCAGTGGCAAAGGGAAATAAAACCTCTGCATGAAGAGGAATCATGGAGCCTCCCCCTTCTCAGCTCCAAGTGTCCAAATCTGAACAGCTGGTCTGGGCTCTGAGTGGAAGCTGAGGTGGTCATGTGCCTGGGCCTCCAGACTGATCCACTCCACTCCAAGTCCAAGTCCGAGTGTAAAACTCAGTCTCAGTCTCAGTCTCAGTCTCAGTCTCTAGCTTTGTCCACTCTCTCTCTCTCTCTCTCTCTCTCTCTCTCGCTCTCTCTCACGGTGCAACCTCAGCTCCGCCCACTGCTCCCAGAGTCCAGATCCATATTTCACTTTCTCTTGTATTGTTTGATTGTACACTCATAGTGACAGGGCGTCTTTTCCTTTATAGATGAGTTCCCAGTCATCCGATTGTACCTCAATAACTAGTTTATCCAGGGATTCCTCTCTTCTGACTCATTTGTAATGATATCCATCTGTTGTCTCTTTTAATCTTTCTGTGGTTTTTATTGGAAATAGTAAAAAAACAAACAGACATGAAATCACTGATATCATTGACTAATAAGCCCTTGTACGTTTTCTTCATTTGACTTTTATTTGCTGATTGTTTCATCTGAATGTTTAATCTGTTCCACCTCTTTAAGCTACATCAATAACCAATGTAATACGCCCCCTGGATTTGGTCACCACAGTCACACGGTCAAAGAGCAAGTCAGCCTCGCTGCTGGCCCCTGCTGGCCGCGCCCCGTCACTATCTGTCAAATCCTGTTACAGAGTGCTCTGATGTCTGTGGGAAAAAACTTGAAACTGAGCAAGATGACTATTGCAGCAACACGTCATCAGTAGGATAAAACTAAGCTGTCTCTTGATGGTCTACGACAGGGTGTCCAAACTGGGTCAGAGAGTGCTGGTGTCCTGCATGTTTTAGTTCTCTGCCTGCTTCATCATACCTGAATCTAATGATGACGTCATCACCAAGGTTGTGAAAAAGAACAATAATGAGCCTTTCATCACAAAGTGGATGGGAGAGGCACCGGATGGAGATCAACGGAGATCAAAGCCGGAGGAAATCTTGGATCTGAGCATCTCCATGGCAAAAGGCCCTGATCTCCTTTGATCTGATAGGAGATCAGCACTGGAGCCATGGAGACGCTCAGATCAAAGGAAATCAGCTTTGTAGAGTTGTAATGTGCTCGTACTCATCCTTACATTTTTCTAGAAATTTGTCTTCAATCACCTTTTCTCTATTTACACTCTCTACTTGAACCTTTACCTGTTTATTTATTTCATATTTTCCAAATATCATGATTTTTGTTTGACCTAGATTTAATGAATTAGATTTCATTTCTCTGAATGTATCTAGTATGTCGTTGAAGAGTTTTTCTAGGATTTGGGAGAATTGTGGGTCTGTAGTTTGTGAAGTGTGTCTGTTTTCAATAACGGTATCCTTACTGGAAGCCTGTTGAATGATACTATGTAGAACCTTCTATGTACTGCTGACATGGTCTTTATTGTTTTCTGGTACTTTCTTAAAAGAATTCTTCTAACATTTTCTCATCATATGAGTGAACTTTGTTTTACATTTCTTGGATTTATTTTCCATCTCCTTCGTTCATCATTTATTGGATTCTCTATGTCATGTATTCTTCTCCTTGGATGCATTTTTTAAGCCCTTTGTCATCCATTAAACATCTTTATATTCCACTTTTTCTCGTATTTATAAATGAGTTCCCAGTCATCTGATTGTACCTCAATAACTAGTTTTTCCAGGGACTGCTCTGTTTTGACTCATTTGTGTTGACATCTATCTGTTGTCTGTTTTAATGTTTCTGTGGTTTTTATTGTAAATAGTAAAAAAACTAAAACAAACAGACATGAAATCACTGATATCATTGACTAATACATCACTTACTTTGATATTATCTATAACATGTGTAAATAAATTATGACCCTCAAAACGACCCCCAGGAGGCCCGGCTGTTGTGTGTGTGTGTGTGTGTGTTTGGGCCTGGTTATAGGAGAAGTGAGGATGGAGCAGCCATTTACTGGTAAAACTAACTCACTAACATCTTGGTGAAAATAGAATATATGTTTTTTTCAAATTAAAGTGACAATGAAAGTGAGAACAGGAGTTCCCCCCTCACCTCCAGAGTGAACATAAGTCATGTCTGTATATTACATCCATCATCCATCCATCCATCCATCCATCCATCATCCATCATCCATGATGTGATCCAGCAAACATGTCCAAGCAGTAGTGTTGTGTTGTTGCTTCTCATTGTCAATAGAACCATGAGAAAGTATGAGAGTGACTGATACGCTTGTATGATTACTGGACCTTTTGAAAGCAGTCAGACTCTCATACTGTACCAGTAGCATCTGTGTCATTCACAACCCGTCTCCATCTTAACTGGACTTTCTGTGTACACATATGATTTTGTGTTTTCATCTGTGGACTGGTGACTAGTGAGTGTGTTGCCTTCAGTGGCAAAGGGAAATAAAACCTCTGCATGAAGAGGAATCATGGAGCCTCCCCCTTCTCAGCTCCAAGTGTCCAAATCTGAACAGCTGGTCTGGGCTCTGAGTGGAAGCTGAGGTGGTCATGTGCCTGGGCCTCCAGACTGATCCACTCCACTCCAAGTCCAAGTCCGAGTGTAAAACTCAGTCTCAGTCTCAGTCTCAGTCTCTAGCTTTGTCCACTCTCTCTCTCTCTCTCTCTCTCTCTCTCTCTCTCGCTCTCTCTCACGGTGCAACCTCAGCTCCGCCCACTGCTCCCAGAGTCCAGATCCATATTTCACTTTCTCTTGTATTGTTTGATTGTACACTCATAGTGACAGGGCGTCTTTTCCTTTATAGATGAGTTCCCAGTCATCCGATTGTACCTCAATAACTAGTTTATCCAGGGATTCCTCTCTTCTGACTCATTTGTAATGATATCCATCTGTTGTCTCTTTTAATCTTTCTGTGGTTTTTATTGGAAATAGTAAAAAAACAAACAGACATGAAATCACTGATATCATTGACTAATAAGCCCTTGTACGTTTTCTTCATTTGACTTTTATTTGCTGATTGTTTCATCTGAATGTTTAATCTGTTCCACCTCTTTAAGCTACATCAATAACCAATGTAATACGCCCCCTGGATTTGGTCACCACAGTCACACGGTCAAAGAGCAAGTCAGCCTCGCTGCTGGCCCCTGCTGGCCGCGCCCCGTCACTATCTGTCAAATCCTGTTACAGAGTGCTCTGATGTCTGTGGGAAAAAACTTGAAACTGAGCAAGATGACTATTGCAGCAACACGTCATCAGTAGGATAAAACTAAGCTGTCTCTTGATGGTCTACGACAGGGTGTCCAAACTGGGTCAGAGAGTGCTGGTGTCCTGCATGTTTTAGTTCTCTGCCTGCTTCATCATACCTGAATCTAATGATGACGTCATCACCAAGGTTGTGAAAAAGAACAATAATGAGCCTTTCATCACAAAGTGGATGGGAGAGGCACCGGATGGAGATCAACGGAGATCAAAGCCGGAGGAAATCTTGGATCTGAGCATCTCCATGGCAAAAGGCCCTGATCTCCTTTGATCTGATAGGAGATCAGCACTGGAGCCATGGAGACGCTCAGATCAAAGGAAATCAGCTTTGTAGAGTTGTAATGTGCTCGTACTCATCCTTACATTTTTCTAGAAATTTGTCTTCAATCACCTTTTCTCTATTTACACTCTCTACTTGAACCTTTACCTGTTTATTTATTTCATATTTTCCAAATATCATGATTTTTGTTTGACCTAGATTTAATGAATTAGATTTCATTTCTCTGAATGTATCTAGTATGTCGTTGAAGAGTTTTTCTAGGATTTGGGAGAATTGTGGGTCTGTAGTTTGTGAAGTGTGTCTGTTTTCAATAACGGTATCCTTACTGGAAGCCTGTTGAATGATACTATGTAGAACCTTCTATGTACTGCTGACATGGTCTTTATTGTTTTCTGGTACTTTCTTAAAAGAATTCTTCTAACATTTTCTCATCATATGAGTGAACTTTGTTTTACATTTCTTGGATTTATTTTCCATCTCCTTCGTTCATCATTTATTGGATTCTCTATGTCATGTATTCTTCTCCTTGGATGCATTTTTTAAGCCCTTTGTCATCCATTAAACATCTTTATATTCCACTTTTTCTCGTATTTATAAATGAGTTCCCAGTCATCTGATTGTACCTCAATAACTAGTTTTTCCAGGGACTGCTCTGTTTTGACTCATTTGTGTTGACATCTATCTGTTGTCTGTTTTAATGTTTCTGTGGTTTTTATTGTAAATAGTAAAAAAACTAAAACAAACAGACATGAAATCACTGATATCATTGACTAATACATCACTTACTTTGATATTATCTATAACATGTGTAAATAAATTATGACCCTCCAAACGACCCCCAGGAGGCCCGGCTGTTGTGTGTGTGTGTGTGTGTGTTTGGGCCTGGTTATAGGAGAAGTGAGGATGGAGCAGCCATTTACTGGTAAAACTAACTCACTAACATCTTGGTGAAAATAGAATATATGTTTTTTTCAAATTAAAGTGACAATGAAAGTGAGAACAGGAGTTCCCCCCTCACCTCCAGAGTGAACATAAGTCATGTCTGTATATTACATCCATCATCCATCCATCCATCCATCCATCCATCATCCATCATCCATGATGTGATCCAGCAAACATGTCCAAGCAGTAGTGTTGTGTTGTTGCTTCTCATTGTCAATAGAACCATGAGAAAGTATGAGAGTGACTGATACGCTTGTATGATTACTGGACCTTTTGAAAGCAGTCAGACTCTCATACTGTACCAGTAGCATCTGTGTCATTCACAACCCGTCTCCATCTTAACTGGACTTTCTGTGTACACATATGATTTTGTGTTTTCATCTGTGGACTGGTGACTAGTGAGTGTGTTGCCTTCAGTGGCAAAGGGAAATAAAACCTCTGCATGAAGAGGAATCATGGAGCCTCCCCCTTCTCAGCTCCAAGTGTCCAAATCTGAACAGCTGGTCTGGGCTCTGAGTGGAAGCTGAGGTGGTCATGTGCCTGGGCCTCCAGACTGATCCACTCCACTCCAAGTCCAAGTCCGAGTGTAAAACTCAGTCTCAGTCTCAGTCTCAGTCTCTAGCTTTGTCCACTCTCTCTCTCTCTCTCTCTCTCTCTCTCTCGCTCTCTCTCACGGTGCAACCTCAGCTCCGCCCACTGCTCCCAGAGTCCAGATCCATATTTCACTTTCTCTTGTATTGTTTGATTGTACACTCATAGTGACAGGGCGTCTTTTCCTTTATAGATGAGTTCCCAGTCATCCGATTGTACCTCAATAACTAGTTTATCCAGGGATTCCTCTCTTCTGACTCATTTGTAATGATATCCATCTGTTGTCTCTTTTAATCTTTCTGTGGTTTTTATTGGAAATAGTAAAAAAACAAACAGACATGAAATCACTGATATCATTGACTAAAGCCCTTGTACGTTTTCTTCATTTGACTTTTATTTGCTGATTGTTTCATCTGAATGTTTAATCTGTTCCACCTCTTTAAGCTACATCAATAACCAATGTAATACGCCCCCTGGATTTGGTCACCACAGTCACACGGTCAAAGAGCAAGTCAGCCTCGCTGCTGGCCCCTGCTGGCCGCGCCCCGTCACTATCTGTCAAATCCTGTTACAGAGTGCTCTGATGTCTGTGGGAAAAAAACTTGAAACTGAGCAAGATGACTATTGCAGCAACACGTCATCAGTAGGATAAAACTAAGCTGTCTCTTGATGGTCTACGACAGGGTGTCCAAACTGGGTCAGAGAGTGCTGGTGTCCTGCATGTTTTAGTTCTCTGCCTGCTTCATCAAACCTGAATCTAATGATGACGTCATCACCAAGGTTGTGAAAAAGAACAATAATGAGCCTTTCATCACAAAGTGGATGGGAGAGGCACCGGATGGAGATCAACGGAGATCAAAGCCGGAGGAAATCTTGGATCTGAGCATCTCCATGGCAAAAGGCCCTGATCTCCTTTGATCTGATAGGAGATCAGCACTGGAGCCATGGAGACGCTCAGATCAAAGGAAATCAGCTTTGTAGAGTTGTAATGTGCTCGTACTCATCCTTACATTTTTCTAGAAATTTGTCTTCAATCACCTTTTCTCTATTTACACTCTCTACTTGAACCTTTACCTGTTTATTTATTTCATATTTTCCAAATATCATGATTTTTGTTTGACCTAGATTTAATGAATTAGATTTCATTTCTCTGAATGTATCTAGTATGTCGTTGAAGAGTTTTTCTAGGATTTGGGAGAATTGTGGGTCTGTAGTTTGTGAAGTGTGTCTGTTTTCAATAACGGTATCCTTACTGGAAGCCTGTTGAATGATACTATGTAGAACCTTCTATGTACTGCTGACATGGTCTTTATTGTTTTCTGGTACTTTCTTAAAAGAATTCTTCTAACATTTTCTCATCATATGAGTGAACTTTGTTTTACATTTCTTGGATTTATTTTCCATCTCCTTCGTTCATCATTTATTGGATTCTCTATGTCATGTATTCTTCTCCTTGGATGCATTTTTTAAGCCCTTTGTCATCCATTAAACATCTTTATATTCCACTTTTTCTCGTATTTATAAATGAGTTCCCAGTCATCTGATTGTACCTCAATAACTAGTTTTTCCAGGGACTGCTCTGTTTTGACTCATTTGTGTTGACATCTATCTGTTGTCTGTTTTAATGTTTCTGTGTTTTTTATTGTAAATAGTAAAAAAACTAAAACAAACAGACATGAAATCACTGATATCATTGACTAATACATCACTTACTTTGATATTATCTATAACATGTGTAAATAAATTATGACCCTCAAAACGACCCCCAGGAGGCCCGGCTGTTGTGTGTGTGTGTGTGTGTGTGTGTGTGTGGGGGGGGGGGGGGTGTGTGTGTGTGTTTGGGCCTGGTTATAGGAGAAGTGAGGATGGAGCAGCCATTTACTGGTAAAACTAACTCACTAACATCTTGGTGAAAATAGAATATATGTTTTTTTCAAATTAAAGTGACAGTGAAAGTGAGAACAGGAGTTCCCCCCTCACCTCCAGAGTGAACATAAGTCATGTCTGTATATTACATCCATCATCCATCCATCCATCCATCCATCCATCCATCATCCATCATCCATGATGTGATCCAGCAAACATGTCCAAGCAGTAGTGTTGTGTTGTTGCTTCTCATTGTCAATAGAACCATGAGAAAGTATGAGAGTGACTGATACGCTTGTATGATCACTGGACCTTTTGAAAGCAGTCAGACTCTCATACTGTACCAGTAGCATCTGTGTCATTCACAACCCGTCTCCATCTTAACTGGACTTTCTGTGTACACATATGATTTTGTGTTTTCATCTGTGGACTGGTGACTAGTGAGTGTGTTGCCTTCAGTGGCAAAGGGAAATAAAACCTCTGCATGAAGAGGAATCATGGAGCCTCCCCCTTCTCAGCTCCAAGTGTCCAAATCTGAACAGCTGGTCTGGGCTCTGAGTGGAAGCTGAGGTGGTCATGTGCCTGGGCCTCCAGACTGATCCACTCCACTCCAAGTCCAAGTCCGAGTGTAAAACTCAGTCTCAGTCTCAGTCTCAGTCTCTAGCTTTGTCCACTCTCTCTCTCTCTCTCTCTCTCTCTCGCTCTCTCTCACGGTGCAACCTCAGCTCCGCCCACTGCTCCCAGAGTCCAGATCCATATTTCACTTTCTCTTGTATTGTTTGATTGTACACTCATAGTGACAGGGCGTCTTTTCCTTTATAAATGAGTTCCCAGTCATCCGATTGTACCTCAATAACTAGTTTATCCAGGGATTCCTCTCTTCTGACTCATTTGTAATGATATCCATCTGTTGTCTCTTTTAATCTTTCTGTGGTTTTTATTGGAAATAGTAAAAAAACAAACAGACATGAAATCACTGATATCATTGACTAATAAGCCCTTGTACGTTTTCTTCATTTGACTTTTATTTGCTGATTGTTTCATCTGAATGTTTAATCTGTTCCACCTCTTTAAGCTACATCAATAACCAATGTAATACGCCCCCTGGATTTGGTCACCACAGTCACACGGTCAAAGAGCAAGTCAGCCTCGCTGCTGGCCCCTGCTGGCCGCGCCCCGTCACTATCTGTCAAATCCTGTTACAGAGTGCTCTGATGTCTGTGGGAAAAAACTTGAAACTGAGCAAGATGACTATTGCAGCAACACGTCATCAGTAGGATAAAACTAAGCTGTCTCTTGATGGTCTACGACAGGGTGTCCAAACTGGGTCAGAGAGTGCTGGTGTCCTGCATGTTTTAGTTCTCTGCCTGCTTCATCATACCTGAATCTAATGATGACGTCATCACCAAGGTTGTGAAAAAGAACAATAATGAGCCTTTCATCACAAAGTGGATGGGAGAGGCACCGGATGGAGATCAACGGAGATCAAAGCCGGAGGAAATCTTGGATCTGAGCATCTCCATGGCAAAAGGCCCTGATCTCCTTTGATCTGATAGGAGATCAGCACTGGAGCCATGGAGACGCTCAGATCAAAGGAAATCAGCTTTGTAGAGTTGTAATGTGCTCGTACTCATCCTTACATTTTTCTAGAAATTTGTCTTCAATCACCTTTTCTCTATTTACACTCTCTACTTGAACCTTTACCTGTTTATTTATTTCATATTTTCCAAATATCATGATTTTTGTTTGACCTAGATTTAATGAATTAGATTTCATTTCTCTGAATGTATCTAGTATGTCGTTGAAGAGTTTTTCTAGGATTTGGGAGAATTGTGGGTCTGTAGTTTGTGAAGTGTGTCTGTTTTCAATAACGGTATCCTTACTGGAAGCCTGTTGAATGATACTATGTAGAACCTTCTATGTACTGCTGACATGGTCTTTATTGTTTTCTGGTACTTTCTTAAAAGAATTCTTCTAACATTTTCTCATCATATGAGTGAACTTTGTTTTACATTTCTTGGATTTATTTTCCATCTCCTTCGTTCATCATTTATTGGATTCTCTATGTCATGTATTCTTCTCCTTGGATGCATTTTTTAAGCCCTTTGTCATCCATTAAACATCTTTATATTCCACTTTTTCTCGTATTTATAAATGAGTTCCCAGTCATCTGATTGTACCTCAATAACTAGTTTTTCCAGGGACTGCTCTGTTTTGACTCATTTGTGTTGACATCTATCTGTTGTCTGTTTTAATGTTTCTGTGTTTTTTATTGTAAATAGTAAAAAAACTAAAACAAACAGACATGAAATCACTGATATCATTGACTAATACATCACTTACTTTGATATTATCTATAACATGTGTAAATAAATTATGACCCTCCAAACGACCCCCAGGAGGCCCGGCTGTTGTGTGTGTGTGTGTGTGTGTGTTTGGGCCTGGTTATAGGAGAAGTGAGGATGGAGCAGCCATTTACTGGTAAAACTAACTCACTAACATCTTGGTGAAAATAGAATATATGTTTTTTTCAAATTAAAGTGACAATGAAAGTGAGAACAGGAGTTCCCCCCTCACCTCCAGAGTGAACATAAGTCATGTCTGTATATTACATCCATCATCCATCCATCCATCCATCCATCCATCCATCATCCATCATCCATGATGTGATCCAGCAAACATGTCCAAGCAGTAGTGTTGTGTTGTTGCTTCTCATTGTCAATAGAACCATGAGAAAGTATGAGAGTGACTGATACGCTTGTATGATCACTGGACCTTTTGAAAGCAGTCAGACTCTCATACTGTACCAGTAGCATCTGTGTCATTCACAACCCGTCTCCATCTTAACTGGACTTTCTGTGTACACATATGATTTTGTGTTTTCATCTGTGGACTGGTGACTAGTGAGTGTGTTGCCTTCAGTGGCAAAGGGAAATAAAACCTCTGCATGAAGAGGAATCATGGAGCCTCCCCCTTCTCAGCTCCAAGTGTCCAAATCTGAACAGCTGGTCTGGGCTCTGAGTGGAAGCTGAGGTGGTCATGTGCCTGGGCCTCCAGACTGATCCACTCCACTCCAAGTCCAAGTCCGAGTGTAAAACTCAGTCTCAGTCTCAGTCTCAGTCTCTAGCTTTGTCCACTCTCTCTCTCTCTCTCTCTCTCTCTCGCTCTCTCTCACGGTGCAACCTCAGCTCCGCCCACTGCTCCCAGAGTCCAGATCCATATTTCACTTTCTCTTGTATTGTTTGATTGTACACTCATAGTGACAGGGCGTCTTTTCCTTTATAAATGAGTTCCCAGTCATCCGATTGTACCTCAATAACTAGTTTATCCAGGGATTCCTCTCTTCTGACTCATTTGTAATGATATCCATCTGTTGTCTCTTTTAATCTTTCTGTGGTTTTTATTGGAAATAGTAAAAAAACAAACAGACATGAAATCACTGATATCATTGACTAATAAGCCCTTGTACGTTTTCTTCATTTGACTTTTATTTGCTGATTGTTTCATCTGAATGTTTAATCTGTTCCACCTCTTTAAGCTACATCAATAACCAATGTAATACGCCCCCTGGATTTGGTCACCACAGTCACACGGTCAAAGAGCAAGTCAGCCTCGCTGCTGGCCCCTGCTGGCCGCGCCCCGTCACTATCTGTCAAATCCTGTTACAGAGTGCTCTGATGTCTGTGGGAAAAAACTTGAAACTGAGCAAGATGACTATTGCAGCAACACGTCATCAGTAGGATAAAACTAAGCTGTCTCTTGATGGTCTACGACAGGGTGTCCAAACTGGGTCAGAGAGTGCTGGTGTCCTGCATGTTTTAGTTCTCTGCCTGCTTCATCATACCTGAATCTAATGATGACGTCATCACCAAGGTTGTGAAAAAGAACAATAATGAGCCTTTCATCACAAAGTGGATGGGAGAGGCACCGGATGGAGATCAACGGAGATCAAAGCCGGAGGAAATCTTGGATCTGAGCATCTCCATGGCAAAAGGCCCTGATCTCCTTTGATCTGATAGGAGATCAGCACTGGAGCCATGGAGACGCTCAGATCAAAGGAAATCAGCTTTGTAGAGTTGTAATGTGCTCGTACTCATCCTTACATTTTTCTAGAAATTTGTCTTCAATCACCTTTTCTCTATTTACACTCTCTACTTGAACCTTTACCTGTTTATTTATTTCATATTTTCCAAATATCATGATTTTTGTTTGACCTAGATTTAATGAATTAGATTTCATTTCTCTGAATGTATCTAGTATGTCGTTGAAGAGTTTTTCTAGGATTTGGGAGAATTGTGGGTCTGTAGTTTGTGAAGTGTGTCTGTTTTCAATAACGGTATCCTTACTGGAAGCCTGTTGAATGATACTATGTAGAACCTTCTATGTACTGCTGACATGGTCTTTATTGTTTTCTGGTACTTTCTTAAAAGAATTCTTCTAACATTTTCTCATCATATGAGTGAACTTTGTTTTACATTTCTTGGATTTATTTTCCATCTCCTTCGTTCATCATTTATTGGATTCTCTATGTCATGTATTCTTCTCCTTGGATGCATTTTTTAAGCCCTTTGTCATCCATTAAACATCTTTATATTCCACTTTTTCTCGTATTTATAAATGAGTTCCCAGTCATCTGATTGTACCTCAATAACTAGTTTTTCCAGGGACTGCTCTGTTTTGACTCATTTGTGTTGACATCTATCTGTTGTCTGTTTTAATGTTTCTGTGGTTTTTATTGTAAATAGTAAAAAAACTAAAACAAACAGACATGAAATCACTGATATCATTGACTAATACATCACTTACTTTGATATTATCTATAACATGTGTAAATAAATTATGACCCTCCAAACGACCCCCAGGAGGCCCGGCTGTTGTGTGTGTGTGTGTGTGTGTGTGTGGGGGGGGGGGGGGGGGGGGGGGGGGGTGTTTGGGCCTGGTTATAGGAGAAGTGAGGATGGAGCAGCCATTTACTGGTAAAACTAACTCACTAACATCTTGGTGAAAATAGAATATATGTTTTTTTCAAATTAAAGTGACAATGAAAGTGAGAACAGGAGTTCCCCCCTCACCTCCAGAGTGAACATAAGTCATGTCTGTATATTACATCCATCATCCATCCATCCATCCATCCATCCATCCATCATCCATCATCCATGATGTGATCCAGCAAACATGTCCAAGCAGTAGTGTTGTGTTGTTGCTTCTCATTGTCAATAGAACCATGAGAAAGTATGAGAGTGACTGATACGCTTGTATGATCACTGGACCTTTTGAAAGCAGTCAGACTCTCATACTGTACCAGTAGCATCTGTGTCATTCACAACCCGTCTCCATCTTAACTGGACTTTCTGTGTACACATATGATTTTGTGTTTTCATCTGTGGACTGGTGACTAGTGAGTGTGTTGCCTTCAGTGGCAAAGGGAAATAAAACCTCTGCATGAAGAGGAATCATGGAGCCTCCCCCTTCTCAGCTCCAAGTGTCCAAATCTGAACAGCTGGTCTGGGCTCTGAGTGGAAGCTGAGGTGGTCATGTGCCTGGGCCTCCAGACTGATCCACTCCACTCCAAGTCCAAGTCCGAGTGTAAAACTCAGTCTCAGTCTCAGTCTCAGTCTCTAGCTTTGTCCACTCTCTCTCTCTCTCTCTCTCTCTCTCGCTCTCTCTCACGGTGCAACCTCAGCTCCGCCCACTGCTCCCAGAGTCCAGATCCATATTTCACTTTCTCTTGTATTGTTTGATTGTACACTCATAGTGACAGGGCGTCTTTTCCTTTATAAATGAGTTCCCAGTCATCCGATTGTACCTCAATAACTAGTTTATCCAGGGATTCCTCTCTTCTGACTCATTTGTAATGATATCCATCTGTTGTCTCTTTTAATCTTTCTGTGGTTTTTATTGGAAATAGTAAAAAAACAAACAGACATGAAATCACTGATATCATTGACTAATAAGCCCTTGTACGTTTTCTTCATTTGACTTTTATTTGCTGATTGTTTCATCTGAATGTTTAATCTGTTCCACCTCTTTAAGCTACATCAATAACCAATGTAATACGCCCCCTGGATTTGGTCACCACAGTCACACGGTCAAAGAGCAAGTCAGCCTCGCTGCTGGCCCCTGCTGGCCGCGCCCCGTCACTATCTGTCAAATCCTGTTACAGAGTGCTCTGATGTCTGTGGGAAAAAACTTGAAACTGAGCAAGATGACTATTGCAGCAACACGTCATCAGTAGGATAAAACTAAGCTGTCTCTTGATGGTCTACGACAGGGTGTCCAAACTGGGTCAGAGAGTGCTGGTGTCCTGCATGTTTTAGTTCTCTGCCTGCTTCATCATACCTGAATCTAATGATGACGTCATCACCAAGGTTGTGAAAAAGAACAATAATGAGCCTTTCATCACAAAGTGGATGGGAGAGGCACCGGATGGAGATCAACGGAGATCAAAGCCGGAGGAAATCTTGGATCTGAGCATCTCCATGGCAAAAGGCCCTGATCTCCTTTGATCTGATAGGAGATCAGCACTGGAGCCATGGAGACGCTCAGATCAAAGGAAATCAGCTTTGTAGAGTTGTAATGTGCTCGTACTCATCCTTACATTTTTCTAGAAATTTGTCTTCAATCACCTTTTCTCTATTTACACTCTCTACTTGAACCTTTACCTGTTTATTTATTTCATATTTTCCAAATATCATGATTTTTGTTTGACCTAGATTTAATGAATTAGATTTCATTTCTCTGAATGTATCTAGTATGTCGTTGAAGAGTTTTTCTAGGATTTGGGAGAATTGTGGGTCTGTAGTTTGTGAAGTGTGTCTGTTTTCAATAACGGTATCCTTACTGGAAGCCTGTTGAATGATACTATGTAGAACCTTCTATGTACTGCTGACATGGTCTTTATTGTTTTCTGGTACTTTCTTAAAAGAATTCTTCTAACATTTTCTCATCATATGAGTGAACTTTGTTTTACATTTCTTGGATTTATTTTCCATCTCCTTCGTTCATCATTTATTGGATTCTCTATGTCATGTATTCTTCTCCTTGGATGCATTTTTTAAGCCCTTTGTCATCCATTAAACATCTTTATATTCCACTTTTTCTCGTATTTATAAATGAGTTCCCAGTCATCTGATTGTACCTCAATAACTAGTTTTTCCAGGGACTGCTCTGTTTTGACTCATTTGTGTTGACATCTATCTGTTGTCTGTTTTAATGTTTCTGTGTTTTTTATTGTAAATAGTAAAAAAACTAAAACAAACAGACATGAAATCACTGATATCATTGACTAATACATCACTTACTTTGATATTATCTATAACATGTGTAAATAAATTATGACCCTCCAAACGACCCCCAGGAGGCCCGGCTGTTGTGTGTGTGTGTGTGTGTGTGTTTGGGCCTGGTTATAGGAGAAGTGAGGATGGAGCAGCCATTTACTGGTAAAACTAACTCACTAACATCTTGGTGAAAATAGAATATATGTTTTTTTCAAATTAAAGTGACAATGAAAGTGAGAACAGGAGTTCCCCCCTCACCTCCAGAGTGAACATAAGTCATGTCTGTATATTACATCCATCATCCATCCATCCATCCATCCATCCATCCATCCATCCATCATCCATCATCCATGATGTGATCCAGCAAACATGTCCAAGCAGTAGTGTTGTGTTGTTGCTTCTCATTGTCAATAGAACCATGAGAAAGTATGAGAGTGACTGATACGCTTGTATGATCACTGGACCTTTTGAAAGCAGTCAGACTCTCATACTGTACCAGTAGCATCTGTGTCATTCACAACCCGTCTCCATCTTAACTGGACTTTCTGTGTACACATATGATTTTGTGTTTTCATCTGTGGACTGGTGACTAGTGAGTGTGTTGCCTTCAGTGGCAAAGGGAAATAAAACCTCTGCATGAAGAGGAATCATGGAGCCTCCCCCTTCTCAGCTCCAAGTGTCCAAATCTGAACAGCTGGTCTGGGCTCTGAGTGGAAGCTGAGGTGGTCATGTGCCTGGGCCTCCAGACTGATCCACTCCACTCCAAGTCCAAGTCCGAGTGTAAAACTCAGTCTCAGTCTCAGTCTCAGTCTCTAGCTTTGTCCACTCTCTCTCTCTCTCTCTCTCTCTCTCTCGCTCTCTCTCACGGTGCAACCTCAGCTCCGCCCACTGCTCCCAGAGTCCAGATCCATATTTCACTTTCTCTTGTATTGTTTGATTGTACACTCATAGTGACAGGGCGTCTTTTCCTTTATAGATGAGTTCCCAGTCATCCGATTGTACCTCAATAACTAGTTTATCCAGGGATTCCTCTCTTCTGACTCATTTGTAATGATATCCATCTGTTGTCTCTTTTAATCTTTCTGTGGTTTTTATTGGAAATAGTAAAAAAACAAACAGACATGAAATCACTGATATCATTGACTAATAAGCCCTTGTACGTTTTCTTCATTTGACTTTTATTTGCTGATTGTTTCATCTGAATGTTTAATCTGTTCCACCTCTTTAAGCTACATCAATAACCAATGTAATACGCCCCCTGGATTTGGTCACCACAGTCACACGGTCAAAGAGCAAGTCAGCCTCGCTGCTGGCCCCTGCTGGCCGCGCCCCGTCACTATCTGTCAAATCCTGTTACAGAGTGCTCTGATGTCTGTGGGAAAAAACTTGAAACTGAGCAAGATGACTATTGCAGCAACACGTCATCAGTAGGATAAAACTAAGCTGTCTCTTGATGGTCTACGACAGGGTGTCCAAACTGGGTCAGAGAGTGCTGGTGTCCTGCATGTTTTAGTTCTCTGCCTGCTTCATCATACCTGAATCTAATGATGACGTCATCACCAAGGTTGTGAAAAAGAACAATAATGAGCCTTTCATCACAAAGTGGATGGGAGAGGCACCGGATGGAGATCAACGGAGATCAAAGCCGGAGGAAATCTTGGATCTGAGCATCTCCATGGCAAAAGGCCCTGATCTCCTTTGATCTGATAGGAGATCAGCACTGGAGCCATGGAGACGCTCAGATCAAAGGAAATCAGCTTTGTAGAGTTGTAATGTGCTCGTACTCATCCTTACATTTTTCTAGAAATTTGTCTTCAATCACCTTTTCTCTATTTACACTCTCTACTTGAACCTTTACCTGTTTATTTATTTCATATTTTCCAAATATCATGATTTTTGTTTGACCTAGATTTAATGAATTAGATTTCATTTCTCTGAATGTATCTAGTATGTCGTTGAAGAGTTTTTCTAGGATTTGGGAGAATTGTGGGTCTGTAGTTTGTGAAGTGTGTCTGTTTTCAATAACGGTATCCTTACTGGAAGCCTGTTGAATGATACTATGTAGAACCTTCTATGTACTGCTGACATGGTCTTTATTGTTTTCTGGTACTTTCTTAAAAGAATTCTTCTAACATTTTCTCATCATATGAGTGAACTTTGTTTTACATTTCTTGGATTTATTTTCCATCTCCTTCGTTCATCATTTATTGGATTCTCTATGTCATGTATTCTTCTCCTTGGATGCATTTTTTAAGCCCTTTGTCATCCATTAAACATCTTTATATTCCACTTTTTCTCGTATTTATAAATGAGTTCCCAGTCATCTGATTGTACCTCAATAACTAGTTTTTCCAGGGACTGCTCTGTTTTGACTCATTTGTGTTGACATCTATCTGTTGTCTGTTTTAATGTTTCTGTGGTTTTTATTGTAAATAGTAAAAAAACTAAAACAAACAGACATGAAATCACTGATATCATTGACTAATACATCACTTACTTTGATATTATCTATAACATGTGTAAATAAATTATGACCCTCAAAACGACCCCCAGGAGGCCCGGCTGTTGTGTGTGTGTGTGTGTGTGTTTGGGCCTGGTTATAGGAGAAGTGAGGATGGAGCAGCCATTTACTGGTAAAACTAACTCACTAACATCTTGGTGAAAATAGAATATATGTTTTTTTCAAATTAAAGTGACAATGAAAGTGAGAACAGGAGTTCCCCCCTCACCTCCAGAGTGAACATAAGTCATGTCTGTATATTACATCCATCATCCATCCATCCATCCATCCATCCATCATCCATCATCCATGATGTGATCCAGCAAACATGTCCAAGCAGTAGTGTTGTGTTGTTGCTTCTCATTGTCAATAGAACCATGAGAAAGTATGAGAGTGACTGATACGCTTGTATGATTACTGGACCTTTTGAAAGCAGTCAGACTCTCATACTGTACCAGTAGCATCTGTGTCATTCACAACCCGTCTCCATCTTAACTGGACTTTCTGTGTACACATATGATTTTGTGTTTTCATCTGTGGACTGGTGACTAGTGAGTGTGTTGCCTTCAGTGGCAAAGGGAAATAAAACCTCTGCATGAAGAGGAATCATGGAGCCTCCCCCTTCTCAGCTCCAAGTGTCCAAATCTGAACAGCTGGTCTGGGCTCTGAGTGGAAGCTGAGGTGGTCATGTGCCTGGGCCTCCAGACTGATCCACTCCACTCCAAGTCCAAGTCCGAGTGTAAAACTCAGTCTCAGTCTCAGTCTCAGTCTCTAGCTTTGTCCACTCTCTCTCTCTCTCTCTCTCTCTCTCTCTCTCTCGCTCTCTCTCACGGTGCAACCTCAGCTCCGCCCACTGCTCCCAGAGTCCAGATCCATATTTCACTTTCTCTTGTATTGTTTGATTGTACACTCATAGTGACAGGGCGTCTTTTCCTTTATAAATGAGTTCCCAGTCATCCGATTGTACCTCAATAACTAGTTTATCCAGGGATTCCTCTCTTCTGACTCATTTGTAATGATATCCATCTGTTGTCTCTTTTAATCTTTCTGTGGTTTTTATTGGAAATAGTAAAAAAACAAACAGACATGAAATCACTGATATCATTGACTAATAAGCCCTTGTACGTTTTCTTCATTTGACTTTTATTTGCTGATTGTTTCATCTGAATGTTTAATCTGTTCCACCTCTTTAAGCTACATCAATAACCAATGTAATACGCCCCCTGGATTTGGTCACCACAGTCACACGGTCAAAGAGCAAGTCAGCCTCGCTGCTGGCCCCTGCTGGCCGCGCCCCGTCACTATCTGTCAAATCCTGTTACAGAGTGCTCTGATGTCTGTGGGAAAAAACTTGAAACTGAGCAAGATGACTATTGCAGCAACACGTCATCAGTAGGATAAAACTAAGCTGTCTCTTGATGGTCTACGACAGGGTGTCCAAACTGGGTCAGAGAGTGCTGGTGTCCTGCATGTTTTAGTTCTCTGCCTGCTTCATCATACCTGAATCTAATGATGACGTCATCACCAAGGTTGTGAAAAAGAACAATAATGAGCCTTTCATCACAAAGTGGATGGGAGAGGCACCGGATGGAGATCAACGGAGATCAAAGCCGGAGGAAATCTTGGATCTGAGCATCTCCATGGCAAAAGGCCCTGATCTCCTTTGATCTGATAGGAGATCAGCACTGGAGCCATGGAGACGCTCAGATCAAAGGAAATCAGCTTTGTAGAGTTGTAATGTGCTCGTACTCATCCTTACATTTTTCTAGAAATTTGTCTTCAATCACCTTTTCTCTATTTACACTCTCTACTTGAACCTTTACCTGTTTATTTATTTCATATTTTCCAAATATCATGATTTTTGTTTGACCTAGATTTAATGAATTAGATTTCATTTCTCTGAATGTATCTAGTATGTCGTTGAAGAGTTTTTCTAGGATTTGGGAGAATTGTGGGTCTGTAGTTTGTGAAGTGTGTCTGTTTTCAATAACGGTATCCTTACTGGAAGCCTGTTGAATGATACTATGTAGAACCTTCTATGTACTGCTGACATGGTCTTTATTGTTTTCTGGTACTTTCTTAAAAGAATTCTTCTAACATTTTCTCATCATATGAGTGAACTTTGTTTTACATTTCTTGGATTTATTTTCCATCTCCTTCGTTCATCATTTATTGGATTCTCTATGTCATGTATTCTTCTCCTTGGATGCATTTTTTAAGCCCTTTGTCATCCATTAAACATCTTTATATTCCACTTTTTCTCGTATTTATAAATGAGTTCCCAGTCATCTGATTGTACCTCAATAACTAGTTTTTCCAGGGACTGCTCTGTTTTGACTCATTTGTGTTGACATCTATCTGTTGTCTGTTTTAATGTTTCTGTGGTTTTTATTGTAAATAGTAAAAAAACTAAAACAAACAGACATGAAATCACTGATATCATTGACTAATACATCACTTACTTTGATATTATCTATAACATGTGTAAATAAATTATGACCCTCCAAACGACCCCCAGGAGGCCCGGCTGTTGTGTGTGTGTGTGTGTGTGTTTGGGCCTGGTTATAGGAGAAGTGAGGATGGAGCAGCCATTTACTGGTAAAACTAACTCACTAACATCTTGGTGAAAATAGAATATATGTTTTTTTCAAATTAAAGTGACAATGAAAGTGAGAACAGGAGTTCCCCCCTCACCTCCAGAGTGAACATAAGTCATGTCTGTATATTACATCCATCATCCATCCATCCATCCATCCATCCATCATCCATCATCCATGATGTGATCCAGCAAACATGTCCAAGCAGTAGTGTTGTGTTGTTGCTTCTCATTGTCAATAGAACCATGAGAAAGTATGAGAGTGACTGATACGCTTGTATGATTACTGGACCTTTTGAAAGCAGTCAGACTCTCATACTGTACCAGTAGCATCTGTGTCATTCACAACCCGTCTCCATCTTAACTGGACTTTCTGTGTACACATATGATTTTGTGTTTTCATCTGTGGACTGGTGACTAGTGAGTGTGTTGCCTTCAGTGGCAAAGGGAAATAAAACCTCTGCATGAAGAGGAATCATGGAGCCTCCCCCTTCTCAGCTCCAAGTGTCCAAATCTGAACAGCTGGTCTGGGCTCTGAGTGGAAGCTGAGGTGGTCATGTGCCTGGGCCTCCAGACTGATCCACTCCACTCCAAGTCCAAGTCCGAGTGTAAAACTCAGTCTCAGTCTCAGTCTCAGTCTCTAGCTTTGTCCACTCTCTCTCTCTCTCTCTCTCTCTCTCTCTCGCTCTCTCTCACGGTGCAACCTCAGCTCCGCCCACTGCTCCCAGAGTCCAGATCCATATTTCACTTTCTCTTGTATTGTTTGATTGTACACTCATAGTGACAGGGCGTCTTTTCCTTTATAGATGAGTTCCCAGTCATCCGATTGTACCTCAATAACTAGTTTATCCAGGGATTCCTCTCTTCTGACTCATTTGTAATGATATCCATCTGTTGTCTCTTTTAATCTTTCTGTGGTTTTTATTGGAAATAGTAAAAAAACAAACAGACATGAAATCACTGATATCATTGACTAATAAGCCCTTGTACGTTTTCTTCATTTGACTTTTATTTGCTGATTGTTTCATCTGAATGTTTAATCTGTTCCACCTCTTTAAGCTACATCAATAACCAATGTAATACGCCCCCTGGATTTGGTCACCACAGTCACACGGTCAAAGAGCAAGTCAGCCTCGCTGCTGGCCCCTGCTGGCCGCGCCCCGTCACTATCTGTCAAATCCTGTTACAGAGTGCTCTGATGTCTGTGGGAAAAAACTTGAAACTGAGCAAGATGACTATTGCAGCAACACGTCATCAGTAGGATAAAACTAAGCTGTCTCTTGATGGTCTACGACAGGGTGTCCAAACTGGGTCAGAGAGTGCTGGTGTCCTGCATGTTTTAGTTCTCTGCCTGCTTCATCATACCTGAATCTATTGATGACGTCATCACCAAGGTTGTGAAAAAGAACAATAATGAGCCTTTCATCACAAAGTGGATGGGAGAGGCACCGGATGGAGATCAACGGAGATCAAAGCCGGAGGAAATCTTGGATCTGAGCATCTCCATGGCAAAAGGCCCTGATCTCCTTTGATCTGATAGGAGATCAGCACTGGAGCCATGGAGACGCTCAGATCAAAGGAAATCAGCTTTGTAGAGTTGTAATGTGCTCGTACTCATCCTTACATTTTTCTAGAAATTTGTCTTCAATCACCTTTTCTCTATTTACACTCTCTACTTGAACCTTTACCTGTTTATTTATTTCATATTTTCCAAATATCATGATTTTTGTTTGACCTAGATTTAATGAATTAGATTTCATTTCTCTGAATGTATCTAGTATGTCGTTGAAGAGTTTTTCTAGGATTTGGGAGAATTGTGGGTCTGTAGTTTGTGAAGTGTGTCTGTTTTCAATAACGGTATCCTTACTGGAAGCCTGTTGAATGATACTATGTAGAACCTTCTATGTACTGCTGACATGGTCTTTATTGTTTTCTGGTACTTTCTTAAAAGAATTCTTCTAACATTTTCTCATCATATGAGTGAACTTTGTTTTACATTTCTTGGATTTATTTTCCATCTCCTTCGTTCATCATTTATTGGATTCTCTATGTCATGTATTCTTCTCCTTGGATGCATTTTTTAAGCCCTTTGTCATCCATTAAACATCTTTATATTCCACTTTTTCTCGTATTTATAAATGAGTTCCCAGTCATCTGATTGTACCTCAATAACTAGTTTTTCCAGGGACTGCTCTGTTTTGACTCATTTGTGTTGACATCTATCTGTTGTCTGTTTTAATGTTTCTGTGTTTTTTATTGTAAATAGTAAAAAAACTAAAACAAACAGACATGAAATCACTGATATCATTGACTAATACATCACTTACTTTGATATTATCTATAACATGTGTAAATAAATTATGACCCTCAAAACGACCCCCAGGAGGCCCGGCTGTTGTGTGTGTGTGTGTGTGTGTGTGTGTGGGGGGGGGGGGGGGTGTGTGTGTGTGTTTGGGCCTGGTTATAGGAGAAGTGAGGATGGAGCAGCCATTTACTGGTAAAACTAACTCACTAACATCTTGGTGAAAATAGAATATATGTTTTTTTCAAATTAAAGTGACAGTGAAAGTGAGAACAGGAGTTCCCCCCTCACCTCCAGAGTGAACATAAGTCATGTCTGTATATTACATCCATCATCCATCCATCCATCCATCCATCCATCCATCATCCATCATCCATGATGTGATCCAGCAAACATGTCCAAGCAGTAGTGTTGTGTTGTTGCTTCTCATTGTCAATAGAACCATGAGAAAGTATGAGAGTGACTGATACGCTTGTATGATCACTGGACCTTTTGAAAGCAGTCAGACTCTCATACTGTACCAGTAGCATCTGTGTCATTCACAACCCGTCTCCATCTTAACTGGACTTTCTGTGTACACATATGATTTTGTGTTTTCATCTGTGGACTGGTGACTAGTGAGTGTGTTGCCTTCAGTGGCAAAGGGAAATAAAACCTCTGCATGAAGAGGAATCATGGAGCCTCCCCCTTCTCAGCTCCAAGTGTCCAAATCTGAACAGCTGGTCTGGGCTCTGAGTGGAAGCTGAGGTGGTCATGTGCCTGGGCCTCCAGACTGATCCACTCCACTCCAAGTCCAAGTCCGAGTGTAAAACTCAGTCTCAGTCTCAGTCTCAGTCTCTAGCTTTGTCCACTCTCTCTCTCTCTCTCTCTCTCTCTCGCTCTCTCTCACGGTGCAACCTCAGCTCCGCCCACTGCTCCCAGAGTCCAGATCCATATTTCACTTTCTCTTGTATTGTTTGATTGTACACTCATAGTGACAGGGCGTCTTTTCCTTTATAAATGAGTTCCCAGTCATCCGATTGTACCTCAATAACTAGTTTATCCAGGGATTCCTCTCTTCTGACTCATTTGTAATGATATCCATCTGTTGTCTCTTTTAATCTTTCTGTGGTTTTTATTGGAAATAGTAAAAAAACAAACAGACATGAAATCACTGATATCATTGACTAATAAGCCCTTGTACGTTTTCTTCATTTGACTTTTATTTGCTGATTGTTTCATCTGAATGTTTAATCTGTTCCACCTCTTTAAGCTACATCAATAACCAATGTAATACGCCCCCTGGATTTGGTCACCACAGTCACACGGTCAAAGAGCAAGTCAGCCTCGCTGCTGGCCCCTGCTGGCCGCGCCCCGTCACTATCTGTCAAATCCTGTTACAGAGTGCTCTGATGTCTGTGGGAAAAAACTTGAAACTGAGCAAGATGACTATTGCAGCAACACGTCATCAGTAGGATAAAACTAAGCTGTCTCTTGATGGTCTACGACAGGGTGTCCAAACTGGGTCAGAGAGTGCTGGTGTCCTGCATGTTTTAGTTCTCTGCCTGCTTCATCATACCTGAATCTAATGATGACGTCATCACCAAGGTTGTGAAAAAGAACAATAATGAGCCTTTCATCACAAAGTGGATGGGAGAGGCACCGGATGGAGATCAACGGAGATCAAAGCCGGAGGAAATCTTGGATCTGAGCATCTCCATGGCAAAAGGCCCTGATCTCCTTTGATCTGATAGGAGATCAGCACTGGAGCCATGGAGACGCTCAGATCAAAGGAAATCAGCTTTGTAGAGTTGTAATGTGCTCGTACTCATCCTTACATTTTTCTAGAAATTTGTCTTCAATCACCTTTTCTCTATTTACACTCTCTACTTGAACCTTTACCTGTTTATTTATTTCATATTTTCCAAATATCATGATTTTTGTTTGACCTAGATTTAATGAATTAGATTTCATTTCTCTGAATGTATCTAGTATGTCGTTGAAGAGTTTTTCTAGGATTTGGGAGAATTGTGGGTCTGTAGTTTGTGAAGTGTGTCTGTTTTCAATAACGGTATCCTTACTGGAAGCCTGTTGAATGATACTATGTAGAACCTTCTATGTACTGCTGACATGGTCTTTATTGTTTTCTGGTACTTTCTTAAAAGAATTCTTCTAACATTTTCTCATCATATGAGTGAACTTTGTTTTACATTTCTTGGATTTATTTTCCATCTCCTTCGTTCATCATTTATTGGATTCTCTATGTCATGTATTCTTCTCCTTGGATGCATTTTTTAAGCCCTTTGTCATCCATTAAACATCTTTATATTCCACTTTTTCTCGTATTTATAAATGAGTTCCCAGTCATCTGATTGTACCTCAATAACTAGTTTTTCCAGGGACTGCTCTGTTTTGACTCATTTGTGTTGACATCTATCTGTTGTCTGTTTTAATGTTTCTGTGTTTTTTATTGTAAATAGTAAAAAAACTAAAACAAACAGACATGAAATCACTGATATCATTGACTAATACATCACTTACTTTGATATTATCTATAACATGTGTAAATAAATTATGACCCTCCAAACGACCCCCAGGAGGCCCGGCTGTTGTGTGTGTGTGTGTGTGTGTGTTTGGGCCTGGTTATAGGAGAAGTGAGGATGGAGCAGCCATTTACTGGTAAAACTAACTCACTAACATCTTGGTGAAAATAGAATATATGTTTTTTTCAAATTAAAGTGACAATGAAAGTGAGAACAGGAGTTCCCCCCTCACCTCCAGAGTGAACATAAGTCATGTCTGTATATTACATCCATCATCCATCCATCCATCCATCCATCCATCCATCATCCATCATCCATGATGTGATCCAGCAAACATGTCCAAGCAGTAGTGTTGTGTTGTTGCTTCTCATTGTCAATAGAACCATGAGAAAGTATGAGAGTGACTGATACGCTTGTATGATCACTGGACCTTTTGAAAGCAGTCAGACTCTCATACTGTACCAGTAGCATCTGTGTCATTCACAACCCGTCTCCATCTTAACTGGACTTTCTGTGTACACATATGATTTTGTGTTTTCATCTGTGGACTGGTGACTAGTGAGTGTGTTGCCTTCAGTGGCAAAGGGAAATAAAACCTCTGCATGAAGAGGAATCATGGAGCCTCCCCCTTCTCAGCTCCAAGTGTCCAAATCTGAACAGCTGGTCTGGGCTCTGAGTGGAAGCTGAGGTGGTCATGTGCCTGGGCCTCCAGACTGATCCACTCCACTCCAAGTCCAAGTCCGAGTGTAAAACTCAGTCTCAGTCTCAGTCTCAGTCTCTAGCTTTGTCCACTCTCTCTCTCTCTCTCTCTCTCTCTCTCGCTCTCTCTCACGGTGCAACCTCAGCTCCGCCCACTGCTCCCAGAGTCCAGATCCATATTTCACTTTCTCTTGTATTGTTTGATTGTACACTCATAGTGACAGGGCGTCTTTTCCTTTATAGATGAGTTCCCAGTCATCCGATTGTACCTCAATAACTAGTTTATCCAGGGATTCCTCTCTTCTGACTCATTTGTAATGATATCCATCTGTTGTCTCTTTTAATCTTTCTGTGGTTTTTATTGGAAATAGTAAAAAAACAAACAGACATGAAATCACTGATATCATTGACTAATAAGCCCTTGTACGTTTTCTTCATTTGACTTTTATTTGCTGATTGTTTCATCTGAATGTTTAATCTGTTCCACCTCTTTAAGCTACATCAATAACCAATGTAATACGCCCCCTGGATTTGGTCACCACAGTCACACGGTCAAAGAGCAAGTCAGCCTCGCTGCTGGCCCCTGCTGGCCGCGCCCCGTCACTATCTGTCAAATCCTGTTACAGAGTGCTCTGATGTCTGTGGGAAAAAACTTGAAACTGAGCAAGATGACTATTGCAGCAACACGTCATCAGTAGGATAAAACTAAGCTGTCTCTTGATGGTCTACGACAGGGTGTCCAAACTGGGTCAGAGAGTGCTGGTGTCCTGCATGTTTTAGTTCTCTGCCTGCTTCATCATACCTGAATCTAATGATGACGTCATCACCAAGGTTGTGAAAAAGAACAATAATGAGCCTTTCATCACAAAGTGGATGGGAGAGGCACCGGATGGAGATCAACGGAGATCAAAGCCGGAGGAAATCTTGGATCTGAGCATCTCCATGGCAAAAGGCCCTGATCTCCTTTGATCTGATAGGAGATCAGCACTGGAGCCATGGAGACGCTCAGATCAAAGGAAATCAGCTTTGTAGAGTTGTAATGTGCTCGTACTCATCCTTACATTTTTCTAGAAATTTGTCTTCAATCACCTTTTCTCTATTTACACTCTCTACTTGAACCTTTACCTGTTTATTTATTTCATATTTTCCAAATATCATGATTTTTGTTTGACCTAGATTTAATGAATTAGATTTCATTTCTCTGAATGTATCTAGTATGTCGTTGAAGAGTTTTTCTAGGATTTGGGAGAATTGTGGGTCTGTAGTTTGTGAAGTGTGTCTGTTTTCAATAACGGTATCCTTACTGGAAGCCTGTTGAATGATACTATGTAGAACCTTCTATGTACTGCTGACATGGTCTTTATTGTTTTCTGGTACTTTCTTAAAAGAATTCTTCTAACATTTTCTCATCATATGAGTGAACTTTGTTTTACATTTCTTGGATTTATTTTCCATCTCCTTCGTTCATCATTTATTGGATTCTCTATGTCATGTATTCTTCTCCTTGGATGCATTTTTTAAGCCCTTTGTCATCCATTAAACATCTTTATATTCCACTTTTTCTCGTATTTATAAATGAGTTCCCAGTCATCTGATTGTACCTCAATAACTAGTTTTTCCAGGGACTGCTCTGTTTTGACTCATTTGTGTTGACATCTATCTGTTGTCTGTTTTAATGTTTCTGTGGTTTTTATTGTAAATAGTAAAAAAACTAAAACAAACAGACATGAAATCACTGATATCATTGACTAATACATCACTTACTTTGATATTATCTATAACATGTGTAAATAAATTATGACCCTCAAAACGACCCCCAGGAGGCCCGGCTGTTGTGTGTGTGTGTGTGTGTGTTTGGGCCTGGTTATAGGAGAAGTGAGGATGGAGCAGCCATTTACTGGTAAAACTAACTCACTAACATCTTGGTGAAAATAGAATATATGTTTTTTTCAAATTAAAGTGACAATGAAAGTGAGAACAGGAGTTCCCCCCTCACCTCCAGAGTGAACATAAGTCATGTCTGTATATTACATCCATCATCCATCCATCCATCCATCCATCCATCATCCATCATCCATGATGTGATCCAGCAAACATGTCCAAGCAGTAGTGTTGTGTTGTTGCTTCTCATTGTCAATAGAACCATGAGAAAGTATGAGAGTGACTGATACGCTTGTATGATTACTGGACCTTTTGAAAGCAGTCAGACTCTCATACTGTACCAGTAGCATCTGTGTCATTCACAACCCGTCTCCATCTTAACTGGACTTTCTGTGTACACATATGATTTTGTGTTTTCATCTGTGGACTGGTGACTAGTGAGTGTGTTGCCTTCAGTGGCAAAGGGAAATAAAACCTCTGCATGAAGAGGAATCATGGAGCCTCCCCCTTCTCAGCTCCAAGTGTCCAAATCTGAACAGCTGGTCTGGGCTCTGAGTGGAAGCTGAGGTGGTCATGTGCCTGGGCCTCCAGACTGATCCACTCCACTCCAAGTCCAAGTCCGAGTGTAAAACTCAGTCTCAGTCTCAGTCTCAGTCTCTAGCTTTGTCCACTCTCTCTCTCTCTCTCTCTCTCTCTCGCTCTCTCTCACGGTGCAACCTCAGCTCCGCCCACTGCTCCCAGAGTCCAGATCCATATTTCACTTTCTCTTGTATTGTTTGATTGTACACTCATAGTGACAGGGCGTCTTTTCCTTTATAGATGAGTTCCCAGTCATCCGATTGTACCTCAATAACTAGTTTATCCAGGGATTCCTCTCTTCTGACTCATTTGTAATGATATCCATCTGTTGTCTCTTTTAATCTTTCTGTGGTTTTTATTGGAAATAGTAAAAAAACAAACAGACATGAAATCACTGATATCATTGACTAATAAGCCCTTGTACGTTTTCTTCATTTGACTTTTATTTGCTGATTGTTTCATCTGAATGTTTAATCTGTTCCACCTCTTTAAGCTACATCAATAACCAATGTAATACGCCCCCTGGATTTGGTCACCACAGTCACACGGTCAAAGAGCAAGTCAGCCTCGCTGCTGGCCCCTGCTGGCCGCGCCCCGTCACTATCTGTCAAATCCTGTTACAGAGTGCTCTGATGTCTGTGGGAAAAAAACTTGAAACTGAGCAAGATGACTATTGCAGCAACACGTCATCAGTAGGATAAAACTAAGCTGTCTCTTGATGGTCTACGACAGGGTGTCCAAACTGGGTCAGAGAGTGCTGGTGTCCTGCATGTTTTAGTTCTCTGCCTGCTTCATCATACCTGAATCTAATGATGACGTCATCACCAAGGTTGTGAAAAAGAACAATAATGAGCCTTTCATCACAAAGTGGATGGGAGAGGCACCGGATGGAGATCAACGGAGATCAAAGCCGGAGGAAATCTTGGATCTGAGCATCTCCATGGCAAAAGGCCCTGATCTCCTTTGATCTGATAGGAGATCAGCACTGGAGCCATGGAGACGCTCAGATCAAAGGAAATCAGCTTTGTAGAGTTGTAATGTGCTCGTACTCATCCTTACATTTTTCTAGAAATTTGTCTTCAATCACCTTTTCTCTATTTACACTCTCTACTTGAACCTTTACCTGTTTATTTATTTCATATTTTCCAAATATCATGATTTTTGTTTGACCTAGATTTAATGAATTAGATTTCATTTCTCTGAATGTATCTAGTATGTCGTTGAAGAGTTTTTCTAGGATTTGGGAGAATTGTGGGTCTGTAGTTTGTGAAGTGTGTCTGTTTTCAATAACGGTATCCTTACTGGAAGCCTGTTGAATGATACTATGTAGAACCTTCTATGTACTGCTGACATGGTCTTTATTGTTTTCTGGTACTTTCTTAAAAGAATTCTTCTAACATTTTCTCATCATATGAGTGAACTTTGTTTTACATTTCTTGGATTTATTTTCCATCTCCTTCGTTCATCATTTATTGGATTCTCTATGTCATGTATTCTTCTCCTTGGATGCATTTTTTAAGCCCTTTGTCATCCATTAAACATCTTTATATTCCACTTTTTCTCGTATTTATAAATGAGTTCCCAGTCATCTGATTGTACCTCAATAACTAGTTTTTCCAGGGACTGCTCTGTTTTGACTCATTTGTGTTGACATCTATCTGTTGTCTGTTTTAATGTTTCTGTGGTTTTTATTGTAAATAGTAAAAAAACTAAAACAAACAGACATGAAATCACTGATATCATTGACTAATACATCACTTACTTTGATATTATCTATAACATGTGTAAATAAATTATGACCCTCCAAACGACCCCCAGGAGGCCCGGCTGTTGTGTGTGTGTGTGTGTGTGTTTGGGCCTGGTTATAGGAGAAGTGAGGATGGAGCAGCCATTTACTGGTAAAACTAACTCACTAACATCTTGGTGAAAATAGAATATATGTTTTTTTCAAATTAAAGTGACAATGAAAGTGAGAACAGGAGTTCCCCCCTCACCTCCAGAGTGAACATAAGTCATGTCTGTATATTACATCCATCATCCATCCATCCATCCATCCATCCATCATCCATCATCCATGATGTGATCCAGCAAACATGTCCAAGCAGTAGTGTTGTGTTGTTGCTTCTCATTGTCAATAGAACCATGAGAAAGTATGAGAGTGACTGATACGCTTGTATGATTACTGGACCTTTTGAAAGCAGTCAGACTCTCATACTGTACCAGTAGCATCTGTGTCATTCACAACCCGTCTCCATCTTAACTGGACTTTCTGTGTACACATATGATTTTGTGTTTTCATCTGTGGACTGGTGACTAGTGAGTGTGTTGCCTTCAGTGGCAAAGGGAAATAAAACCTCTGCATGAAGAGGAATCATGGAGCCTCCCCCTTCTCAGCTCCAAGTGTCCAAATCTGAACAGCTGGTCTGGGCTCTGAGTGGAAGCTGAGGTGGTCATGTGCCTGGGCCTCCAGACTGATCCACTCCACTCCAAGTCCAAGTCCGAGTGTAAAACTCAGTCTCAGTCTCAGTCTCAGTCTCTAGCTTTGTCCACTCTCTCTCTCTCTCTCTCTCTCTCTCGCTCTCTCTCACGGTGCAACCTCAGCTCCGCCCACTGCTCCCAGAGTCCAGATCCATATTTCACTTTCTCTTGTATTGTTTGATTGTACACTCATAGTGACAGGGCGTCTTTTCCTTTATAGATGAGTTCCCAGTCATCCGATTGTACCTCAATAACTAGTTTATCCAGGGATTCCTCTCTTCTGACTCATTTGTAATGATATCCATCTGTTGTCTCTTTTAATCTTTCTGTGGTTTTTATTGGAAATAGTAAAAAAACAAACAGACATGAAATCACTGATATCATTGACTAATAAGCCCTTGTACGTTTTCTTCATTTGACTTTTATTTGCTGATTGTTTCATCTGAATGTTTAATCTGTTCCACCTCTTTAAGCTACATCAATAACCAATGTAATACGCCCCCTGGATTTGGTCACCACAGTCACACGGTCAAAGAGCAAGTCAGCCTCGCTGCTGGCCCCTGCTGGCCGCGCCCCGTCACTATCTGTCAAATCCTGTTACAGAGTGCTCTGATGTCTGTGGGAAAAAAACTTGAAACTGAGCAAGATGACTATTGCAGCAACACGTCATCAGTAGGATAAAACTAAGCTGTCTCTTGATGGTCTACGACAGGGTGTCCAAACTGGGTCAGAGAGTGCTGGTGTCCTGCATGTTTTAGTTCTCTGCCTGCTTCATCATACCTGAATCTAATGATGACGTCATCACCAAGGTTGTGAAAAAGAACAATAATGAGCCTTTCATCACAAAGTGGATGGGAGAGGCACCGGATGGAGATCAACGGAGATCAAAGCCGGAGGAAATCTTGGATCTGAGCATCTCCATGGCAAAAGGCCCTGATCTCCTTTGATCTGATAGGAGATCAGCACTGGAGCCATGGAGACGCTCAGATCAAAGGAAATCAGCTTTGTAGAGTTGTAATGTGCTCGTACTCATCCTTACATTTTTCTAGAAATTTGTCTTCAATCACCTTTTCTCTATTTACACTCTCTACTTGAACCTTTACCTGTTTATTTATTTCATATTTTCCAAATATCATGATTTTTGTTTGACCTAGATTTAATGAATTAGATTTCATTTCTCTGAATGTATCTAGTATGTCGTTGAAGAGTTTTTCTAGGATTTGGGAGAATTGTGGGTCTGTAGTTTGTGAAGTGTGTCTGTTTTCAATAACGGTATCCTTACTGGAAGCCTGTTGAATGATACTATGTAGAACCTTCTATGTACTGCTGACATGGTCTTTATTGTTTTCTGGTACTTTCTTAAAAGAATTCTTCTAACATTTTCTCATCATATGAGTGAACTTTGTTTTACATTTCTTGGATTTATTTTCCATCTCCTTCGTTCATCATTTATTGGATTCTCTATGTCATGTATTCTTCTCCTTGGATGCATTTTTTAAGCCCTTTGTCATCCATTAAACATCTTTATATTCCACTTTTTCTCGTATTTATAAATGAGTTCCCAGTCATCTGATTGTACCTCAATAACTAGTTTTTCCAGGGACTGCTCTGTTTTGACTCATTTGTGTTGAAATCTATCTGTTGTCTGTTTTAATGTTTCTGTGGTTTTTATTGTAAATAGTAAAAAAACTAAAACAAACAGACATGAAATCACTGATATCATTGACTAATACATCACTTACTTTGATATTATCTATAACATGTGTAAATAAATTATGACCCTCCAAACGACCCCCAGGAGGCCCGGCTGTTGTGTGTGTGTGTGTGTGTGTTTGGGCCTGGTTATAGGAGAAGTGAGGATGGAGCAGCCATTTACTGGTAAAACTAACTCACTAACATCTTGGTGAAAATAGAATATATGTTTTTTTCAAATTAAAGTGACAATGAAAGTGAGAACAGGAGTTCCCCCCTCACCTCCAGAGTGAACATAAGTCATGTCTGTATATTACATCCATCATCCATCCATCCATCCATCCATCCATCATCCATCATCCATGATGTGATCCAGCAAACATGTCCAAGCAGTAGTGTTGTGTTGTTGCTTCTCATTGTCAATAGAACCATGAGAAAGTATGAGAGTGACTGATACGCTTGTATGATTACTGGACCTTTTGAAAGCAGTCAGACTCTCATACTGTACCAGTAGCATCTGTGTCATTCACAACCCGTCTCCATCTTAACTGGACTTTCTGTGTACACATATGATTTTGTGTTTTCATCTGTGGACTGGTGACTAGTGAGTGTGTTGCCTTCAGTGGCAAAGGGAAATAAAACCTCTGCATGAAGAGGAATCATGGAGCCTCCCCCTTCTCAGCTCCAAGTGTCCAAATCTGAACAGCTGGTCTGGGCTCTGAGTGGAAGCTGAGGTGGTCATGTGCCTGGGCCTCCAGACTGATCCACTCCACTCCAAGTCCAAGTCCGAGTGTAAAACTCAGTCTCAGTCTCAGTCTCAGTCTCTAGCTTTGTCCACTCTCTCTCTCTCTCTCTCTCTCTCTCTCTCGCTCTCTCTCACGGTGCAACCTCAGCTCCGCCCACTGCTCCCAGAGTCCAGATCCATATTTCACTTTCTCTTGTATTGTTTGATTGTACACTCATAGTGACAGGGCGTCTTTTCCTTTATAGATGAGTTCCCAGTCATCCGATTGTACCTCAATAACTAGTTTATCCAGGGATTCCTCTCTTCTGACTCATTTGTAATGATATCCATCTGTTGTCTCTTTTAATCTTTCTGTGGTTTTTATTGGAAATAGTAAAAAAACAAACAGACATGAAATCACTGATATCATTGACTAATAAGCCCTTGTACGTTTTCTTCATTTGACTTTTATTTGCTGATTGTTTCATCTGAATGTTTAATCTGTTCCACCTCTTTAAGCTACATCAATAACCAATGTAATACGCCCCCTGGATTTGGTCACCACAGTCACACGGTCAAAGAGCAAGTCAGCCTCGCTGCTGGCCCCTGCTGGCCGCGCCCCGTCACTATCTGTCAAATCCTGTTACAGAGTGCTCTGATGTCTGTGGGAAAAAAACTTGAAACTGAGCAAGATGACTATTGCAGCAACACGTCATCAGTAGGATAAAACTAAGCTGTCTCTTGATGGTCTACGACAGGGTGTCCAAACTGGGTCAGAGAGTGCTGGTGTCCTGCATGTTTTAGTTCTCTGCCTGCTTCATCATACCTGAATCTAATGATGACGTCATCACCAAGGTTGTGAAAAAGAACAATAATGAGCCTTTCATCACAAAGTGGATGGGAGAGGCACCGGATGGAGATCAACGGAGATCAAAGCCGGAGGAAATCTTGGATCTGAGCATCTCCATGGCAAAAGGCCCTGATCTCCTTTGATCTGATAGGAGATCAGCACTGGAGCCATGGAGACGCTCAGATCAAAGGAAATCAGCTTTGTAGAGTTGTAATGTGCTCGTACTCATCCTTACATTTTTCTAGAAATTTGTCTTCAATCACCTTTTCTCTATTTACACTCTCTACTTGAACCTTTACCTGTTTATTTATTTCATATTTTCCAAATATCATGATTTTTGTTTGACCTAGATTTAATGAATTAGATTTCATTTCTCTGAATGTATCTAGTATGTCGTTGAAGAGTTTTTCTAGGATTTGGGAGAATTGTGGGTCTGTAGTTTGTGAAGTGTGTCTGTTTTCAATAACGGTATCCTTACTGGAAGCCTGTTGAATGATACTATGTAGAACCTTCTATGTACTGCTGACATGGTCTTTATTGTTTTCTGGTACTTTCTTAAAAGAATTCTTCTAACATTTTCTCATCATATGAGTGAACTTTGTTTTACATTTCTTGGATTTATTTTCCATCTCCTTCGTTCATCATTTATTGGATTCTCTATGTCATGTATTCTTCTCCTTGGATGCATTTTTTTAAGCCCTTTGTCATCCATTAAACATCTTTATATTCCACTTTTTCTCGTATTTATAAATGAGTTCCCAGTCATCTGATTGTACCTCAATAACTAGTTTTTCCAGGGACTGCTCTGTTTTGACTCATTTGTGTTGACATCTATCTGTTGTCTGTTTTAATGTTTCTGTGTTTTTTATTGTAAATAGTAAAAAAACTAAAACAAACAGACATGAAATCACTGATATCATTGACTAATACATCACTTACTTTGATATTATCTATAACATGTGTAAATAAATTATGACCCTCAAAACGACCCCCAGGAGGCCCGGCTGTTGTGTGTGTGTGTGTGTGTGTGTGTGTGTGGGGGGGGGGGGGGGTGTGTGTGTGTGTTTGGGCCTGGTTATAGGAGAAGTGAGGATGGAGCAGCCATTTACTGGTAAAACTAACTCACTAACATCTTGGTGAAAATAGAATATATGTTTTTTTCAAATTAAAGTGACAGTGAAAGTGAGAACAGGAGTTCCCCCCTCACCTCCAGAGTGAACATAAGTCATGTCTGTATATTACATCCATCATCCATCCATCCATCCATCCATCCATCCATCATCCATCATCCATGATGTGATCCAGCAAACATGTCCAAGCAGTAGTGTTGTGTTGTTGCTTCTCATTGTCAATAGAACCATGAGAAAGTATGAGAGTGACTGATACGCTTGTATGATCACTGGACCTTTTGAAAGCAGTCAGACTCTCATACTGTACCAGTAGCATCTGTGTCATTCACAACCCGTCTCCATCTTAACTGGACTTTCTGTGTACACATATGATTTTGTGTTTTCATCTGTGGACTGGTGACTAGTGAGTGTGTTGCCTTCAGTGGCAAAGGGAAATAAAACCTCTGCATGAAGAGGAATCATGGAGCCTCCCCCTTCTCAGCTCCAAGTGTCCAAATCTGAACAGCTGGTCTGGGCTCTGAGTGGAAGCTGAGGTGGTCATGTGCCTGGGCCTCCAGACTGATCCACTCCACTCCAAGTCCAAGTCCGAGTGTAAAACTCAGTCTCAGTCTCAGTCTCAGTCTCAGTCTCTAGCTTTGTCCACTCTCTCTCTCTCTCTCTCTCTCTCTCGCTCTCTCTCACGGTGCAACCTCAGCTCCGCCCACTGCTCCCAGAGTCCAGATCCATATTTCACTTTCTCTTGTATTGTTTGATTGTACACTCATAGTGACAGGGCGTCTTTTCCTTTATAAATGAGTTCCCAGTCATCCGATTGTACCTCAATAACTAGTTTATCCAGGGATTCCTCTCTTCTGACTCATTTGTAATGATATCCATCTGTTGTCTCTTTTAATCTTTCTGTGGTTTTTATTGGAAATAGTAAAAAAACAAACAGACATGAAATCACTGATATCATTGACTAATAAGCCCTTGTACGTTTTCTTCATTTGACTTTTATTTGCTGATTGTTTCATCTGAATGTTTAATCTGTTCCACCTCTTTAAGCTACATCAATAACCAATGTAATACGCCCCCTGGATTTGGTCACCACAGTCACACGGTCAAAGAGCAAGTCAGCCTCGCTGCTGGCCCCTGCTGGCCGCGCCCCGTCACTATCTGTCAAATCCTGTTACAGAGTGCTCTGATGTCTGTGGGAAAAAACTTGAAACTGAGCAAGATGACTATTGCAGCAACACGTCATCAGTAGGATAAAACTAAGCTGTCTCTTGATGGTCTACGACAGGGTGTCCAAACTGGGTCAGAGAGTGCTGGTGTCCTGCATGTTTTAGTTCTCTGCCTGCTTCATCATACCTGAATCTAATGATGACGTCATCACCAAGGTTGTGAAAAAGAACAATAATGAGCCTTTCATCACAAAGTGGATGGGAGAGGCACCGGATGGAGATCAACGGAGATCAAAGCCGGAGGAAATCTTGGATCTGAGCATCTCCATGGCAAAAGGCCCTGATCTCCTTTGATCTGATAGGAGATCAGCACTGGAGCCATGGAGACGCTCAGATCAAAGGAAATCAGCTTTGTAGAGTTGTAATGTGCTCGTACTCATCCTTACATTTTTCTAGAAATTTGTCTTCAATCACCTTTTCTCTATTTACACTCTCTACTTGAACCTTTACCTGTTTATTTATTTCATATTTTCCAAATATCATGATTTTTGTTTGACCTAGATTTAATGAATTAGATTTCATTTCTCTGAATGTATCTAGTATGTCGTTGAAGAGTTTTTCTAGGATTTGGGAGAATTGTGGGTCTGTAGTTTGTGAAGTGTGTCTGTTTTCAATAACGGTATCCTTACTGGAAGCCTGTTGAATGATACTATGTAGAACCTTCTATGTACTGCTGACATGGTCTTTATTGTTTTCTGGTACTTTCTTAAAAGAATTCTTCTAACATTTTCTCATCATATGAGTGAACTTTGTTTTACATTTCTTGGATTTATTTTCCATCTCCTTCGTTCATCATTTATTGGATTCTCTATGTCATGTATTCTTCTCCTTGGACGCATTTTTTAAGCCCTTTGTCATCCATTAAACATCTTTATATTCCACTTTTTCTCGTATTTATAAATGAGTTCCCAGTCATCTGATTGTACCTCAATAACTAGTTTTTCCAGGGACTGCTCTGTTTTGACTCATTTGTGTTGACATCTATCTGTTGTCTGTTTTAATGTTTCTGTGTTTTTTATTGTAAATAGTAAAAAAACTAAAACAAACAGACATGAAATCACTGATATCATTGACTAATACATCACTTACTTTGATATTATCTATAACATGTGTAAATAAATTATGACCCTCCAAACGACCCCAGGAGGCCCGGCTGTTGTGTGTGTGTGTGTGTGTGTGTGTGTGTGGGGGGGGGGGGGGGGGGGGGGGGGGGTGTGTGTTTGGGCCTGGTTATAGGAGAAGTGAGGATGGAGCAGCCATTTACTGGTAAAACTAACTCACTAACATCTTGGTGAAAATAGAATATATGTTTTTTTCAAATTAAAGTGACAATGAAAGTGAGAACAGGAGTTCCCCCCTCACCTCCAGAGTGAACATAAGTCATGTCTGTATATTACATCCATCATCCATCCATCCATCCATCCATCCATCAATCCATCATCCATCATCCATGATGTGATCCAGCAAACATGTCCAAGCAGTAGTGTTGTGTTGTTGCTTCTCATTGTCAATAGAACCATGAGAAAGTATGAGAGTGACTGATACGCTTGTATGATCACTGGACCTTTTGAAAGCAGTCAGACTCTCATACTGTACCAGTAGCATCTGTGTCATTCACAACCCGTCTCCATCTTAACTGGACTTTCTGTGTACACATATGATTTTGTGTTTTCATCTGTGGACTGGTGACTAGTGAGTGTGTTGCCTTCAGTGGCAAAGGGAAATAAAACCTCTGCATGAAGAGGAATCATGGAGCCTCCCCCTTCTCAGCTCCAAGTGTCCAAATCTGAACAGCTGGTCTGGGCTCTGAGTGGAAGCTGAGGTGGTCATGTGCCTGGGCCTCCAGACTGACCCACTCCACTCCAAGTCCAAGTCCGAGTGTAAAACTCAGTCTCAGTCTCAGTCTCAGTCTCTAGCTTTGTCCACTCTCTCTCTCTCTCTCTCTCTCTCTCTCTCGCTCTCTCTCACGGTGCAACCTCAGCTCCGCCCACTGCTCCCAGAGTCCAGATCCATATTTCACTTTCTCTTGTATTGTTTGATTGTACACTCATAGTGACAGGGCGTCTTTTCCTTTATAGATGAGTTCCCAGTCATCCGATTGTACCTCAATAACTAGTTTATCCAGGGATTCCTCTCTTCTGACTCATTTGTAATGATATCCATCTGTTGTCTCTTTTAATCTTTCTGTGGTTTTTATTGGAAATAGTAAAAAAACAAACAGACATGAAATCACTGATATCATTGACTAATAAGCCCTTGTACGTTTTCTTCATTTGACTTTTATTTGCTGATTGTTTCATCTGAATGTTTAATCTGTTCCACCTCTTTAAGCTACATCAATAACCAATGTAATACGCCCCCTGGATTTGGTCACCACAGTCACACGGTCAAAGAGCAAGTCAGCCTCGCTGCTGGCCCCTGCTGGCCGCGCCCCGTCACTATCTGTCAAATCCTGTTACAGAGTGCTCTGATGTCTGTGGGAAAAAACTTGAAACTGAGCAAGATGACTATTGCAGCAACACGTCATCAGTAGGATAAAACTAAGCTGTCTCTTGATGGTCTACGACAGGGTGTCCAAACTGGGTCAGAGAGTGCTGGTGTCCTGCATGTTTTAGTTCTCTGCCTGCTTCATCATACCTGAATCTAATGATGACGTCATCACCAAGGTTGTGAAAAAGAACAATAATGAGCCTTTCATCACAAAGTGGATGGGAGAGGCACCGGATGGAGATCAACGGAGATCAAAGCCGGAGGAAATCTTGGATCTGAGCATCTCCATGGCAAAAGGCCCTGATCTCCTTTGATCTGATAGGAGATCAGCACTGGAGCCATGGAGACGCTCAGATCAAAGGAAATCAGCTTTGTAGAGTTGTAATGTGCTCGTACTCATCCTTACATTTTTCTAGAAATTTGTCTTCAATCACCTTTTCTCTATTTACACTCTCTACTTGAACCTTTACCTGTTTATTTATTTCATATTTTCCAAATATCATGATTTTTGTTTGACCTAGATTTAATGAATTAGATTTCATTTCTCTGAATGTATCTAGTATGTCGTTGAAGAGTTTTTCTAGGATTTGGGAGAATTGTGGGTCTGTAGTTTGTGAAGTGTGTCTGTTTTCAATAACGGTATCCTTACTGGAAGCCTGTTGAATGATACTATGTAGAACCTTCTATGTACTGCTGACATGGTCTTTATTGTTTTCTGGTACTTTCTTAAAAGAATTCTTCTAACATTTTCTCATCATATGAGTGAACTTTGTTTTACATTTCTTGGATTTATTTTCCATCTCCTTCGTTCATCATTTATTGGATTCTCTATGTCATGTATTCTTCTCCTTGGATGCATTTTTTAAGCCCTTTGTCATCCATTAAACATCTTTATATTCCACTTTTTCTCGTATTTATAAATGAGTTCCCAGTCATCTGATTGTACCTCAATAACTAGTTTTTCCAGGGACTGCTCTGTTTTGACTCATTTGTGTTGACATCTATCTGTTGTCTGTTTTAATGTTTCTGTGTTTTTTATTGTAAATAGTAAAAAAACTAAAACAAACAGACATGAAATCACTGATATCATTGACTAATACATCACTTACTTTGATATTATCTATAACATGTGTAAATAAATTATGACCCTCCAAACGACCCCCAGGAGGCCCGGCTGTTGTGTGTGTGTGTGTGTGTGTGTGTGTGTGTGTGTGGGGGGGGGGGGGGGGGGGGGGGGGGGGTGTGTGTTTGGGCCTGGTTATAGGAGAAGTGAGGAAGGAGCAGCCATTTACTGGTAAAACTAACTCACTAACATCTTGGTGAAAATAGAATATATGTTTTTTTCAAATTAAAGTGACAATGAAAGTGAGAACAGGAGTTCCCCCCTCACCTCCAGAGTGAACATAAGTCATGTCTGTATATTACATCCATCATCCATCCATCCATCCATCCATCCATCATCCATCATCCATGATGTGATCCAGCAAACATGTCCAAGCAGTAGTGTTGTGTTGTTGCTTCTCATTGTCAATAGAACCATGAGAAAGTATGAGAGTGACTGATACGCTTGTATGATCACTGGACCTTTTGAAAGCAGTCAGACTCTCATACTGTACCAGTAGCATCTGTGTCATTCACAACCCGTCTCCATCTTAACTGGACTTTCTGTGTACACATATGATTTTGTGTTTTCATCTGTGGACTGGTGACTAGTGAGTGTGTTGCCTTCAGTGGCAAAGGGAAATAAAACCTCTGCATGAAGAGGAATCATGGAGCCTCCCCCTTCTCAGCTCCAAGTGTCCAAATCTGAACAGCTGGTCTGGGCTCTGAGTGGAAGCTGAGGTGGTCATGTGCCTGGGCCTCCAGACTGACCCACTCCACTCCAAGTCCAAGTCCGAGTGTAAAACTCAGTCTCAGTCTCAGTCTCAGTCTCTAGCTTTGTCCACTCTCTCTCTCTCTCTCTCTCTCTCTCTCTCTCGCTCTCTCTCACGGTGCAACCTCAGCTCCGCCCACTGCTCCCAGAGTCCAGATCCATATTTCACTTTCTCTTGTATTGTTTGATTGTACACTCATAGTGACAGGGCGTCTTTTCCTTTATAGATGAGTTCCCAGTCATCCGATTGTACCTCAATAACTAGTTTATCCAGGGATTCCTCTCTTCTGACTCATTTGTAATGATATCCATCTGTTGTCTCTTTTAATCTTTCTGTGGTTTTTATTGGAAATAGTAAAAAAACAAACAGACATGAAATCACTGATATCATTGACTAATAAGCCCTTGTACGTTTTCTTCATTTGACTTTTATTTGCTGATTGTTTCATCTGAATGTTTAATCTGTTCCACCTCTTTAAGCTACATCAATAACCAATGTAATACGACCCCTGGATTTGGTCACCACAGTCACACGGTCAAAGAGCAAGTCAGCCTCGCTGCTGGCCCCTGCTGGCCGCGCCCCGTCACTATCTGTCAAATCCTGTTACAGAGTGCTCTGATGTCTGTGGGAAAAAACTTGAAACTGAGCAAGATGACTATTGCAGCAACACGTCATCAGTAGGATAAAACTAAGCTGTCTCTTGATGGTCTACGACAGGGTGTCCAAACTGGGTCAGAGAGTGCTGGTGTCCTGCATGTTTTAGTTCTCTGCCTGCTTCATCATACCTGAATCTAATGATGACGTCATCACCAAGGTTGTGAAAAAGAACAATAATGAGCCTTTCATCACAAAGTGGATGGGAGAGGCACCGGATGGAGATCAACGGAGATCAAAGCCGGAGGAAATCTTGGATCTGAGCATCTCCATGGCAAAAGGCCCTGATCTCCTTTGATCTGATAGGAGATCAGCACTGGAGCCATGGAGACGCTCAGATCAAAGGAAATCAGCTTTGTAGAGTTGTAATGTGCTCGTACTCATCCTTACATTTTTCTAGAAATTTGTCTTCAATCACCTTTTCTCTATTTACACTCTCTACTTGAACCTTTACCTGTTTATTTATTTCATATTTTCCAAATATCATGATTTTTGTTTGACCTAGATTTAATGAATTAGATTTCATTTCTCTGAATGTATCTAGTATGTCGTTGAAGAGTTTTTCTAGGATTTGGGAGAATTGTGGGTCTGTAGTTTGTGAAGTGTGTCTGTTTTCAATAACGGTATCCTTACTGGAAGCCTGTTGAATGATACTATGTAGAACCTTCTATGTACTGCTGACATGGTCTTTATTGTTTTCTGGTACTTTCTTAAAAGAATTCTTCTAACATTTTCTCATCATATGAGTGAACTTTGTTTTACATTTCTTGGATTTATTTTCCATCTCCTTCGTTCATCATTTATTGGATTCTCTATGTCATGTATTCTTCTCCTTGGATGCATTTTTTAAGCCCTTTGTCATCCATTAAACATCTTTATATTCCACTTTTTCTCGTATTTATAAATGAGTTCCCAGTCATCTGATTGTACCTCAATAACTAGTTTTTCCAGGGACTGCTCTGTTTTGACTCATTTGTGTTGACATCTATCTGTTGTCTGTTTTAATGTTTCTGTGGTTTTTATTGTAAATAGTAAAAAAACTAAAACAAACAGACATGAAATCACTGATATCATTGACTAATACATCACTTACTTTGATATTATCTATAACATGTGTAAATAAATTATGACCCTCCAAACGACCCCCAGGAGGCCCGGCTGTTGTGTGTGTGTGTGTGTGTGTGTTTGGGCCTGGTTATAGGAGAAGTGAGGATGGAGCAGCCATTTACTGGTAAAACTAACTCACTAACATCTTGGTGAAAATAGAATATATGTTTTTTTCAAATTAAAGTGACAATGAAAGTGAGAACAGGAGTTCCCCCCTCACCTCCAGAGTGAACATAAGTCATGTCTGTATATTACATCCATCATCCATCCATCCATCCATCCATCCATCATCCATCATCCATGATGTGATCCAGCAAACATGTCCAAGCAGTAGTGTTGTGTTGTTGCTTCTCATTGTCAATAGAACCATGAGAAAGTATGAGAGTGACTGATACGCTTGTATGATTACTGGACCTTTTGAAAGCAGTCAGACTCTCATACTGTACCAGTAGCATCTGTGTCATTCACAACCCGTCTCCATCTTAACTGGACTTTCTGTGTACACATATGATTTTGTGTTTTCATCTGTGGACTGGTGACTAGTGAGTGTGTTGCCTTCAGTGGCAAAGGGAAATAAAACCTCTGCATGAAGAGGAATCATGGAGCCTCCCCCTTCTCAGCTCCAAGTGTCCAAATCTGAACAGCTGGTCTGGGCTCTGAGTGGAAGCTGAGGTGGTCATGTGCCTGGGCCTCCAGACTGATCCACTCCACTCCAAGTCCAAGTCCGAGTGTAAAACTCAGTCTCAGTCTCAGTCTCAGTCTCTAGCTTTGTCCACTCTCTCTCTCTCTCTCTCTCTCTCTCTCTCGCTCTCTCTCACGGTGCAACCTCAGCTCCGCCCACTGCTCCCAGAGTCCAGATCCATATTTCACTTTCTCTTGTATTGTTTGATTGTACACTCATAGTGACAGGGCGTCTTTTCCTTTATAGATGAGTTCCCAGTCATCCGATTGTACCTCAATAACTAGTTTATCCAGGGATTCCTCTCTTCTGACTCATTTGTAATGATATCCATCTGTTGTCTCTTTTAATCTTTCTGTGGTTTTTATTGGAAATAGTAAAAAAACAAACAGACATGAAATCACTGATATCATTGACTAATAAGCCCTTGTACGTTTTCTTCATTTGACTTTTATTTGCTGATTGTTTCATCTGAATGTTTAATCTGTTCCACCTCTTTAAGCTACATCAATAACCAATGTAATACGCCCCCTGGATTTGGTCACCACAGTCACACGGTCAAAGAGCAAGTCAGCCTCGCTGCTGGCCCCTGCTGGCCGCGCCCCGTCACTATCTGTCAAATCCTGTTACAGAGTGCTCTGATGTCTGTGGGAAAAAACTTGAAACTGAGCAAGATGACTATTGCAGCAACACGTCATCAGTAGGATAAAACTAAGCTGTCTCTTGATGGTCTACGACAGGGTGTCCAAACTGGGTCAGAGAGTGCTGGTGTCCTGCATGTTTTAGTTCTCTGCCTGCTTCATCATACCTGAATCTATTGATGACGTCATCACCAAGGTTGTGAAAAAGAACAATAATGAGCCTTTCATCACAAAGTGGATGGGAGAGGCACCGGATGGAGATCAACGGAGATCAAAGCCGGAGGAAATCTTGGATCTTAGCATCTCCATGGCAAAAGGCCCTGATCTCCTTTGATCTGATAGGAGATCAGCACTGGAGCCATGGAGACGCTCAGATCAAAGGAAATCAGCTTTGTAGAGTTGTAATGTGCTCGTACTCATCCTTACATTTTTCTAGAAATTTGTCTTCAATCACCTTTTCTCTATTTACACTCTCTACTTGAACCTTTACCTGTTTATTTATTTCATATTTTCCAAATATCATGATTTTTGTTTGACCTAGATTTAATGAATTAGATTTCATTTCTCTGAATGTATCTAGTATGTCGTTGAAGAGTTTTTCTAGGATTTGGGAGAATTGTGGGTCTGTAGTTTGTGAAGTGTGTCTGTTTTCAATAACGGTATCCTTACTGGAAGCCTGTTGAATGATACTATGTAGAACCTTCTATGTACTGCTGACATGGTCTTTATTGTTTTCTGGTACTTTCTTAAAAGAATTCTTCTAACATTTTCTCATCATATGAGTGAACTTTGTTTTACATTTCTTGGATTTATTTTCCATCTCCTTCGTTCATCATTTATTGGATTCTCTATGTCATGTATTCTTCTCCTTGGATGCATTTTTTAAGCCCTTTGTCATCCATTAAACATCTTTATATTCCACTTTTTCTCGTATTTATAAATGAGTTCCCAGTCATCTGATTGTACCTCAATAACTAGTTTTTCCAGGGACTGCTCTGTTTTGACTCATTTGTGTTGACATCTATCTGTTGTCTGTTTTAATGTTTCTGTGTTTTTTATTGTAAATAGTAAAAAAACTAAAACAAACAGACATGAAATCACTGATATCATTGACTAATACATCACTTACTTTGATATTATCTATAACATGTGTAAATAAATTATGACCCTCAAAACGACCCCCAGGAGGCCCGGCTGTTGTGTGTGTGTGTGTGTGTGTGTGTGTGTGGGGGGGGGGGGGGGGTGTGTGTGTGTGTTTGGGCCTGGTTATAGGAGAAGTGAGGATGGAGCAGCCATTTACTGGTAAAACTAACTCACTAACATCTTGGTGAAAATAGAATATATGTTTTTTTCAAATTAAAGTGACAGTGAAAGTGAGAACAGGAGTTCCCCCCTCACCTCCAGAGTGAACATAAGTCATGTCTGTATATTACATCCATCATCCATCCATCCATCCATCCATCCATCCATCATCCATCATCCATGATGTGATCCAGCAAACATGTCCAAGCAGTAGTGTTGTGTTGTTGCTTCTCATTGTCAATAGAACCATGAGAAAGTATGAGAGTGACTGATACGCTTGTATGATCACTGGACCTTTTGAAAGCAGTCAGACTCTCATACTGTACCAGTAGCATCTGTGTCATTCACAACCCGTCTCCATCTTAACTGGACTTTCTGTGTACACATATGATTTTGTGTTTTCATCTGTGGACTGGTGACTAGTGAGTGTGTTGCCTTCAGTGGCAAAGGGAAATAAAACCTCTGCATGAAGAGGAATCATGGAGCCTCCCCCTTCTCAGCTCCAAGTGTCCAAATCTGAACAGCTGGTCTGGGCTCTGAGTGGAAGCTGAGGTGGTCATGTGCCTGGGCCTCCAGACTGATCCACTCCACTCCAAGTCCAAGTCCGAGTGTAAAACTCAGTCTCAGTCTCAGTCTCAGTCTCTAGCTTTGTCCACTCTCTCTCTCTCTCTCTCTCTCTCTCTCTCTCTCGCTCTCTCTCACGGTGCAACCTCAGCTCCGCCCACTGCTCCCAGAGTCCAGATCCATATTTCACTTTCTCTTGTATTGTTTGATTGTACACTCATAGTGACAGGGCGTCTTTTCCTTTATAGATGAGTTCCCAGTCATCCGATTGTACCTCAATAACTAGTTTATCCAGGGATTCCTCTCTTCTGACTCATTTGTAATGATATCCATCTGTTGTCTCTTTTAATCTTTCTGTGGTTTTTATTGGAAATAGTAAAAAAACAAACAGACATGAAATCACTGATATCATTGACTAATAAGCCCTTGTACGTTTTCTTCATTTGACTTTTATTTGCTGATTGTTTCATCTGAATGTTTAATCTGTTCCACCTCTTTAAGCTACATCAATAACCAATGTAATACGCCCCCTGGATTTGGTCACCACAGTCACACGGTCAAAGAGCAAGTCAGCCTCGCTGCTGGCCCCTGCTGGCCGCGCCCCGTCACTATCTGTCAAATCCTGTTACAGAGTGCTCTGATGTCTGTGGGAAAAAAACTTGAAACTGAGCAAGATGACTATTGCAGCAACACGTCATCAGTAGGATAAAACTAAGCTGTCTCTTGATGGTCTACGACAGGGTGTCCAAACTGGGTCAGAGAGTGCTGGTGTCCTGCATGTTTTAGTTCTCTGCCTGCTTCATCATACCTGAATCTAATGATGACGTCATCACCAAGGTTGTGAAAAAGAACAATAATGAGCCTTTCATCACAAAGTGGATGGGAGAGGCACCGGATGGAGATCAACGGAGATCAAAGCCGGAGGAAATCTTGGATCTGAGCATCTCCATGGCAAAAGGCCCTGATCTCCTTTGATCTGATAGGAGATCAGCACTGGAGCCATGGAGACGCTCAGATCAAAGGAAATCAGCTTTGTAGAGTTGTAATGTGCTCGTACTCATCCTTACATTTTTCTAGAAATTTGTCTTCAATCACCTTTTCTCTATTTACACTCTCTACTTGAACCTTTACCTGTTTATTTATTTCATATTTTCCAAATATCATGATTTTTGTTTGACCTAGATTTAATGAATTAGATTTCATTTCTCTGAATGTATCTAGTATGTCGTTGAAGAGTTTTTCTAGGATTTGGGAGAATTGTGGGTCTGTAGTTTGTGAAGTGTGTCTGTTTTCAATAACGGTATCCTTACTGGAAGCCTGTTGAATGATACTATGTAGAACCTTCTATGTACTGCTGACATGGTCTTTATTGTTTTCTGGTACTTTCTTAAAAGAATTCTTCTAACATTTTCTCATCATATGAGTGAACTTTGTTTTACATTTCTTGGATTTATTTTCCATCTCCTTCGTTCATCATTTATTGGATTCTCTATGTCATGTATTCTTCTCCTTGGATGCATTTTTTAAGCCCTTTGTCATCCATTAAACATCTTTATATTCCACTTTTTCTCGTATTTATAAATGAGTTCCCAGTCATCTGATTGTACCTCAATAACTAGTTTTTCCAGGGACTGCTCTGTTTTGACTCATTTGTGTTGACATCTATCTGTTGTCTGTTTTAATGTTTCTGTGGTTTTTATTGTAAATAGTAAAAAAACTAAAACAAACAGACATGAAATCACTGATATCATTGACTAATACATCACTTACTTTGATATTATCTATAACATGTGTAAATAAATTATGACCCTCAAAACGACCCCCAGGAGGCCCGGCTGTTGTGTGTGTGTGTGTGTGTGTTTGGGCCTGGTTATAGGAGAAGTGAGGATGGAGCAGCCATTTACTGGTAAAACTAACTCACTAACATCTTGGTGAAAATAGAATATATGTTTTTTTCAAATTAAAGTGACAATGAAAGTGAGAACAGGAGTTCCCCCCTCACCTCCAGAGTGAACATAAGTCATGTCTGTATATTACATCCATCATCCATCCATCCATCCATCCATCCATCATCCATCATCCATGATGTGATCCAGCAAACATGTCCAAGCAGTAGTGTTGTGTTGTTGCTTCTCATTGTCAATAGAACCATGAGAAAGTATGAGAGTGACTGATACGCTTGTATGATTACTGGACCTTTTGAAAGCAGTCAGACTCTCATACTGTACCAGTAGCATCTGTGTCATTCACAACCCGTCTCCATCTTAACTGGACTTTCTGTGTACACATATGATTTTGTGTTTTCATCTGTGGACTGGTGACTAGTGAGTGTGTTGCCTTCAGTGGCAAAGGGAAATAAAACCTCTGCATGAAGAGGAATCATGGAGCCTCCCCCTTCTCAGCTCCAAGTGTCCAAATCTGAACAGCTGGTCTGGGCTCTGAGTGGAAGCTGAGGTGGTCATGTGCCTGGGCCTCCAGACTGATCCACTCCACTCCAAGTCCAAGTCCGAGAGTAAAAGTCAGTCTCAGTCTCAGTCTCAGTCTCTAGCTTTGTCCACTCTCTCTCTCTCTCTCTCTCTCTCTCGCTCTCTCTCACGGTGCAACCTCAGCTCCGCCCACTGCTCCCAGAGTCCAGATCCATATTTCACTTTCTCTTGTATTGTTTGATTGTACACTCATAGTGACAGGGCGTCTTTTCCTTTATAGATGAGTTCCCAGTCATCCGATTGTACCTCAATAACTAGTTTATCCAGGGATTCCTCTCTTCTGACTCATTTGTAATGATATCCATCTGTTGTCTCTTTTAATCTTTCTGTGGTTTTTATTGGAAATAGTAAAAAAACAAACAGACATGAAATCACTGATATCATTGACTAATAAGCCCTTGTACGTTTTCTTCATTTGACTTTTATTTGCTGATTGTTTCATCTGAATGTTTAATCTGTTCCACCTCTTTAAGCTACATCAATAACCAATGTAATACGCCCCCTGGATTTGGTCACCACAGTCACACGGTCAAAGAGCAAGTCAGCCTCGCTGCTGGCCCCTGCTGGCCGCGCCCCGTCACTATCTGTCAAATCCTGTTACAGAGTGCTCTGATGTCTGTGGGAAAAAAACTTGAAACTGAGCAAGATGACTATTGCAGCAACACGTCATCAGTAGGATAAAACTAAGCTGTCTCTTGATGGTCTACGACAGGGTGTCCAAACTGGGTCAGAGAGTGCTGGTGTCCTGCATGTTTTAGTTCTCTGCCTGCTTCATCATACCTGAATCTAATGATGACGTCATCACCAAGGTTGTGAAAAAGAACAATAATGAGCCTTTCATCACAAAGTGGATGGGAGAGGCACCGGATGGAGATCAACGGAGATCAAAGCCGGAGGAAATCTTGGATCTGAGCATCTCCATGGCAAAAGGCCCTGATCTCCTTTGATCTGATAGGAGATCAGCACTGGAGCCATGGAGACGCTCAGATCAAAGGAAATCAGCTTTGTAGAGTTGTAATGTGCTCGTACTCATCCTTACATTTTTCTAGAAATTTGTCTTCAATCACCTTTTCTCTATTTACACTCTCTACTTGAACCTTTACCTGTTTATTTATTTCATATTTTCCAAATATCATGATTTTTGTTTGACCTAGATTTAATGAATTAGATTTCATTTCTCTGAATGTATCTAGTATGTCGTTGAAGAGTTTTTCTAGGATTTGGGAGAATTGTGGGTCTGTAGTTTGTGAAGTGTGTCTGTTTTCAATAACGGTATCCTTACTGGAAGCCTGTTGAATGATACTATGTAGAACCTTCTATGTACTGCTGACATGGTCTTTATTGTTTTCTGGTACTTTCTTAAAAGAATTCTTCTAACATTTTCTCATCATATGAGTGAACTTTGTTTTACATTTCTTGGATTTATTTTCCATCTCCTTCGTTCATCATTTATTGGATTCTCTATGTCATGTATTCTTCTCCTTGGATGCATTTTTTAAGCCCTTTGTCATCCATTAAACATCTTTATATTCCACTTTTTCTCGTATTTATAAATGAGTTCCCAGTCATCTGATTGTACCTCAATAACTAGTTTTTCCAGGGACTGCTCTGTTTTGACTCATTTGTGTTGACATCTATCTGTTGTCTGTTTTAATGTTTCTGTGGTTTTTATTGTAAATAGTAAAAAAACTAAAACAAACAGACATGAAATCACTGATATCATTGACTAATACATCACTTACTTTGATATTATCTATAACATGTGTAAATAAATTATGACCCTCAAAACGACCCCCAGGAGGCCCGGCTGTTGTGTGTGTGTGTGTGTGTGTTTGGGCCTGGTTATAGGAGAAGTGAGGATGGAGCAGCCATTTACTGGTAAAACTAACTCACTAACATCTTGGTGAAAATAGAATATATGTTTTTTTCAAATTAAAGTGACAATGAAAGTGAGAACAGGAGTTCCCCCCTCACCTCCAGAGTGAACATAAGTCATGTCTGTATATTACATCCATCATCCATCCATCCATCCATCCATCCATCATCCATCATCCATGATGTGATCCAGCAAACATGTCCAAGCAGTAGTGTTGTGTTGTTGCTTCTCATTGTCAATAGAACCATGAGAAAGTATGAGAGTGACTGATACGCTTGTATGATTACTGGACCTTTTGAAAGCAGTCAGACTCTCATACTGTACCAGTAGCATCTGTGTCATTCACAACCCGTCTCCATCTTAACTGGACTTTCTGTGTACACATATGATTTTGTGTTTTCATCTGTGGACTGGTGACTAGTGAGTGTGTTGCCTTCAGTGGCAAAGGGAAATAAAACCTCTGCATGAAGAGGAATCATGGAGCCTCCCCCTTCTCAGCTCCAAGTGTCCAAATCTGAACAGCTGGTCTGGGCTCTGAGTGGAAGCTGAGGTGGTCATGTGCCTGGGCCTCCAGACTGATCCACTCCACTCCAAGTCCAAGTCCGAGAGTAAAAGTCAGTCTCAGTCTCAGTCTCAGTCTCTAGCTTTGTCCACTCTCTCTCTCTCTCTCTCTCTCTCTCGCTCTCTCTCACGGTGCAACCTCAGCTCCGCCCACTGCTCCCAGAGTCCAGATCCATATTTCACTTTCTCTTGTATTGTTTGATTGTACACTCATAGTGACAGGGCGTCTTTTCCTTTATAGATGAGTTCCCAGTCATCCGATTGTACCTCAATAACTAGTTTATCCAGGGATTCCTCTCTTCTGACTCATTTGTAATGATATCCATCTGTTGTCTCTTTTAATCTTTCTGTGGTTTTTATTGGAAATAGTAAAAAAACAAACAGACATGAAATCACTGATATCATTGACTAATAAGCCCTTGTACGTTTTCTTCATTTGACTTTTATTTGCTGATTGTTTCATCTGAATGTTTAATCTGTTCCACCTCTTTAAGCTACATCAATAACCAATGTAATACGCCCCCTGGATTTGGTCACCACAGTCACACGGTCAAAGAGCAAGTCAGCCTCGCTGCTGGCCCCTGCTGGCCGCGCCCCGTCACTATCTGTCAAATCCTGTTACAGAGTGCTCTGATGTCTGTGGGAAAAAAACTTGAAACTGAGCAAGATGACTATTGCAGCAACACGTCATCAGTAGGATAAAACTAAGCTGTCTCTTGATGGTCTACGACAGGGTGTCCAAACTGGGTCAGAGAGTGCTGGTGTCCTGCATGTTTTAGTTCTCTGCCTGCTTCATCATACCTGAATCTAATGATGACGTCATCACCAAGGTTGTGAAAAAGAACAATAATGAGCCTTTCATCACAAAGTGGATGGGAGAGGCACCGGATGGAGATCAACGGAGATCAAAGCCGGAGGAAATCTTGGATCTGAGCATCTCCATGGCAAAAGGCCCTGATCTCCTTTGATCTGATAGGAGATCAGCACTGGAGCCATGGAGACGCTCAGATCAAAGGAAATCAGCTTTGTAGAGTTGTAATGTGCTCGTACTCATCCTTACATTTTTCTAGAAATTTGTCTTCAATCACCTTTTCTCTATTTACACTCTCTACTTGAACCTTTACCTGTTTATTTATTTCATATTTTCCAAATATCATGATTTTTGTTTGACCTAGATTTAATGAATTAGATTTCATTTCTCTGAATGTATCTAGTATGTCGTTGAAGAGTTTTTCTAGGATTTGGGAGAATTGTGGGTCTGTAGTTTGTGAAGTGTGTCTGTTTTCAATAACGGTATCCTTACTGGAAGCCTGTTGAATGATACTATGTAGAACCTTCTATGTACTGCTGACATGGTCTTTATTGTTTTCTGGTACTTTCTTAAAAGAATTCTTCTAACATTTTCTCATCATATGAGTGAACTTTGTTTTACATTTCTTGGATTTATTTTCCATCTCCTTCGTTCATCATTTATTGGATTCTCTATGTCATGTATTCTTCTCCTTGGATGCATTTTTTAAGCCCTTTGTCATCCATTAAACATCTTTATATTCCACTTTTTCTCGTATTTATAAATGAGTTCCCAGTCATCTGATTGTACCTCAATAACTAGTTTTTCCAGGGACTGCTCTGTTTTGACTCATTTGTGTTGACATCTATCTGTTGTCTGTTTTAATGTTTCTGTGGTTTTTATTGTAAATAGTAAAAAAACTAAAACAAACAGACATGAAATCACTGATATCATTGACTAATACATCACTTACTTTGATATTATCTATAACATGTGTAAATAAATTATGACCCTCCAAACGACCCCCAGGAGGCCCGGCTGTTGTGTGTGTGTGTGTGTGTGTTTGGGCCTGGTTATAGGAGAAGTGAGGATGGAGCAGCCATTTACTGGTAAAACTAACTCACTAACATCTTGGTGAAAATAGAATATATGTTTTTTTCAAATTAAAGTGACAATGAAAGTGAGAACAGGAGTTCCCCCCTCACCTCCAGAGTGAACATAAGTCATGTCTGTATATTACATCCATCATCCATCCATCCATCCATCCATCCATCATCCATCATCCATGATGTGATCCAGCAAACATGTCCAAGCAGTAGTGTTGTGTTGTTGCTTCTCATTGTCAATAGAACCATGAGAAAGTATGAGAGTGACTGATACGCTTGTATGATTACTGGACCTTTTGAAAGCAGTCAGACTCTCATACTGTACCAGTAGCATCTGTGTCATTCACAACCCGTCTCCATCTTAACTGGACTTTCTGTGTACACATATGATTTTGTGTTTTCATCTGTGGACTGGTGACTAGTGAGTGTGTTGCCTTCAGTGGCAAAGGGAAATAAAACCTCTGCATGAAGAGGAATCATGGAGCCTCCCCCTTCTCAGCTCCAAGTGTCCAAATCTGAACAGCTGGTCTGGGCTCTGAGTGGAAGCTGAGGTGGTCATGTGCCTGGGCCTCCAGACTGATCCACTCCACTCCAAGTCCAAGTCCGAGTGTAAAACTCAGTCTCAGTCTCAGTCTCAGTCTCTAGCTTTGTCCACTCTCTCTCTCTCTCTCTCTCTCTCTCGCTCTCTCTCACGGTGCAACCTCAGCTCCGCCCACTGCTCCCAGAGTCCAGATCCATATTTCACTTTCTCTTGTATTGTTTGATTGTACACTCATAGTGACAGGGCGTCTTTTCCTTTATAGATGAGTTCCCAGTCATCCGATTGTACCTCAATAACTAGTTTATCCAGGGATTCCTCTCTTCTGACTCATTTGTAATGATATCCATCTGTTGTCTCTTTTAATCTTTCTGTGGTTTTTATTGGAAATAGTAAAAAAACAAACAGACATGAAATCACTGATATCATTGACTAATAAGCCCTTGTACGTTTTCTTCATTTGACTTTTATTTGCTGATTGTTTCATCTGAATGTTTAATCTGTTCCACCTCTTTAAGCTACATCAATAACCAATGTAATACGCCCCCTGGATTTGGTCACCACAGTCACACGGTCAAAGAGCAAGTCAGCCTCGCTGCTGGCCCCTGCTGGCCGCGCCCCGTCACTATCTGTCAAATCCTGTTACAGAGTGCTCTGATGTCTGTGGGAAAAAAACTTGAAACTGAGCAAGATGACTATTGCAGCAACACGTCATCAGTAGGATAAAACTAAGCTGTCTCTTGATGGTCTACGACAGGGTGTCCAAACTGGGTCAGAGAGTGCTGGTGTCCTGCATGTTTTAGTTCTCTGCCTGCTTCATCATACCTGAATCTAATGATGACGTCATCACCAAGGTTGTGAAAAAGAACAATAATGAGCCTTTCATCACAAAGTGGATGGGAGAGGCACCGGATGGAGATCAACGGAGATCAAAGCCGGAGGAAATCTTGGATCTGAGCATCTCCATGGCAAAAGGCCCTGATCTCCTTTGATCTGATAGGAGATCAGCACTGGAGCCATGGAGACGCTCAGATCAAAGGAAATCAGCTTTGTAGAGTTGTAATGTGCTCGTACTCATCCTTACATTTTTCTAGAAATTTGTCTTCAATCACCTTTTCTCTATTTACACTCTCTACTTGAACCTTTACCTGTTTATTTATTTCATATTTTCCAAATATCATGATTTTTGTTTGACCTAGATTTAATGAATTAGATTTCATTTCTCTGAATGTATCTAGTATGTCGTTGAAGAGTTTTTCTAGGATTTGGGAGAATTGTGGGTCTGTAGTTTGTGAAGTGTGTCTGTTTTCAATAACGGTATCCTTACTGGAAGCCTGTTGAATGATACTATGTAGAACCTTCTATGTACTGCTGACATGGTCTTTATTGTTTTCTGGTACTTTCTTAAAAGAATTCTTCTAACATTTTCTCATCATATGAGTGAACTTTGTTTTACATTTCTTGGATTTATTTTCCATCTCCTTCGTTCATCATTTATTGGATTCTCTATGTCATGTATTCTTCTCCTTGGATGCATTTTTTAAGCCCTTTGTCATCCATTAAACATCTTTATATTCCACTTTTTCTCGTATTTATAAATGAGTTCCCAGTCATCTGATTGTACCTCAATAACTAGTTTTTCCAGGGACTGCTCTGTTTTGACTCATTTGTGTTGACATCTATCTGTTGTCTGTTTTAATGTTTAAATAGTAAAAAAACTAAAACAAACAGACATGAAATCACTGATATCATTGACTAATACATCACTTACTTTGATATTATCTATAACATGTGTAAATAAATTATGACCCTCCAAACGACCCCCAGGAGGCCCGGCTGTTGTGTGTGTGTGTGTGTGTGTTTGGGCCTGGTTATAGGAGAAGTGAGGATGGAGCAGCCATTTACTGGTAAAACTAACTCACTAACATCTTGGTGAAAATAGAATATATGTTTTTTTCAAATTAAAGTGACAATGAAAGTGAGAACAGGAGTTCCCCCCTCACCTCCAGAGTGAACATAAGTCATGTCTGTATATTACATCCATCATCCATCCATCCATCCATCCATCCATCCATCCATCCATCATCCATCATCCATGATGTGATCCAGCAAACATGTCCAAGCAGTAGTGTTGTGTTGTTGCTTCTCATTGTCAATAGAACCATGAGAAAGTATGAGAGTGACTGATACGCTTGTATGATTACTGGACCTTTTGAAAGCAGTCAGACTCTCATACTGTACCAGTAGCATCTGTGTCATTCACAACCCGTCTCCATCTTAACTGGACTTTCTGTGTACACATATGATTTTGTGTTTTCATCTGTGGACTGGTGACTAGTGAGTGTGTTGCCTTCAGTGGCAAAGGGAAATAAAACCTCTGCATGAAGAGGAATCATGGAGCCTCCCCCTTCTCAGCGCCAAGTGTCCAAATCTGAACAGCTGGTCTGGGCTCTGAGTGGAAGCTGAGGTGGTCATGTGCCTGGGCCTCCAGACTGATCCACTCCACTCCAAGTCCAAGTCCGAGTGTAAAACTCAGTCTCAGTCTCAGTCTCAGTCTCTAGCTTTGTCCACTCTCTCTCTCTCTCTCTCTCTCTCTCTCTCGCTCTCTCTCACGGTGCAACCTCAGCTCCGCCCACTGCTCCCAGAGTCCAGATCCATATTTCACTTTCTCTTGTATTGTTTGATTGTACACTCATAGTGACAGGGCGTCTTTTCCTTTATAAATGAGTTCCCAGTCATCCGATTGTACCTCAATAACTAGTTTATCCAGGGATTCCTCTCTTCTGACTCATTTGTAATGATATCCATCTGTTGTCTCTTTTAATCTTTCTGTGGTTTTTATTGGAAATAGTAAAAAAACAAACAGACATGAAATCACTGATATCATTGACTAATAAGCCCTTGTACGTTTTCTTCATTTGACTTTTATTTGCTGATTGTTTCATCTGAATGTTTAATCTGTTCCACCTCTTTAAGCTACATCAATAACCAATGTAATACGCCCCCTGGATTTGGTCACCACAGTCACACGGTCAAAGAGCAAGTCAGCCTCGCTGCTGGCCCCTGCTGGCCGCGCCCCGTCACTATCTGTCAAATCCTGTTACAGAGTGCTCTGATGTCTGTGGGAAAAAACTTGAAACTGAGCAAGATGACTATTGCAGCGACACGTCATCAGTAGGATAAAACTAAGCTGTCTCTTGATGGTCTACGACAGGGTGTCCAAACTGGGTCAGAGAGTGCTGGTGTCCTGCATGTTTTAGTTCTCTGCCTGCTTCATCATACCTGAATCTAATGATGACGTCATCACCAAGGTTGTGAAAAAGAACAATAATGAGCCTTTCATCACAAAGTGGATGGGAGAGGCACCGGATGGAGATCAACGGAGATCAAAGCCGGAGGAAATCTTGGATCTGAGCATCTCCATGGCAAAAGGCCCTGATCTCCTTTGATCTGATAGGAGATCAGCACTGGAGCCATGGAGACGCTCAGATCAAAGGAAATCAGCTTTGTAGAGTTGTAATGTGCTCGTACTCATCCTTACATTTTTCTAGAAATTTGTCTTCAATCACCTTTTCTCTATTTACACTCTCTACTTGAACCTTTACCTGTTTATTTATTTCATATTTTCCAAATATCATGATTTTTGTTTGACCTAGATTTAATGAATTAGATTTCATTTCTCTGAATGTATCTAGTATGTCGTTGAAGAGTTTTTCTAGGATTAGGGAGAATTGTGGGTCTGTAGTTTGTGAAGTGTGTCTGTTTTCAATAACGGTATCCTTACTGGAAGCCTGTTGAATGATACTATGTAGAACCTTCTATGTACTGCTGACATGGTCTTTATTGTTTTCTGGTACTTTCTTAAAAGAATTCTTCTAACATTTTCTCATCATATGAGTGAACTTTGTTTTACATTTCTTGGATTTATTTTCCATCTCCTTCGTTCATCATTTATTGGATTCTCTATGTCATGTATTCTTCTCCTTGGATGCATTTTTTAAGCCCTTTGTCATCCATTAAACATCTTTATATTCCACTTTTTCTCGTATTTATAAATGAGTTCCCAGTCATCTGATTGTACCTCAATAACTAGTTTTTCCAGGGACTGCTCTGTTTTGACTCATTTGTGTTGACATCTATCTGTTGTCTGTTTTAATGTTTCTGTGTTTTTTATTGTAAATAGTAAAAAAACTAAAACAAACAGACATGAAATCACTGATATCATTGACTAATACATCACTTACTTTGATATTATCTATAACATGTGTAAATAAATTATGACCCTCCAAACGACCCCCAGGAGGCCCGGCTGTTGTGTGTGTGTGTGTGTGTGTGTGTGTGTGGGGGGGGGGGGGGGGGGGGGGGGGGGTGTGTGTGTTTGGGCCTGGTTATAGGAGAAGTGAGGATGGAGCAGCCATTTACTGGTAAAACTAACTCACTAACATCTTGGTGAAAATAGAATATATGTTTTTTTCAAATTAAAGTGACAATGAAAGTGAGAACAGGAGTTCCCCCCTCACCTCCAGAGTGAACATAAGTCATGTCTGTATATTACATCCATCATCCATCCATCCATCCATCCATCCATCATCCATCATCCATGATGTGATCCAGCAAACATGTCCAAGCAGTAGTGTTGTGTTGTTGCTTCTCATTGTCAATAGAACCATGAGAAAGTATGAGAGTGACTGATACGCTTGTATGATCACTGGACCTTTTGAAAGCAGTCAGACTCTCATACTGTACCAGTAGCATCTGTGTCATTCACAACCCATCTCCATCTTAACTGGACTTTCTGTGTACACATATGATTTTGTGTTTTCATCTGTGGACTGGTGACTAGTGAGTGTGTTGCCTTCAGTGGCAAAGGGAAATAAAACCTCTGCATGAAGAGGAATCATGGAGCCTCCCCCTTCTCAGCTCCAAGTGTCCAAATCTGAACAGCTGGTCTGGGCTCTGAGTGGAAGCTGAGGTGGTCATGTGCCTGGGCCTCCAGACTGATCCACTCCACTCCAAGTCCAAGTCCGAGTGTAAAACTCAGTCTCAGTCTCAGTCTCAGTCTCTAGCTTTGTCCACTCTCTCTCTCTCTCTCTCTCTCTCTCGCTCTCTCTCACGGTGCAACCTCAGCTCCGCCCACTGCTCCCAGAGTCCAGATCCATATTTCACTTTCTCTTGTATTGTTTGATTGTACACTCATAGTGACAGGGCGTCTTTTCCTTTATAAATGAGTTCCCAGTCATCCGATTGTACCTCAATAACTAGTTTATCCAGGGATTCCTCTCTTCTGACTCATTTGTAATGATATCCATCTGTTGTCTCTTTTAATCTTTCTGTGGTTTTTATTGGAAATAGTAAAAAAACAAACAGACATGAAATCACTGATATCATTGACTAATAAGCCCTTGTACGTTTTCTTCATTTGACTTTTATTTGCTGATTGTTTCATCTGAATGTTTAATCTGTTCCACCTCTTTAAGCTACATCAATAACCAATGTAATACGCCCCCTGGATTTGGTCACCACAGTCACACGGTCAAAGAGCAAGTCAGCCTCGCTGCTGGCCCCTGCTGGCCGCGCCCCGTCACTATCTGTCAAATCCTGTTACAGAGTGCTCTGATGTCTGTGGGAAAAAACTTGAAACTGAGCAAGATGACTATTGCAGCAACACGTCATCAGTAGGATAAAACTAAGCTGTCTCTTGATGGTCTACGACAGGGTGTCCAAACTGGGTCAGAGAGTGCTGGTGTCCTGCATGTTTTAGTTCTCTGCCTGCTTCAGCATACCTGAATCTAATGATGACGTCATCACCAAGGTTGTGAAAAAGAACAATAATGAGCGTTTCATCACAAAGTGGATGGGAGAGGCACCGGATGGAGATCAACGGAGATCAAAGCCGGAGGAAATCTTGGATCTGAGCATCTCCATGGCAAAAGGCCCTGATCTCCTTTGATCTGATAGGAGATCAGCACTGGAGCCATGGAGACGCTCAGATCAAAGGAAATCAGCTTTGTAGAGTTGTAATGTGCTCGTACTCATCCTTACATTTTTCTAGAAATTTGTCTTCAATCACCTTTTCTCTATTTACACTCTCTACTTGAACCTTTACCTGTTTATTTATTTCATATTTTCCAAATATCATGATTTTTGTTTGACCTAGATTTAATGAATTAGATTTCATTTCTCTGAATGTATCTAGTATGTCGTTGAAGAGTTTTTCTAGGATTTGGGAGAATTGTGGGTCTGTAGTTTGTGAAGTGTGTCTGTTTTCAATAACGGTATCCTTACTGGAAGCCTGTTGAATGATACTATGTAGAACCTTCTATGTACTGCTGACATGGTCTTTATTGTTTTCTGGTACTTTCTTAAAAGAATTCTTCTAACATTTTCTCATCATATGAGTGAACTTTGTTTTACATTTCTTGGATTTATTTTCCATCTCCTTCGTTCATCATTTATTGGATTCTCTATGTCATGTATTCTTCTCCTTGGATGCATTTTTTAAGCCCTTTGTCATCCATTAAACATCTTTATATTCCACTTTTTCTCGTATTTATAAATGAGTTCCCAGTCATCTGATTGTACCTCAATAACTAGTTTTTCCAGGGACTGCTCTGTTTTGACTCATTTGTGTTGACATCTATCTGTTGTCTGTTTTAATGTTTCTGTGTTTTTTATTGTAAATAGTAAAAAAACTAAAACAAACAGACATGAAATCACTGATATCATTGACTAATACATCACTTACTTTGATATTATCTATAACATGTGTAAATAAATTATGACCCTCCAAACGACCCCCAGGAGGCCCGGCTGTTGTGTGTGTGTGTGTGTGTGTTTGGGCCTGGTTATAGGAGAAGTGAGGATGGAGCAGCCATTTACTGGTAAAACTAACTCACTAACATCTTGGTGAAAATAGAATATATGTTTTTTTCAAATTAAAGTGACAATGAAAGTGAGAACAGGAGTTCCCCCCTCACCTCCAGAGTGAACATAAGTCATGTCTGTATATTACATCCATCATCCATCCATCCATCCATCCATCCATCCATCATCCATCATCCATGATGTGATCCAGCAAACATGTCCAAGCAGTAGTGTTGTGTTGTTGCTTCTCATTGTCAATAGAACCATGAGAAAGTATGAGAGTGACTGATACGCTTGTATGATCACTGGACCTTTTGAAAGCAGTCAGACTCTCATACTGTACCAGTAGCATCTGTGTCATTCACAACCCGTCTCCATCTTAACTGGACTTTCTGTGTACACATATGATTTTGTGTTTTCATCTGTGGACTGGTGACTAGTGAGTGTGTTGCCTTCAGTGGCAAAGGGAAATAAAACCTCTGCATGAAGAGGAATCATGGAGCCTCCCCCTTCTCAGCTCCAAGTGTCCAAATCTGAACAGCTGGTCTGGGCTCTGAGTGGAAGCTGAGGTGGTCATGTGCCTGGGCCTCCAGACTGATCCACTCCACTCCAAGTCCAAGTCCGAGTGTAAAACTCAGTCTCAGTCTCAGTCTCAGTCTCTAGCTTTGTCCACTCTCTCTCTCTCTCTCTCTCTCTCTCGCTCTCTCTCACGGTGCAACCTCAGCTCCGCCCACTGCTCCCAGAGTCCAGATCCATATTTCACTTTCTCTTGTATTGTTTGATTGTACACTCATAGTGACAGGGCGTCTTTTCCTTTATAAATGAGTTCCCAGTCATCCGATTGTACCTCAATAACTAGTTTATCCAGGGATTCCTCTCTTCTGACTCATTTGTAATGATATCCATCTGTTGTCTCTTTTAATCTTTCTGTGGTTTTTATTGGAAATAGTAAAAAAACAAACAGACATGAAATCACTGATATCATTGACTAATAAGCCCTTGTACGTTTTCTTCATTTGACTTTTATTTGCTGATTGTTTCATCTGAATGTTTAATCTGTTCCACCTCTTTAAGCTACATCAATAACCAATGTAATACGCCCCCTGGATTTGGTCACCACAGTCACACGGTCAAAGAGCAAGTCAGCCTCGCTGCTGGCCCCTGCTGGCCGCGCCCCGTCACTATCTGTCAAATCCTGTTACAGAGTGCTCTGATGTCTGTGGGAAAAAACTTGAAACTGAGCAAGATGACTATTGCAGCGACACGTCATCAGTAGGATAAAACTAAGCTGTCTCTTGATGGTCTACGACAGGGTGTCCAAACTGGGTCAGAGAGTGCTGGTGTCCTGCATGTTTTAGTTCTCTGCCTGCTTCATCATACCTGAATCTAATGATGACGTCATCACCAAGGTTGTGAAAAAGAACAATAATGAGCCTTTCATCACAAAGTGGATGGGAGAGGCACCGGATGGAGATCAACGGAGATCAAAGCCGGAGGAAATCTTGGATCTGAGCATCTCCATGGCAAAAGGCCCTGATCTCCTTTGATCTGATAGGAGATCAGCACTGGAGCCATGGAGACGCTCAGATCAAAGGAAATCAGCTTTGTAGAGTTGTAATGTGCTCGTACTCATCCTTACATTTTTCTAGAAATTTGTCTTCAATCACCTTTTCTCTATTTACACTCTCTACTTGAACCTTTACCTGTTTATTTATTTCATATTTTCCAAATATCATGATTTTTGTTTGACCTAGATTTAATGAATTAGATTTCATTTCTCTGAATGTATCTAGTATGTCGTTGAAGAGTTTTTCTAGGATTTGGGAGAATTGTGGGTCTGTAGTTTGTGAAGTGTGTCTGTTTTCAATAACGGTATCCTTACTGGAAGCCTGTTGAATGATACTATGTAGAACCTTCTATGTACTGCTGACATGGTCTTTATTGTTTTCTGGTACTTTCTTAAAAGAATTCTTCTAACATTTTCTCATCATATGAGTGAACTTTGTTTTACATTTCTTGGATTTATTTTCCATCTCCTTCGTTCATCATTTATTGGATTCTCTATGTCATGTATTCTTCTCCTTGGATGCATTTTTTAAGCCCTTTGTCATCCATTAAACATCTTTATATTCCACTTTTTCTCGTATTTATAAATGAGTTCCCAGTCATCTGATTGTACCTCAATAACTAGTTTTTCCAGGGACTGCTCTGTTTTGACTCATTTGTGTTGACATCTATCTGTTGTCTGTTTTAATGTTTCTGTGTTTTTTATTGTAAATAGTAAAAAAACTAAAACAAACAGACATGAAATCACTGATATCATTGACTAATACATCACTTACTTTGATATTATCTATAACATGTGTAAATAAATTATGACCCTCCAAACGACCCCCAGGAGGCCCGGCTGTTGTGTGTGTGTGTGTGTGTGTTTGGGCCTGGTTATAGGAGAAGTGAGGATGGAGCAGCCATTTACTGGTAAAACTAACTCACTAACATCTTGGTGAAAATAGAATATATGTTTTTTTCAAATTAAAGTGACAATGAAAGTGAGAACAGGAGTTCCCCCCTCACCTCCAGAGTGAACATAAGTCATGTCTGTATATTACATCCATCATCCATCCATCCATCCATCCATCCATCCATCCATCCATCCATCATCCATCATCCATGATGTGATCCAGCAAACATGTCCAAGCAGTAGTGTTGTGTTGTTGCTTCTCATTGTCAATAGAACCATGAGAAAGTATGAGAGTGACTGATACGCTTGTATGATCACTGGACCTTTTGAAAGCAGTCAGACTCTCATACTGTACCAGTAGCATCTGTGTCATTCACAACCCGTCTCCATCTTAACTGGACTTTCTGTGTACACATATGATTTTGTGTTTTCATCTGTGGACTGGTGACTAGTGAGTGTGTTGCCTTCAGTGGCAAAGGGAAATAAAACCTCTGCATGAAGAGGAATCATGGAGCCTCCCCCTTCTCAGCTCCAAGTGTCCAAATCTGAACAGCTGGTCTGGGCTCTGAGTGGAAGCTGAGGTGGTCATGTGCCTGGGCCTCCAGACTGATCCACTCCACTCCAAGTCCAAGTCCGAGTGTAAAACTCAGTCTCAGTCTCAGTCTCAGTCTCTAGCTTTGTCCACTCTCTCTCTCTCTCTCTCTCTCTCTCGCTCTCTCTCACGGTGCAACCTCAGCTCCGCCCACTGCTCCCAGAGTCCAGATCCATATTTCACTTTCTCTTGTATTGTTTGATTGTACACTCATAGTGACAGGGCGTCTTTTCCTTTATAAATGAGTTCCCAGTCATCCGATTGTACCTCAATAACTAGTTTATCCAGGGATTCCTCTCTTCTGACTCATTTGTAATGATATCCATCTGTTGTCTCTTTTAATCTTTCTGTGGTTTTTATTGGAAATAGTAAAAAAACAAACAGACATGAAATCACTGATATCATTGACTAATAAGCCCTTGTACGTTTTCTTCATTTGACTTTTATTTGCTGATTGTTTCATCTGAATGTTTAATCTGTTCCACCTCTTTAAGCTACATCAATAACCAATGTAATACGCCCCCTGGATTTGGTCACCACAGTCACACGGTCAAAGAGCAAGTCAGCCTCGCTGCTGGCCCCTGCTGGCCGCGCCCCGTCACTATCTGTCAAATCCTGTTACAGAGTGCTCTGATGTCTGTGGGAAAAAACTTGAAACTGAGCAAGATGACTATTGCAGCGACACGTCATCAGTAGGATAAAACTAAGCTGTCTCTTGATGGTCTACGACAGGGTGTCCAAACTGGGTCAGAGAGTGCTGGTGTCCTGCATGTTTTAGTTCTCTGCCTGCTTCATCATACCTGAATCTAATGATGACGTCATCACCAAGGTTGTGAAAAAGAACAATAATGAGCCTTTCATCACAAAGTGGATGGGAGAGGCACCGGATGGAGATCAACGGAGATCAAAGCCGGAGGAAATCTTGGATCTGAGCATCTCCATGGCAAAAGGCCCTGATCTCCTTTGATCTGATAGGAGATCAGCACTGGAGCCATGGAGACGCTCAGATCAAAGGAAATCAGCTTTGTAGAGTTGTAATGTGCTCGTACTCATCCTTACATTTTTCTAGAAATTTGTCTTCAATCACCTTTTCTCTATTTACACTCTCTACTTGAACCTTTACCTGTTTATTTATTTCATATTTTCCAAATATCATGATTTTTGTTTGACCTAGATTTAATGAATTAGATTTCATTTCTCTGAATGTATCTAGTATGTCGTTGAAGAGTTTTTCTAGGATTTGGGAGAATTGTGGGTCTGTAGTTTGTGAAGTGTGTCTGTTTTCAATAACGGTATCCTTACTGGAAGCCTGTTGAATGATACTATGTAGAACCTTCTATGTACTGCTGACATGGTCTTTATTGTTTTCTGGTACTTTCTTAAAAGAATTCTTCTAACATTTTCTCATCATATGAGTGAACTTTGTTTTACATTTCTTGGATTTATTTTCCATCTCCTTCGTTCATCATTTATTGGATTCTCTATGTCATGTATTCTTCTCCTTGGATGCATTTTTTAAGCCCTTTGTCATCCATTAAACATCTTTATATTCCACTTTTTCTCGTATTTATAAATGAGTTCCCAGTCATCTGATTGTACCTCAATAACTAGTTTTTCCAGGGACTGCTCTGTTTTGACTCATTTGTGTTGACATCTATCTGTTGTCTGTTTTAATGTTTCTGTGTTTTTTATTGTAAATAGTAAAAAAACTAAAACAAACAGACATGAAATCACTGATATCATTGACTAATACATCACTTACTTTGATATTATCTATAACATGTGTAAATAAATTATGACCCTCCAAACGACCCCCAGGAGGCCCGGCTGTTGTGTGTGTGTGTGTGTGTGTTTGGGCCTGGTTATAGGAGAAGTGAGGATGGAGCAGCCATTTACTGGTAAAACTAACTCACTAACATCTTGGTGAAAATAGAATATATGTTTTTTTCAAATTAAAGTGACAATGAAAGTGAGAACAGGAGTTCCCCCCTCACCTCCAGAGTGAACATAAGTCATGTCTGTATATTACATCCATCATCCATCCATCCATCCATCCATCCATCCATCCATCCATCCATCATCCATCATCCATGATGTGATCCAGCAAACATGTCCAAGCAGTAGTGTTGTGTTGTTGCTTCTCATTGTCAATAGAACCATGAGAAAGTATGAGAGTGACTGATACGCTTGTATGATCACTGGACCTTTTGAAAGCAGTCAGACTCTCATACTGTACCAGTAGCATCTGTGTCATTCACAACCCGTCTCCATCTTAACTGGACTTTCTGTGTACACATATGATTTTGTGTTTTCATCTGTGGACTGGTGACTAGTGAGTGTGTTGCCTTCAGTGGCAAAGGGAAATAAAACCTCTGCATGAAGAGGAATCACCCCTTCTCAGCTCCAAGTGTCCAAATCTGAACAGCTGGTCTGGGCTCTGAGTGGAAGCTGAGGTGGTCATGTGCCTGGGCCTCCAGACTGATCCACTCCACTCCAAGTCCAAGTCCGAGTGTAAAACTCAGTCTCAGTCTCAGTCTCAGTCTCTAGCTTTGTCCACTCTCTCTCTCTCTCTCTCTCTCTCTCGCTCTCTCTCACGGTGCAACCTCAGCTCCGCCCACTGCTCCCAGAGTCCAGATCCATATTTCACTTTCTCTTGTATTGTTTGATTGTACACTCATAGTGACAGGGCGTCTTTTCCTTTATAAATGAGTTCCCAGTCATCCGATTGTACCTCAATAACTAGTTTATCCAGGGATTCCTCTCTTCTGACTCATTTGTAATGATATCCATCTGTTGTCTCTTTTAATCTTTCTGTGGTTTTTATTGGAAATAGTAAAAAAACAAACAGACATGAAATCACTGATATCATTGACTAATAAGCCCTTGTACGTTTTCTTCATTTGACTTTTATTTGCTGATTGTTTCATCTGAATGTTTAATCTGTTCCACCTCTTTAAGCTACATCAATAACCAATGTAATACGCCCCCTGGATTTGGTCACCACAGTCACACGGTCAAAGAGCAAGTCAGCCTCGCTGCTGGCCCCTGCTGGCCGCGCCCCGTCACTATCTGTCAAATCCTGTTACAGAGTGCTCTGATGTCTGTGGGAAAAAACTTGAAACTGAGCAAGATGACTATTGCAGCGACACGTCATCAGTAGGATAAAACTAAGCTGTCTCTTGATGGTCTACGACAGGGTGTCCAAACTGGGTCAGAGAGTGCTGGTGTCCTGCATGTTTTAGTTCTCTGCCTGCTTCATCATACCTGAATCTAATGATGACGTCATCACCAAGGTTGTGAAAAAGAACAATAATGAGCCTTTCATCACAAAGTGGATGGGAGAGGCACCGGATGGAGATCAACGGAGATCAAAGCCGGAGGAAATCTTGGATCTGAGCATCTCCATGGCAAAAGGCCCTGATCTCCTTTGATCTGATAGGAGATCAGCACTGGAGCCATGGAGACGCTCAGATCAAAGGAAATCAGCTTTGTAGAGTTGTAATGTGCTCGTACTCATCCTTACATTTTTCTAGAAATTTGTCTTCAATCACCTTTTCTCTATTTACACTCTCTACTTGAACCTTTACCTGTTTATTTATTTCATATTTTCCAAATATCATGATTTTTGTTTGACCTAGATTTAATGAATTAGATTTCATTTCTCTGAATGTATCTAGTATGTCGTTGAAGAGTTTTTCTAGGATTTGGGAGAATTGTGGGTCTGTAGTTTGTGAAGTGTGTCTGTTTTCAATAACGGTATCCTTACTGGAAGCCTGTTGAATGATACTATGTAGAACCTTCTATGTACTGCTGACATGGTCTTTATTGTTTTCTGGTACTTTCTTAAAAGAATTCTTCTAACATTTTCTCATCATATGAGTGAACTTTGTTTTACATTTCTTGGATTTATTTTCCATCTCCTTCGTTCATCATTTATTGGATTCTCTATGTCATGTATTCTTCTCCTTGGATGCATTTTTTAAGCCCTTTGTCATCCATTAAACATCTTTATATTCCACTTTTTCTCGTATTTATAAATGAGTTCCCAGTCATCTGATTGTACCTCAATAACTAGTTTTTCCAGGGACTGCTCTGTTTTGACTCATTTGTGTTGACATCTATCTGTTGTCTGTTTTAATGTTTCTGTGTTTTTTATTGTAAATAGTAAAAAAACTAAAACAAACAGACATGAAATCACTGATATCATTGACTAATACATCACTTACTTTGATATTATCTATAACATGTGTAAATAAATTATGACCCTCCAAACGACCCCCAGGAGGCCCGGCTGTTGTGTGTGTGTGTGTGTGTGTTTGGGCCTGGTTATAGGAGAAGTGAGGATGGAGCAGCCATTTACTGGTAAAACTAACTCACTAACATCTTGGTGAAAATAGAATATATGTTTTTTTCAAATTAAAGTGACAATGAAAGTGAGAACAGGAGTTCCCCCCTCACCTCCAGAGTGAACATAAGTCATGTCTGTATATTACATCCATCATCCATCCATCCATCCATCCATCCATCCATCCATCCATCCATCATCCATCATCCATGATGTGATCCAGCAAACATGTCCAAGCAGTAGTGTTGTGTTGTTGCTTCTCATTGTCAATAGAACCATGAGAAAGTATGAGAGTGACTGATACGCTTGTATGATCACTGGACCTTTTGAAAGCAGTCAGACTCTCATACTGTACCAGTAGCATCTGTGTCATTCACAACCCGTCTCCATCTTAACTGGACTTTCTGTGTACACATATGATTTTGTGTTTTCATCTGTGGACTGGTGACTAGTGAGTGTGTTGCCTTCAGTGGCAAAGGGAAATAAAACCTCTGCATGAAGAGGAATCATGGAGCCTCCCCCTTCTCAGCTCCAAGTGTCCAAATCTGAACAGCTGGTCTGGGCTCTGAGTGGAAGCTGAGGTGGTCATGTGCCTGGGCCTCCAGACTGATCCACTCCACTCCAAGTCCAAGTCCGAGTGTAAAACTCAGTCTCAGTCTCAGTCTCAGTCTCTAGCTTTGTCCACTCTCTCTCTCTCTCTCTCTCTCTCTCGCTCTCTCTCACGGTGCAACCTCAGCTCCGCCCACTGCTCCCAGAGTCCAGATCCATATTTCACTTTCTCTTGTATTGTTTGATTGTACACTCATAGTGACAGGGCGTCTTTTCCTTTATAAATGAGTTCCCAGTCATCCGATTGTACCTCAATAACTAGTTTATCCAGGGATTCCTCTCTTCTGACTCATTTGTAATGATATCCATCTGTTGTCTCTTTTAATCTTTCTGTGGTTTTTATTGGAAATAGTAAAAAAACAAACAGACATGAAATCACTGATATCATTGACTAATAAGCCCTTGTACGTTTTCTTCATTTGACTTTTATTTGCTGATTGTTTCATCTGAATGTTTAATCTGTTCCACCTCTTTAAGCTACATCAATAACCAATGTAATACGCCCCCTGGATTTGGTCACCACAGTCACACGGTCAAAGAGCAAGTCAGCCTCGCTGCTGGCCCCTGCTGGCCGCGCCCCGTCACTATCTGTCAAATCCTGTTACAGAGTGCTCTGATGTCTGTGGGAAAAAACTTGAAACTGAGCAAGATGACTATTGCAGCGACACGTCATCAGTAGGATAAAACTAAGCTGTCTCTTGATGGTCTACGACAGGGTGTCCAAACTGGGTCAGAGAGTGCTGGTGTCCTGCATGTTTTAGTTCTCTGCCTGCTTCATCATACCTGAATCTAATGATGACGTCATCACCAAGGTTGTGAAAAAGAACAATAATGAGCCTTTCATCACAAAGTGGATGGGAGAGGCACCGGATGGAGATCAACGGAGATCAAAGCCGGAGGAAATCTTGGATCTGAGCATCTCCATGGCAAAAGGCCCTGATCTCCTTTGATCTGATAGGAGATCAGCACTGGAGCCATGGAGACGCTCAGATCAAAGGAAATCAGCTTTGTAGAGTTGTAATGTGCTCGTACTCATCCTTACATTTTTCTAGAAATTTGTCTTCAATCACCTTTTCTCTATTTACACTCTCTACTTGAACCTTTACCTGTTTATTTATTTCATATTTTCCAAATATCATGATTTTTGTTTGACCTAGATTTAATGAATTAGATTTCATTTCTCTGAATGTATCTAGTATGTCGTTGAAGAGTTTTTCTAGGATTTGGGAGAATTGTGGGTCTGTAGTTTGTGAAGTGTGTCTGTTTTCAATAACGGTATCCTTACTGGAAGCCTGTTGAATGATACTATGTAGAACCTTCTATGTACTGCTGACATGGTCTTTATTGTTTTCTGGTACTTTCTTAAAAGAATTCTTCTAACATTTTCTCATCATATGAGTGAACTTTGTTTTACATTTCTTGGATTTATTTTCCATCTCCTTCGTTCATCATTTATTGGATTCTCTATGTCATGTATTCTTCTCCTTGGATGCATTTTTTAAGCCCTTTGTCATCCATTAAACATCTTTATATTCCACTTTTTCTCGTATTTATAAATGAGTTCCCAGTCATCTGATTGTACCTCAATAACTAGTTTTTCCAGGGACTGCTCTGTTTTGACTCATTTGTGTTGACATCTATCTGTTGTCTGTTTTAATGTTTCTGTGTTTTTTATTGTAAATAGTAAAAAAACTAAAACAAACAGACATGAAATCACTGATATCATTGACTAATACATCACTTACTTTGATATTATCTATAACATGTGTAAATAAATTATGACCCTCCAAACGACCCCCAGGAGGCCCGGCTGTTGTGTGTGTGTGTGTGTGTGTTTGGGCCTGGTTATAGGAGAAGTGAGGATGGAGCAGCCATTTACTGGTAAAACTAACTCACTAACATCTTGGTGAAAATAGAATATATGTTTTTTTCAAATTAAAGTGACAATGAAAGTGAGAACAGGAGTTCCCCCCTCACCTCCAGAGTGAACATAAGTCATGTCTGTATATTACATCCATCATCCATCCATCCATCCATCCATCCATCCATCCATCCATCCATCATCCATCATCCATGATGTGATCCAGCAAACATGTCCAAGCAGTAGTGTTGTGTTGTTGCTTCTCATTGTCAATAGAACCATGAGAAAGTATGAGAGTGACTGATACGCTTGTATGATCACTGGACCTTTTGAAAGCAGTCAGACTCTCATACTGTACCAGTAGCATCTGTGTCATTCACAACCCGTCTCCATCTTAACTGGACTTTCTGTGTACACATATGATTTTGTGTTTTCATCTGTGGACTGGTGACTAGTGAGTGTGTTGCCTTCAGTGGCAAAGGGAAATAAAACCTCTGCATGAAGAGGAATCATGGAGCCTCCCCCTTCTCAGCTCCAAGTGTCCAAATCTGAACAGCTGGTCTGGGCTCTGAGTGGAAGCTGAGGTGGTCATGTGCCTGGGCCTCCAGACTGATCCACTCCACTCCAAGTCCAAGTCCGAGTGTAAAACTCAGTCTCAGTCTCAGTCTCAGTCTCTAGCTTTGTCCACTCTCTCTCTCTCTCTCTCTCTCTCTCGCTCTCTCTCACGGTGCAACCTCAGCTCCGCCCACTGCTCCCAGAGTCCAGATCCATATTTCACTTTCTCTTGTATTGTTTGATTGTACACTCATAGTGACAGGGCGTCTTTTCCTTTATAAATGAGTTCCCAGTCATCCGATTGTACCTCAATAACTAGTTTATCCAGGGATTCCTCTCTTCTGACTCATTTGTAATGATATCCATCTGTTGTCTCTTTTAATCTTTCTGTGGTTTTTATTGGAAATAGTAAAAAAACAAACAGACATGAAATCACTGATATCATTGACTAATAAGCCCTTGTACGTTTTCGTTTTCTTCATTTGACTTTTATTTGCTGATTGTTTCATCTGAATGTTTAATCTGTTCCACCTCTTTAAGCTACATCAATAACCAATGTAATACGCCCCCTGGATTTGGTCACCACAGTCACACGGTCAAAGAGCAAGTCAGCCTCGCTGCTGGCCCCTGCTGGCCGCGCCCCGTCACTATCTGTCAAATCCTGTTACAGAGTGCTCTGATGTCTGTGGGAAAAAACTTGAAACTGAGCAAGATGACTATTGCAGCGACACGTCATCAGTAGGATAAAACTAAGCTGTCTCTTGATGGTCTACGACAGGGTGTCCAAACTGGGTCAGAGAGTGCTGGTGTCCTGCATGTTTTAGTTCTCTGCCTGCTTCATCATACCTGAATCTAATGATGACGTCATCACCAAGGTTGTGAAAAAGAACAATAATGAGCCTTTCATCACAAAGTGGATGGGAGAGGCACCGGATGGAGATCAACGGAGATCAAAGCCGGAGGAAATCTTGGATCTGAGCATCTCCATGGCAAAAGGCCCTGATCTCCTTTGATCTGATAGGAGATCAGCACTGGAGCCATGGAGACGCTCAGATCAAAGGAAATCAGCTTTGTAGAGTTGTAATGTGCTCGTACTCATCCTTACATTTTTCTAGAAATTTGTCTTCAATCACCTTTTCTCTATTTACACTCTCTACTTGAACCTTTACCTGTTTATTTATTTCATATTTTCCAAATATCATGATTTTTGTTTGACCTAGATTTAATGAATTAGATTTCATTTCTCTGAATGTATCTAGTATGTCGTTGAAGAGTTTTTCTAGGATTTGGGAGAATTGTGGGTCTGTAGTTTGTGAAGTGTGTCTGTTTTCAATAACGGTATCCTTACTGGAAGCCTGTTGAATGATACTATGTAGAACCTTCTATGTACTGCTGACATGGTCTTTATTGTTTTCTGGTACTTTCTTAAAAGAATTCTTCTAACATTTTCTCATCATATGAGTGAACTTTGTTTTACATTTCTTGGATTTATTTTCCATCTCCTTCGTTCATCATTTATTGGATTCTCTATGTCATGTATTCTTCTCCTTGGATGCATTTTTTAAGCCCTTTGTCATCCATTAAACATCTTTATATTCCACTTTTTCTCGTATTTATAAATGAGTTCCCAGTCATCTGATTGTACCTCAATAACTAGTTTTTCCAGGGACTGCTCTGTTTTGACTCATTTGTGTTGACATCTATCTGTTGTCTGTTTTAATGTTTCTGTGTTTTTTATTGTAAATAGTAAAAAAACTAAAACAAACAGACATGAAATCACTGATATCATTGACTAATACATCACTTACTTTGATATTATCTATAACATGTGTAAATAAATTATGACCCTCCAAACGACCCCCAGGAGGCCCGGCTGTTGTGTGTGTGTGTGTGTGTGTTTGGGCCTGGTTATAGGAGAAGTGAGGATGGAGCAGCCATTTACTGGTAAAACTAACTCACTAACATCTTGGTGAAAATAGAATATATGTTTTTTTCAAATTAAAGTGACAATGAAAGTGAGAACAGGAGTTCCCCCCTCACCTCCAGAGTGAACATAAGTCATGTCTGTATATTACATCCATCATCCATCCATCCATCCATCCATCCATCCATCCATCCATCCATCATCCATCATCCATGATGTGATCCAGCAAACATGTCCAAGCAGTAGTGTTGTGTTGTTGCTTCTCATTGTCAATAGAACCATGAGAAAGTATGAGAGTGACTGATACGCTTGTATGATCACTGGACCTTTTGAAAGCAGTCAGACTCTCATACTGTACCAGTAGCATCTGTGTCATTCACAACCCGTCTCCATCTTAACTGGACTTTCTGTGTACACATATGATTTTGTGTTTTCATCTGTGGACTGGTGACTAGTGAGTGTGTTGCCTTCAGTGGCAAAGGGAAATAAAACCTCTGCATGAAGAGGAATCATGGAGCCTCCCCCTTCTCAGCTCCAAGTGTCCAAATCTGAACAGCTGGTCTGGGCTCTGAGTGGAAGCTGAGGTGGTCATGTGCCTGGGCCTCCAGACTGATCCACTCCACTCCAAGTCCAAGTCCGAGTGTAAAACTCAGTCTCAGTCTCAGTCTCAGTCTCTAGCTTTGTCCACTCTCTCTCTCTCTCTCTCTCTCTCTCGCTCTCTCTCACGGTGCAACCTCAGCTCCGCCCACTGCTCCCAGAGTCCAGATCCATATTTCACTTTCTCTTGTATTGTTTGATTGTACACTCATAGTGACAGGGCGTCTTTTCCTTTATAAATGAGTTCCCAGTCATCCGATTGTACCTCAATAACTAGTTTATCCAGGGATTCCTCTCTTCTGACTCATTTGTAATGATATCCATCTGTTGTCTCTTTTAATCTTTCTGTGGTTTTTATTGGAAATAGTAAAAAAACAAACAGACATGAAATCACTGATATCATTGACTAATAAGCCCTTGTACGTTTTCTTCATTTGACTTTTATTTGCTGATTGTTTCATCTGAATGTTTAATCTGTTCCACCTCTTTAAGCTACATCAATAACCAATGTAATACGCCCCCTGGATTTGGTCACCACAGTCACACGGTCAAAGAGCAAGTCAGCCTCGCTGCTGGCCCCTGCTGGCCGCGCCCCGTCACTATCTGTCAAATCCTGTTACAGAGTGCTCTGATGTCTGTGGGAAAAAACTTGAAACTGAGCAAGATGACTATTGCAGCGACACGTCATCAGTAGGATAAAACTAAGCTGTCTCTTGATGGTCTACGACAGGGTGTCCAAACTGGGTCAGAGAGTGCTGGTGTCCTGCATGTTTTAGTTCTCTGCCTGCTTCATCATACCTGAATCTAATGATGACGTCATCACCAAGGTTGTGAAAAAGAACAATAATGAGCCTTTCATCACAAAGTGGATGGGAGAGGCACCGGATGGAGATCAACGGAGATCAAAGCCGGAGGAAATCTTGGATCTGAGCATCTCCATGGCAAAAGGCCCTGATCTCCTTTGATCTGATAGGAGATCAGCACTGGAGCCATGGAGACGCTCAGATCAAAGGAAATCAGCTTTGTAGAGTTGTAATGTGCTCGTACTCATCCTTACATTTTTCTAGAAATTTGTCTTCAATCACCTTTTCTCTATTTACACTCTCTACTTGAACCTTTACCTGTTTATTTATTTCATATTTTCCAAATATCATGATTTTTGTTTGACCTAGATTTAATGAATTAGATTTCATTTCTCTGAATGTATCTAGTATGTCGTTGAAGAGTTTTTCTAGGATTTGGGAGAATTGTGGGTCTGTAGTTTGTGAAGTGTGTCTGTTTTCAATAACGGTATCCTTACTGGAAGCCTGTTGAATGATACTATGTAGAACCTTCTATGTACTGCTGACATGGTCTTTATTGTTTTCTGGTACTTTCTTAAAAGAATTCTTCTAACATTTTCTCATCATATGAGTGAACTTTGTTTTACATTTCTTGGATTTATTTTCCATCTCCTTCGTTCATCATTTATTGGATTCTCTATGTCATGTATTCTTCTCCTTGGATGCATTTTTTAAGCCCTTTGTCATCCATTAAACATCTTTATATTCCACTTTTTCTCGTATTTATAAATGAGTTCCCAGTCATCTGATTGTACCTCAATAACTAGTTTTTCCAGGGACTGCTCTGTTTTGACTCATTTGTGTTGACATCTATCTGTTGTCTGTTTTAATGTTTCTGTGTTTTTTATTGTAAATAGTAAAAAAACTAAAACAAACAGACATGAAATCACTGATATCATTGACTAATACATCACTTACTTTGATATTATCTATAACATGTGTAAATAAATTATGACCCTCCAAACGACCCCCAGGAGGCCCGGCTGTTGTGTGTGTGTGTGTGTGTGTGTGTTTGGGCCTGGTTATAGGAGAAGTGAGGATGGAGCAGCCATTTACTGGTAAAACTAACTCACTAACATCTTGGTGAAAATAGAATATATGTTTTTTTCAAATTAAAGTGACAATGAAAGTGAGAACAGGAGTTCCCCCCTCACCTCCAGAGTGAACATAAGTCATGTCTGTATATTACATCCATCATCCATCCATCCATCCATCCATCCATCCATCCATCCATCCATCATCCATCATCCATGATGTGATCCAGCAAACATGTCCAAGCAGTAGTGTTGTGTTGTTGCTTCTCATTGTCAATAGAACCATGAGAAAGTATGAGAGTGACTGATACGCTTGTATGATCACTGGACCTTTTGAAAGCAGTCAGACTCTCATACTGTACCAGTAGCATCTGTGTCATTCACAACCCGTCTCCATCTTAACTGGACTTTCTGTGTACACATATGATTTTGTGTTTTCATCTGTGGACTGGTGACTAGTGAGTGTGTTGCCTTCAGTGGCAAAGGGAAATAAAACCTCTGCATGAAGAGGAATCATGGAGCCTCCCCCTTCTCAGCTCCAAGTGTCCAAATCTGAACAGCTGGTCTGGGCTCTGAGTGGAAGCTGAGGTGGTCATGTGCCTGGGCCTCCAGACTGATCCACTCCACTCCAAGTCCAAGTCCGAGTGTAAAACTCAGTCTCAGTCTCAGTCTCAGTCTCTAGCTTTGTCCACTCTCTCTCTCTCTCTCTCTCTCTCTCGCTCTCTCTCACGGTGCAACCTCAGCTCCGCCCACTGCTCCCAGAGTCCAGATCCATATTTCACTTTCTCTTGTATTGTTTGATTGTACACTCATAGTGACAGGGCGTCTTTTCCTTTATAAATGAGTTCCCAGTCATCCGATTGTACCTCAATAACTAGTTTATCCAGGGATTCCTCTCTTCTGACTCATTTGTAATGATATCCATCTGTTGTCTCTTTTAATCTTTCTGTGGTTTTTATTGGAAATAGTAAAAAAACAAACAGACATGAAATCACTGATATCATTGACTAATAAGCCCTTGTACGTTTTCTTCATTTGACTTTTATTTGCTGATTGTTTCATCTGAATGTTTAATCTGTTCCACCTCTTTAAGCTACATCAATAACCAATGTAATACGCCCCCTGGATTTGGTCACCACAGTCACACGGTCAAAGAGCAAGTCAGCCTCGCTGCTGGCCCCTGCTGGCCGCGCCCCGTCACTATCTGTCAAATCCTGTTACAGAGTGCTCTGATGTCTGTGGGAAAAAAACTTGAAACTGAGCAAGATGACTATTGCAGCAACACGTCATCAGTAGGATAAAACTAAGCTGTCTCTTGATGGTCTACGACAGGGTGTCCAAACTGGGTCAGAGAGTGCTGGTGTCCTGCATGTTTTAGTTCTCTGCCTGCTTCATCATACCTGAATCTAATGATGACGTCATCACCAAGGTTGTGAAAAAGAACAATAATGAGCCTTTCATCACAAAGTGGATGGGAGAGGCACCGGATGGAGATCAACGGAGATCAAAGCCGGAGGAAATCTTGGATCTGAGCATCTCCATGGCAAAAGGCCCTGATCTCCTTTGATCTGATAGGAGATCAGCACTGGAGCCATGGAGACGCTCAGATCAAAGGAAATCAGCTTTGTAGAGTTGTAATGTGCTCGTACTCATCCTTACATTTTTCTAGAAATTTGTCTTCAATCACCTTTTCTCTATTTACACTCTCTACTTGAACCTTTACCTGTTTATTTATTTCATATTTTCCAAATATCATGATTTTTGTTTGACCTAGATTTAATGAATTAGATTTCATTTCTCTGAATGTATCTAGTATGTCGTTGAAGAGTTTTTCTAGGATTTGGGAGAATTGTGGGTCTGTAGTTTGTGAAGTGTGTCTGTTTTCAATAACGGTATCCTTACTGGAAGCCTGTTGAATGATACTATGTAGAACCTTCTATGTACTGCTGACATGGTCTTTATTGTTTTCTGGTACTTTCTTAAAAGAATTCTTCTAACATTTTCTCATCATATGAGTGAACTTTGTTTTACATTTCTTGGATTTATTTTCCATCTCCTTCGTTCATCATTTATTGGATTCTCTATGTCATGTATTCTTCTCCTTGGATGCATTTTTTAAGCCCTTTGTCATCCATTAAACATCTTTATATTCCACTTTTTCTCGTATTTATAAATGAGTTCCCAGTCATCTGATTGTACCTCAATAACTAGTTTTTCCAGGGACTGCTCTGTTTTGACTCATTTGTGTTGACATCTATCTGTTGTCTGTTTTAATGTTTCTGTGTTTTTTATTGTAAATAGTAAAAAAACTAAAACAAACAGACATGAAATCACTGATATCATTGACTAATACATCACTTACTTTGATATTATCTATAACATGTGTAAATAAATTATGACCCTCCAAACGACCCCCAGGAGGCCCGGCTGTTGTGTGTGTGTGTGTGTGTGTGTGTGTGTGTGTGTGTGTGGGGGGGGGGGGGGGGGGGGGGGGTGTTTGGGCCTGGTTATAGGAGAAGTGAGGATGGAGCAGCCATTTACTGGTAAAACTAACTCACTAACATCTTGGTGAAAATAGAATATATGTTTTTTTCAAATTAAAGTGACAATGAAAGTGAGAACAGGAGTTCCCCCCTCACCTCCAGAGTGAACATAAGTCATGTCTGTATATTACATCCATCATCCATCCATCCATCCATCCATCCATCCATCATCCATCATCCATGATGTGATCCAGCAAACATGTCCAAGCAGTAGTGTTGTGTTGTTGCTTCTCATTGTCAATAGAACCATGAGAAAGTATGAGAGTGACTGATACGCTTGTATGATCACTGGACCTTTTGAAAGCAGTCAGACTCTCATACTGTACCAGTAGCATCTGTGTCATTCACAACCCGTCTCCATCTTAACTGGACTTTCTGTGTACACATATGATTTTGTGTTTTCATCTGTGGACTGGTGACTAGTGAGTGTGTTGCCTTCAGTGGCAAAGGGAAATAAAACCTCTGCATGAAGAGGAATCATGGAGCCTCCCCCTTCTCAGCTCCAAGTGTCCAAATCTGAACAGCTGGTCTGGGCTCTGAGTGGAAGCTGAGGTGGTCATGTGCCTGGGCCTCCAGACTGATCCACTCCACTCCAAGTCCAAGTCCGAGTGTAAAACTCAGTCTCAGTCTCAGTCTCAGTCTCTAGCTTTGTCCACTCTCTCTCTCTCTCTCTCTCGCTCTCTCTCACGGTGCAACCTCAGCTCCGCCCACTGCTCCCAGAGTCCAGATCCATATTTCACTTTCTCTTGTATTGTTTGATTGTACACTCATAGTGACAGGGCGTCTTTTCCTTTATAAATGAGTTCCCAGTCATCCGATTGTACCTCAATAACTAGTTTATCCAGGGATTCCTCTCTTCTGACTCATTTGTAATGATATCCATCTGTTGTCTCTTTTAATCTTTCTGTGGTTTTTATTGGAAATAGTAAAAAAACAAACAGACATGAAATCACTGATATCATTGACTAATAAGCCCTTGTACGTTTTCTTCATTTGACTTTTATTTGCTGATTGTTTCATCTGAATGTTTAATCTGTTCCACCTCTTTAAGCTACATCAATAACCAATGTAATACGCCCCCTGGATTTGGTCACCACAGTCACACGGTCAAAGAGCAAGTCAGCCTCGCTGCTGGCCCCTGCTGGCCGCGCCCCGTCACTATCTGTCAAATCCTGTTACAGAGTGCTCTGATGTCTGTGGGAAAAAAACTTGAAACTGAGCAAGATGACTATTGCAGCAACACGTCATCAGTAGGATAAAACTAAGCTGTCTCTTGATGGTCTACGACAGGGTGTCCAAACTGGGTCAGAGAGTGCTGGTGTCCTGCATGTTTTAGTTCTCTGCCTGCTTCATCATACCTGAATCTAATGATGACGTCATCACCAAGGTTGTGAAAAAGAACAATAATGAGCCTTTCATCACAAAGTGGATGGGAGAGGCACCGGATGGAGATCAACGGAGATCAAAGCCGGAGGAAATCTTGGATCTGAGCATCTCCATGGCAAAAGGCCCTGATCTCCTTTGATCTGATAGGAGATCAGCACTGGAGCCATGGAGACGCTCAGATCAAAGGAAATCAGCTTTGTAGAGTTGTAATGTGCTCGTACTCATCCTTACATTTTTCTAGAAATTTGTCTTCAATCACCTTTTCTCTATTTACACTCTCTACTTGAACCTTTACCTGTTTATTTATTTCATATTTTCCAAATATCATGATTTTTGTTTGACCTAGATTTAATGAATTAGATTTCATTTCTCTGAATGTATCTAGTATGTCGTTGAAGAGTTTTTCTAGGATTTGGGAGAATTGTGGGTCTGTAGTTTGTGAAGTGTGTCTGTTTTCAATAACGGTATCCTTACTGGAAGCCTGTTGAATGATACTATGTAGAACCTTCTATGTACTGCTGACATGGTCTTTATTGTTTTCTGGTACTTTCTTAAAAGAATTCTTCTAACATTTTCTCATCATATGAGTGAACTTTGTTTTACATTTCTTGTATTTATTTTCCATCTCCTTCGTTCATCATTTATTGGATTCTCTATGTCATGTATTCTTCTCCTTGGATGCATTTTTTAAGCCCTTTGTCATCCATTAAACATCTTTATATTCCACTTTTTCTCGTATTTATAAATGAGTTCCCAGTCATCTGATTGTACCTCAATAACTAGTTTTTCCAGGGACTGCTCTGTTTTGACTCATTTGTGTTGACATCTATCTGTTGTCTGTTTTAATGTTTCTGTGTTTTTTATTGTAAATAGTAAAAAAACTAAAACAAACAGACATGAAATCACTGATATCATTGACTAATACATCACTTACTTTGATATTATCTATAACATGTGTAAATAAATTATGACCCTCCAAACGACCCCCAGGAGGCCCGGCTGTTGTGTGTGTGTGTGTGTGTGTGTGGGGGGGGGGGGGGGGGGGGGGGTGTTTGGGCCTGGTTATAGGAGAAGTGAGGATGGAGCAGCCATTTACTGGTAAAACTAACTCACTAACATCTTGGTGAAAATAGAATATATGTTTTTTTCAAATTAAAGTGACAATGAAAGTGAGAACAGGAGTTCCCCCCTCACCTCCAGAGTGAACATAAGTCATGTCTGTATATTACATCCATCATCCATCCATCCATCCATCCATCCATCCATCATCCATCATCCATGATGTGATCCAGCAAACATGTCCAAGCAGTAGTGTTGTGTTGTTGCTTCTCATTGTCAATAGAACCATGAGAAAGTATGAGAGTGACTGATACGCTTGTATGATCACTGGACCTTTTGAAAGCAGTCAGACTCTCATACTGTACCAGTAGCATCTGTGTCATTCACAACCCGTCTCCATCTTAACTGGACTTTCTGTGTACACATATGATTTTGTGTTTTCATCTGTGGACTGGTGACTAGTGAGTGTGTTGCCTTCAGTGGCAAAGGGAAATAAAACCTCTGCATGAAGAGGAATCATGGAGCCTCCCCCTTCTCAGCTCCAAGTGTCCAAATCTGAACAGCTGGTCTGGGCTCTGAGTGGAAGCTGAGGTGGTCATGTGCCTGGGCCTCCAGACTGATCCACTCCACTCCAAGTCCAAGTCCGAGTGTAAAACTCAGTCTCAGTCTCAGTCTCAGTCTCAGTCTCAGTCTCTAGCTTTGTCCACTCTCTCTCTCTCTCTCTCTCGCTCTCTCTCTCTCGCTCTCTCTCACGGTGCAACCTCAGCTCCGCCCACTGCTCCCAGAGTCCAGATCCATATTTCACTTTCTCTTGTATTGTTTGATTGTACACTCATAGTGACAGGGCGTCTTTTCCTTTATAAATGAGTTCCCAGTCATCCGATTGTACCTCAATAACTAGTTTATCCAGGGATTCCTCTCTTCTGACTCATTTGTAATGATATCCATCTGTTGTCTCTTTTAATCTTTCTGTGGTTTTTATTGGAAATAGTAAAAAAACAAACAGACATGAAATCACTGATATCATTGACTAATAAGCCCTTGTACGTTTTCTTCATTTGACTTTTATTTGCTGATTGTTTCATCTGAATGTTTAATCTGTTCCACCTCTTTAAGCTACATCAATAACCAATGTAATACGCCCCCTGGATTTGGTCACCACAGTCACACGGTCAAAGAGCAAGTCAGCCTCGCTGCTGGCCCCTGCTGGCCGCGCCCCGTCACTATCTGTCAAATCCTGTTACAGAGTGCTCTGATGTCTGTGGGAAAAAAACTTGAAACTGAGCAAGATGACTATTGCAGCAACACGTCATCAGTAGGATAAAACTAAGCTGTCTCTTGATGGTCTACGACAGGGTGTCCAAACTGGGTCAGAGAGTGCTGGTGTCCTGCATGTTTTAGTTCTCTGCCTGCTTCATCATACCTGAATCTAATGATGACGTCATCACCAAGGTTGTGAAAAAGAACAATAATGAGCCTTTCATCACAAAGTGGATGGGAGAGGCACCGGATGGAGATCAACGGAGATCAAAGCCGGAGGAAATCTTGGATCTGAGCATCTCCATGGCAAAAGGCCCTGATCTCCTTTGATCTGATAGGAGATCAGCACTGGAGCCATGGAGACGCTCAGATCAAAGGAAATCAGCTTTGTAGAGTTGTAATGTGCTCGTACTCATCCTTACATTTTTCTAGAAATTTGTCTTCAATCACCTTTTCTCTATTTACACTCTCTACTTGAACCTTTACCTGTTTATTTATTTCATATTTTCCAAATATCATGATTTTTGTTTGACCTAGATTTAATGAATTAGATTTCATTTCTCTGAATGTATCTAGTATGTCGTTGAAGAGTTTTTCTAGGATTTGGGAGAATTGTGGGTCTGTAGTTTGTGAAGTGTGTCTGTTTTCAATAACGGTATCCTTACTGGAAGCCTGTTGAATGATACTATGTAGAACCTTCTATGTACTGCTGACATGGTCTTTATTGTTTTCTGGTACTTTCTTAAAAGAATTCTTCTAACATTTTCTCATCATATGAGTGAACTTTGTTTTACATTTCTTGGATTTATTTTCCATCTCCTTCGTTCATCATTTATTGGATTCTCTATGTCATGTATTCTTCTCCTTGGATGCATTTTTTAAGCCCTTTGTCATCCATTAAACATCTTTATATTCCACTTTTTCTCGTATTTATAAATGAGTTCCCAGTCATCTGATTGTACCTCAATAACTAGTTTTTCCAGGGACTGCTCTGTTTTGACTCATTTGTGTTGACATCTATCTGTTGTCTGTTTTAATGTTTCTGTGTTTTTTATTGTAAATAGTTAAAAAAACTAAAACAAACAGACATGAAATCACTGATATCATTGACTAATACATCACTTACTTTGATATTATCTATAACATGTGTAAATAAATTATGACCCTCCAAACGACCCCCAGGAGGCCCGGCTGTTGTGTGTGTGTGTGTGTGTGTGTGTGTGTGTGGGGGGGGGGGGGGGGGGGGGGGGGGGGGGTGTTTGGGCCTGGTTATAGGAGAAGTGAGGATGGAGCAGCCATTTACTGGTAAAACTAACTCACTAACATCTTGGTGAAAATAGAATATATGTTTTTTTCAAATTAAAGTGACAATGAAAGTGAGAACAGGAGTTCCCCCCTCACCTCCAGAGTGAACATAAGTCATGTCTGTATATTACATCCATCATCCATCCATCCATCCATCCATCCATCCATCATCCATCATCCATGATGTGATCCAGCAAACATGTCCAAGCAGTAGTGTTGTGTTGTTGCTTCTCATTGTCAATAGAACCATGAGAAAGTATGAGAGTGACTGATACGCTTGTATGATCACTGGACCTTTTGAAAGCAGTCAGACTCTCATACTGTACCAGTAGCATCTGTGTCATTCACAACCCGTCTCCATCTTAACTGGACTTTCTGTGTACACATATGATTTTGTGTTTTCATCTGTGGACTGGTGACTAGTGAGTGTGTTGCCTTCAGTGGCAAAGGGAAATAAAACCTCTGCATGAAGAGGAATCATGGAGCCTCCCCCTTCTCAGCTCCAAGTGTCCAAATCTGAACAGCTGGTCTGGGCTCTGAGTGGAAGCTGAGGTGGTCATGTGCCTGGGCCTCCAGACTGATCCACTCCACTCCAAGTCCAAGTCCGAGTGTAAAACTCAGTCTCAGTCTCAGTCTCAGTCTCTAGCTTTGTCCACTCTCTCTCTCTCTCTCTCTCTCTCTCGCTCTCTCTCACGGTGCAACCTCAGCTCCGCCCACTGCTCCCAGAGTCCAGATCCATATTTCACTTTCTCTTGTATTGTTTGATTGTACACTCATAGTGACAGGGCGTCTTTTCCTTTATAAATGAGTTCCCAGTCATCCGATTGTACCTCAATAACTAGTTTATCCAGGGATTCCTCTCTTCTGACTCATTTGTAATGATATCCATCTGTTGTCTCTTTTAATCTTTCTGTGGTTTTTATTGGAAATAGTAAAAAAACAAACAGACATGAAATCACTGATATCATTGACTAATAAGCCCTTGTACGTTTTCTTCATTTGACTTTTATTTGCTGATTGTTTCATCTGAATGTTTAATCTGTTCCACCTCTTTAAGCTACATCAATAACCAATGTAATACGCCCCCTGGATTTGGTCACCACAGTCACACGGTCAAAGAGCAAGTCAGCCTCGCTGCTGGCCCCTGCTGGCCGCGCCCCGTCACTATCTGTCAAATCCTGTTACAGAGTGCTCTGATGTCTGTGGGAAAAAACTTGAAACTGAGCAAGATGACTATTGCAGCAACACGTCATCAGTAGGATAAAACTAAGCTGTCTCTTGATGGTCTACGACAGGGTGTCCAAACTGGGTCAGAGAGTGCTGGTGTCCTGCATGTTTTAGTTCTCTGCCTGCTTCATCATACCTGAATCTAATGATGACGTCATCACCAAGGTTGTGAAAAAGAACAATAATGAGCCTTTCATCACAAAGTGGATGGGAGAGGCACCGGATGGAGATCAACGGAGATCAAAGCCGGAGGAAATCTTGGATCTGAGCATCTCCATGGCAAAAGGCCCTGATCTCCTTTGATCTGATAGGAGATCAGCACTGGAGCCATGGAGACGCTCAGATCAAAGGAAATCAGCTTTGTAGAGTTGTAATGTGCTCGTACTCATCCTTACATTTTTCTAGAAATTTGTCTTCAATCACCTTTTCTCTATTTACACTCTCTACTTGAACCTTTACCTGTTTATTTATTTCATATTTTCCAAATATCATGATTTTTGTTTGACCTAGATTTAATGAATTAGATTTCATTTCTCTGAATGTATCTAGTATGTCGTTGAAGAGTTTTTCTAGGATTTGGGAGAATTGTGGGTCTGTAGTTTGTGAAGTGTGTCTGTTTTCAATAACGGTATCCTTACTGGAAGCCTGTTGAATGATACTATGTAGAACCTTCTATGTACTGCTGACATGGTCTTTATTGTTTTCTGGTACTTTCTTAAAAGAATTCTTCTAACATTTTCTCATCATATGAGTGAACTTTGTTTTACATTTCTTGGATTTATTTTCCATCTCCTTCGTTCATCATTTATTGGATTCTCTATGTCATGTATTCTTCTCCTTGGATGCATTTTTTAAGCCCTTTGTCATCCATTAAACATCTTTATATTCCACTTTTTCTCGTATTTATAAATGAGTTCCCAGTCATCTGATTGTACCTCAATAACTAGTTTTTCCAGGGACTGCTCTGTTTTGACTCATTTGTGTTGACATCTATCTGTTGTCTGTTTTAATGTTTCTGTGTTTTTTTTTGTAAATAGTAAAAAAACTAAAACAAACAGACATGAAATCACTGATATCATTGACTAATACATCACTTACTTTGATATTATCTATAACATGTGTAAATAAATTATGACCCTCCAAACGACCCCCAGGAGGCCCGGCTGTTGTGTGTGTGTGTGTGTGTGTGTTTGGGCCTGGTTATAGGAGAAGTGAGGATGGAGCAGCCATTTACTGGTAAAACTAACTCACTAACATCTTGGTGAAAATAGAATATATGTTTTTTTCAAATTAAAGTGACAATGAAAGTGAGAACAGGAGTTCCCCCCTCACCTCCAGAGTGAACATAAGTCATGTCTGTATATTACATCCATCATCCATCCATCCATCCATCCATCCATCCATCCATCATCCATCATCCATGATGTGATCCAGCAAACATGTCCAAGCAGTAGTGTTGTGTTGTTGCTTCTCATTGTCAATAGAACCATGAGAAAGTATGAGAGTGACTGATACGCTTGTATGATCACTGGACCTTTTGAAAGCAGTCAGACTCTCATACTGTACCAGTAGCATCTGTGTCATTCACAACCCGTCTCCATCTTAACTGGACTTTCTGTGTACACATATGATTTTGTGTTTTCATCTGTGGACTGGTGACTAGTGAGTGTGTTGCCTTCAGTGGCAAAGGGAAATAAAACCTCTGCATGAAGAGGAATCATGGAGCCTCCCCCTTCTCAGCTCCAAGTGTCCAAATCTGAACAGCTGGTCTGGGCTCTGAGTGGAAGCTGAGGTGGTCATGTGCCTGGGCCTCCAGACTGATCCACTCCACTCCAAGTCCAAGTCCGAGTGTAAAACTCAGTCTCAGTCTCAGTCTCAGTCTCTAGCTTTGTCCACTCTCTCTCTCTCTCTCTCTCTCTCTCGCTCTCTCTCACGGTGCAACCTCAGCTCCGCCCACTGCTCCCAGAGTCCAGATCCATATTTCACTTTCTCTTGTATTGTTTGATTGTACACTCATAGTGACAGGGCGTCTTTTCCTTTATAAATGAGTTCCCAGTCATCCGATTGTACCTCAATAACTAGTTTATCCAGGGATTCCTCTCTTCTGACTCATTTGTAATGATATCCATCTGTTGTCTCTTTTAATCTTTCTGTGGTTTTTATTGGAAATAGTAAAAAAACAAACAGACATGAAATCACTGATATCATTGACTAATAAGCCCTTGTACGTTTTCTTCATTTGACTTTTATTTGCTGATTGTTTCATCTGAATGTTTAATCTGTTCCACCTCTTTAAGCTACATCAATAACCAATGTAATACGCCCCCTGGATTTGGTCACCACAGTCACACGGTCAAAGAGCAAGTCAGCCTCGCTGCTGGCCCCTGCTGGCCGCGCCCCGTCACTATCTGTCAAATCCTGTTACAGAGTGCTCTGATGTCTGTGGGAAAAAACTTGAAACTGAGCAAGATGACTATTGCAGCAACACGTCATCAGTAGGATAAAACTAAGCTGTCTCTTGATGGTCTACGACAGGGTGTCCAAACTGGGTCAGAGAGTGCTGGTGTCCTGCATGTTTTAGTTCTCTGCCTGCTTCATCATACCTGAATCTAATGATGACGTCATCACCAAGGTTGTGAAAAAGAACAATAATGAGCCTTTCATCACAAAGTGGATGGGAGAGGCACCGGATGGAGATCAACGGAGATCAAAGCCGGAGGAAATCTTGGATCTGAGCATCTCCATGGCAAAAGGCCCTGATCTCCTTTGATCTGATAGGAGATCAGCACTGGAGCCATGGAGACGCTCAGATCAAAGGAAATCAGCTTTGTAGAGTTGTAATGTGCTCGTACTCATCCTTACATTTTTCTAGAAATTTGTCTTCAATCACCTTTTCTCTATTTACACTCTCTACTTGAACCTTTACCTGTTTATTTATTTCATATTTTCCAAATATCATGATTTTTGTTTGACCTAGATTTAATGAATTAGATTTCATTTCTCTGAATGTATCTAGTATGTCGTTGAAGAGTTTTTCTAGGATTTGGGAGAATTGTGGGTCTGTAGTTTGTGAAGTGTGTCTGTTTTCAATAACGGTATCCTTACTGGAAGCCTGTTGAATGATACTATGTAGAACCTTCTATGTACTGCTGACATGGTCTTTATTGTTTTCTGGTACTTTCTTAAAAGAATTCTTCTAACATTTTCTCATCATATGAGTGAACTTTGTTTTACATTTCTTGGATTTATTTTCCATCTCCTTCGTTCATCATTTATTGGATTCTCTATGTCATGTATTCTTCTCCTTGGATGCATTTTTTAAGCCCTTTGTCATCCATTAAACATCTTTATATTCCACTTTTTCTCGTATTTATAAATGAGTTCCCAGTCATCTGATTGTACCTCAATAACTAGTTTTTCCAGGGACTGCTCTGTTTTGACTCATTTGTGTTGACATCTATCTGTTGTCTGTTTTAATGTTTCTGTGTTTTTTTTTGTAAATAGTAAAAAAACTAAAACAAACAGACATGAAATCACTGATATCATTGACTAATACATCACTTACTTTGATATTATCTATAACATGTGTAAATAAATTATGACCCTCCAAACGACCCCCAGGAGGCCCGGCTGTTGTGTGTGTGTGTGTGTGTGTGGGGGGGGGGGGGGGGGGGGGGGGGGTGTTTGGGCCTGGTTATAGGAGAAGTGAGGATGGAGCAGCCATTTACTGGTAAAACTAACTCACTAACATCTTGGTGAAAATAGAATATATGTTTTTTTCAAATTAAAGTGACAATGAAAGTGAGAACAGGAGTTCCCCCCTCACCTCCAGAGTGAACATAAGTCATGTCTGTATATTACATCCATCCATCCATCCATCCATCCATCCATCATCCATCATCCATGATGTGATCCAGCAAACATGTCCAAGCAGTAGTGTTGTGTTGTTGCTTCTCATTGTCAATAGAACCATGAGAAAGTATGAGAGTGACTGATACGCTTGTATGATCACTGGACCTTTTGAAAGCAGTCAGACTCTCATACTGTACCAGTAGCATCTGTGTCATTCACAACCCGTCTCCATCTTAACTGGACTTTCTGTGTACACATATGATTTTGTGTTTTCATCTGTGGACTGGTGACTAGTGAGTGTGTTGCCTTCAGTGGCAAAGGGAAATAAAACCTCTGCATGAAGAGGAATCATGGAGCCTCCCCCTTCTCAGCTCCAAGTGTCCAAATCTGAACAGCTGGTCTGGGCTCTGAGTGGAAGCTGAGGTGGTCATGTGCCTGGGCCTCCAGACTGATCCACTCCACTCCAAGTCCAAGTCCAAGTCCAAGTCCGAGTCCGAGTCCAAGTCCGAGTCCGAGTGTGAGTGTAAGTCTCAGTCTCAGTCTCAGTCTCTAGCTTTGTCCACTCTCTCTCTCTCTCTCTCTCTCTCTCGCTCTCTCTCACGGTGCAACCTCAGCTCCGCCCACTGCTCCCAGAGTCCAGATCCATATTTCACTTTCTCTTGTATTGTTTGATTGTACACTCATAGTGACAGGGCGTCTTTTCCTTTATAAATGAGTTCCCAGTCATCCGATTGTACCTCAATAACTAGTTTATCCAGGGATTCCTCTCTTCTGACTCATTTGTAATGATATCCATCTGTTGTCTCTTTTAATCTTTCTGTGGTTTTTATTGGAAATAGTAAAAAAACAAACAGACATGAAATCACTGATATCATTGACTAATAAGCCCTTGTACGTTTTCTTCATTTGACTTTTATTTGCTGATTGTTTCATCTGAATGTTTAATCTGTTCCACCTCTTTAAGCTACATCAATAACCAATGTAATACGCCCCCTGGATTTGGTCACCACAGTCACACGGTCAAAGAGCAAGTCAGCCTCGCTGCTGGCCCCTGCTGGCCGCGCCCCGTCACTATCTGTCAAATCCTGTTACAGAGTGCTCTGATGTCTGTGGGAAAAAACTTGAAACTGAGCAAGATGACTATTGCAGCAACACGTCATCAGTAGGATAAAACTAAGCTGTCTCTTGATGGTCTACGACAGGGTGTCCAAACTGGGTCAGAGAGTGCTGGTGTCCTGCATGTTTTAGTTCTCTGCCTGCTTCATCATACCTGAATCTAATGATGACGTCATCGCCAAGGTTGTGAAAAAGAACAATAATGAGCCTTTCATCACAAAGTGGATGGGAGAGGCACCGGATGGAGATCAACGGAGATCAAAGCCGGAGGAAATCTTGGATCTGAGCATCTCCATGGCAAAAGGCCCTGATCTCCTTTGATCTGATAGGAGATCAGCACTGGAGCCATGGAGACGCTCAGATCAAAGGAAATCAGCTTTGTAGAGTTGTAATGTGCTCGTACTCATCCTTACATTTTTCTAGAAATTTGTCTTCAATCACCTTTTCTCTATTTACACTCTCTACTTGAACCTTTACCTGTTTATTTATTTCATATTTTCCAAATATCATGATTTTTGTTTGACCTAGATTTAATGAATTAGATTTCATTTCTCTGAATGTATCTAGTATGTCGTTGAAGAGTTTTTCTAGGATTTGGGAGAATTGTGGGTCTGTAGTTTGTGAAGTGTGTCTGTTTTCAATAACGGTATCCTTACTGGAAGCCTGTTGAATGATACTATGTAGAACCTTCTATGTACTGCTGACATGGTCTTTATTGTTTTCTGGTACTTTCTTAAAAGAATTCTTCTAACATTTTCTCATCATATGAGTGAACTTTGTTTTACATTTCTTGGATTTATTTTCCATCTCCTTCGTTCATCATTTATTGGATTCTCTATGTCATGTATTCTTCTCCTTGGATGCATTTTTTAAGCCCTTTGTCATCCATTAAACATCTTTATATTCCACTTTTTCTCGTATTTATAAATGAGTTCCCAGTCATCTGATTGTACCTCAATAACTAGTTTTTCCAGGGACTGCTCTGTTTTGACTCATTTGTGTTGACATCTATCTGTTGTCTGTTTTAATGTTTCTGTGTTTTTTATTGTAAATAGTAAAAAAACTAAAACAAACAGACATGAAATCACTGATATCATTGACTAATACATCACTTACTTTGATATTATCTATAACATGTGTAAATAAATTATGACCCTCCAAACGACCCCCAGGAGGCCCGGCTGTTGTGTGTGTGTGTGTGTGTGTGTTTGGGCCTGGTTATAGGAGAAGTGAGGATGGAGCAGCCATTTACTGGTAAAACTAACTCACTAACATCTTGGTGAAAATAGAATATATGTTTTTTTCAAATTAAAGTGACAATGAAAGTGAGAACAGGAGTTCCCCCCTCACCTCCAGAGTGAACATAAGTCATGTCTGTATATTACATCCATCATCCATCCATCCATCCATCCATCCATCCATCCATCATCCATCATCCATGATGTGATCCAGCAAACATGTCCAAGCAGTAGTGTTGTGTTGTTGCTTCTCATTGTCAATAGAACCATGAGAAAGTATGAGAGTGACTGATACGCTTGTATGATCACTGGACCTTTTGAAAGCAGTCAGACTCTCATACTGTACCAGTAGCATCTGTGTCATTCACAACCCGTCTCCATCTTAACTGGACTTTCTGTGTACACATATGATTTTGTGTTTTCATCTGTGGACTGGTGACTAGTGAGTGTGTTGCCTTCAGTGGCAAAGGGAAATAAAACCTCTGCATGAAGAGGAATCATGGAGCCTCCCCCTTCTCAGCTCCAAGTGTCCAAATCTGAACAGCTGGTCTGGGCTCTGAGTGGAAGCTGAGGTGGTCATGTGCCTGGGCCTCCAGACTGATCCACTCCACTCCAAGTCCAAGTCCGAGTGTAAAACTCAGTCTCAGTCTCAGTCTCAGTCTCTAGCTTTGTCCACTCTCTCTCTCTCTCTCTCTCTCTCTCGCTCTCTCTCACGGTGCAACCTCAGCTCCGCCCACTGCTCCCAGAGTCCAGATCCATATTTCACTTTCTCTTGTATTGTTTGATTGTACACTCATAGTGACAGGGCGTCTTTTCCTTTATAAATGAGTTCCCAGTCATCCGATTGTACCTCAATAACTAGTTTATCCAGGGATTCCTCTCTTCTGACTCATTTGTAATGATATCCATCTGTTGTCTCTTTTAATCTTTCTGTGGTTTTTATTGGAAATAGTAAAAAAACAAACAGACATGAAATCACTGATATCATTGACTAATAAGCCCTTGTACGTTTTCTTCATTTGACTTTTATTTGCTGATTGTTTCATCTGAATGTTTAATCTGTTCCACCTCTTTAAGCTACATCAATAACCAATGTAATACGCCCCCTGGATTTGGTCACCACAGTCACACGGTCAAAGAGCAAGTCAGCCTCGCTGCTGGCCCCTGCTGGCCGCGCCCCGTCACTATCTGTCAAATCCTGTTACAGAGTGCTCTGATGTCTGTGGGAAAAAACTTGAAACTGAGCAAGATGACTATTGCAGCAACACGTCATCAGTAGGATAAAACTAAGCTGTCTCTTGATGGTCTACGACAGGGTGTCCAAACTGGGTCAGAGAGTGCTGGTGTCCTGCATGTTTTAGTTCTCTGCCTGCTTCATCATACCTGAATCTAATGATGACGTCATCGCCAAGGTTGTGAAAAAGAACAATAATGAGCCTTTCATCACAAAGTGGATGGGAGAGGCACCGGATGGAGATCAACGGAGATCAAAGCCGGAGGAAATCTTGGATCTGAGCATCTCCATGGCAAAAGGCCCTGATCTCCTTTGATCTGATAGGAGATCAGCACTGGAGCCATGGAGACGCTCAGATCAAAGGAAATCAGCTTTGTAGAGTTGTAATGTGCTCGTACTCATCCTTACATTTTTCTAGAAATTTGTCTTCAATCACCTTTTCTCTATTTACACTCTCTACTTGAACCTTTACCTGTTTATTTATTTCATATTTTCCAAATATCATGATTTTTGTTTGACCTAGATTTAATGAATTAGATTTCATTTCTCTGAATGTATCTAGTATGTCGTTGAAGAGTTTTTCTAGGATTTGGGAGAATTGTGGGTCTGTAGTTTGTGAAGTGTGTCTGTTTTCAATAACGGTATCCTTACTGGAAGCCTGTTGAATGATACTATGTAGAACCTTCTATGTACTGCTGACATGGTCTTTATTGTTTTCTGGTACTTTCTTAAAAGAATTCTTCTAACATTTTCTCATCATATGAGTGAACTTTGTTTTACATTTCTTGGATTTATTTTCCATCTCCTTCGTTCATCATTTATTGGATTCTCTATGTCATGTATTCTTCTCCTTGGATGCATTTTTTAAGCCCTTTGTCATCCATTAAACATCTTTATATTCCACTTTTTCTCGTATTTATAAATGAGTTCCCAGTCATCTGATTGTACCTCAATAACTAGTTTTTCCAGGGACTGCTCTGTTTTGACTCATTTGTGTTGACATCTATCTGTTGTCTGTTTTAATGTTTCTGTGTTTTTTTTTGTAAATAGTAAAAAAACTAAAACAAACAGACATGAAATCACTGATATCATTGACTAATACATCACTTACTTTGATATTATCTATAACATGTGTAAATAAATTATGACCCTCCAAACGACCCCCAGGAGGCCCGGCTGTTGTGTGTGTGTGTGTGTGTGGGGGGGGGGGGGGGGGGGGGGGGGGGGGGGGGGTGTTTGGGCCTGGTTATAGGAGAAGTGAGGATGGAGCAGCCATTTACTGGTAAAACTAACTCACTAACATCTTGGTGAAAATAGAATATATGTTTTTTTCAAATTAAAGTGACAATGAAAGTGAGAACAGGAGTTCCCCCCTCACCTCCAGAGTGAACATAAGTCATGTCTGTATATTACATCCATCCATCCATCCATCCATCCATCCATCATCCATCATCCATGATGTGATCCAGCAAACATGTCCAAGCAGTAGTGTTGTGTTGTTGCTTCTCATTGTCAATAGAACCATGAGAAAGTATGAGAGTGACTGATACGCTTGTATGATCACTGGACCTTTTGAAAGCAGTCAGACTCTCATACTGTACCAGTAGCATCTGTGTCATTCACAACCCGTCTCCATCTTAACTGGACTTTCTGTGTACACATATGATTTTGTGTTTTCATCTGTGGACTGGTGACTAGTGAGTGTGTTGCCTTCAGTGGCAAAGGGAAATAAAACCTCTGCATGAAGAGGAATCATGGAGCCTCCCCCTTCTCAGCTCCAAGTGTCCAAATCTGAACAGCTGGTCTGGGCTCTGAGTGGAAGCTGAGGTGGTCATGTGCCTGGGCCTCCAGACTGATCCACTCCACTCCAAGTCCAAGTCCGAGTGTAAAACTCAGTCTCAGTCTCAGTCTCAGTCTCTAGCTTTGTCCACTCTCTCTCTCTCTCTCTCTCTCTCTCTCGCTCTCTCTCACGGTGCAACCTCAGCTCCGCCCACTGCTCCCAGAGTCCAGATCCATATTTCACTTTCTCTTGTATTGTTTGATTGTACACTCATAGTGACAGGGCGTCTTTTCCTTTATAAATGAGTTCCCAGTCATCCGATTGTACCTCAATAACTAGTTTATCCAGGGATTCCTCTCTTCTGACTCATTTGTAATGATATCCATCTGTTGTCTCTTTTAATCTTTCTGTGGTTTTTATTGGAAATAGTAAAAAAACAAACAGACATGAAATCACTGATATCATTGACTAATAAGCCCTTGTACGTTTTCTTCATTTGACTTTTATTTGCTGATTGTTTCATCTGAATGTTTAATCTGTTCCACCTCTTTAAGCTACATCAATAACCAATGTAATACGCCCCCTGGATTTGGTCACCACAGTCACACGGTCAAAGAGCAAGTCAGCCTCGCTGCTGGCCCCTGCTGGCCGCGCCCCGTCACTATCTGTCAAATCCTGTTACAGAGTGCTCTGATGTCTGTGGGAAAAAACTTGAAACTGAGCAAGATGACTATTGCAGCAACACGTCATCAGTAGGATAAAACTAAGCTGTCTCTTGATGGTCTACGACAGGGTGTCCAAACTGGGTCAGAGAGTGCTGGTGTCCTGCATGTTTTAGTTCTCTGCCTGCTTCATCATACCTGAATCTAATGATGACGTCATCGCCAAGGTTGTGAAAAAGAACAATAATGAGCCTTTCATCACAAAGTGGATGGGAGAGGCACCGGATGGAGATCAACGGAGATCAAAGCCGGAGGAAATCTTGGATCTGAGCATCTCCATGGCAAAAGGCCCTGATCTCCTTTGATCTGATAGGAGATCAGCACTGGAGCCATGGAGACGCTCAGATCAAAGGAAATCAGCTTTGTAGAGTTGTAATGTGCTCGTACTCATCCTTACATTTTTCTAGAAATTTGTCTTCAATCACCTTTTCTCTATTTACACTCTCTACTTGAACCTTTACCTGTTTATTTATTTCATATTTTCCAAATATCATGATTTTTGTTTGACCTAGATTTAATGAATTAGATTTCATTTCTCTGAATGTATCTAGTATGTCGTTGAAGAGTTTTTCTAGGATTTGGGAGAATTGTGGGTCTGTAGTTTGTGAAGTGTGTCTGTTTTCAATAACGGTATCCTTACTGGAAGCCTGTTGAATGATACTATGTAGAACCTTCTATGTACTGCTGACATGGTCTTTATTGTTTTCTGGTACTTTCTTAAAAGAATTCTTCTAACATTTTCTCATCATATGAGTGAACTTTGTTTTACATTTCTTGGATTTATTTTCCATCTCCTTCGTTCATCATTTATTGGATTCTCTATGTCATGTATTCTTCTCCTTGGATGCATTTTTTAAGCCCTTTGTCATCCATTAAACATCTTTATATTCCACTTTTTCTCGTATTTATAAATGAGTTCCCAGTCATCTGATTGTACCTCAATAACTAGTTTTTCCAGGGACTGCTCTGTTTTGACTCATTTGTGTTGACATCTATCTGTTGTCTGTTTTAATGTTTCTGTGTTTTTTATTGTAAATAGTAAAAAAACTAAAACAAACAGACATGAAATCACTGATATCATTGACTAATACATCACTTACTTTGATATTATCTATAACATGTGTAAATAAATTATGACCCTCCAAACGACCCCCAGGAGGCCCGGCTGTTGTGTGTGTGTGTGTGTGTGTGTTTGGGCCTGGTTATAGGAGAAGTGAGGATGGAGCAGCCATTTACTGGTAAAACTAACTCACTAACATCTTGGTGAAAATAGAATATATGTTTTTTTCAAATTAAAGTGACAATGAAAGTGAGAACAGGAGTTCCCCCCTCACCTCCAGAGTGAACATAAGTCATGTCTGTATATTACATCCATCATCCATCCATCCATCCATCCATCCATCCATCCATCATCCATCATCCATGATGTGATCCAGCAAACATGTCCAAGCAGTAGTGTTGTGTTGTTGCTTCTCATTGTCAATAGAACCATGAGAAAGTATGAGAGTGACTGATACGCTTGTATGATCACTGGACCTTTTGAAAGCAGTCAGACTCTCATACTGTACCAGTAGCATCTGTGTCATTCACAACCCGTCTCCATCTTAACTGGACTTTCTGTGTACACATATGATTTTGTGTTTTCATCTGTGGACTGGTGACTAGTGAGTGTGTTGCCTTCAGTGGCAAAGGGAAATAAAACCTCTGCATGAAGAGGAATCATGGAGCCTCCCCCTTCTCAGCTCCAAGTGTCCAAATCTGAACAGCTGGTCTGGGCTCTGAGTGGAAGCTGAGGTGGTCATGTGCCTGGGCCTCCAGACTGATCCACTCCACTCCAAGTCCAAGTCCGAGTGTAAAACTCAGTCTCAGTCTCAGTCTCAGTCTCAGTCTCAGTCTCTAGCTTTGTCCACTCTCTCTCTCTCTCTCTCTCTCTCTCGCTCTCTCTCACGGTGCAACCTCAGCTCCGCCCACTGCTCCCAGAGTCCAGATCCATATTTCACTTTCTCTTGTATTGTTTGATTGTACACTCATAGTGACAGGGCGTCTTTTCCTTTATAAATGAGTTCCCAGTCATCCGATTGTACCTCAATAACTAGTTTATCCAGGGATTCCTCTCTTCTGACTCATTTGTAATGATATCCATCTGTTGTCTCTTTTAATCTTTCTGTGGTTTTTATTGGAAATAGTAAAAAAACAAACAGACATGAAATCACTGATATCATTGACTAATAAGCCCTTGTACGTTTTCTTCATTTGACTTTTATTTGCTGATTGTTTCATCTGAATGTTTAATCTGTTCCACCTCTTTAAGCTACATCAATAACCAATGTAATACGCCCCCTGGATTTGGTCACCACAGTCACACGGTCAAAGAGCAAGTCAGCCTCGCTGCTGGCCCCTGCTGGCCGCGCCCCGTCACTATCTGTCAAATCCTGTTACAGAGTGCTCTGATGTCTGTGGGAAAAAACTTGAAACTGAGCAAGATGACTATTGCAGCAACACGTCATCAGTAGGATAAAACTAAGCTGTCTCTTGATGGTCTACGACAGGGTGTCCAAACTGGGTCAGAGAGTGCTGGTGTCCTGCATGTTTTAGTTCTCTGCCTGCTTCATCATACCTGAATCTAATGATGACGTCATCACCAAGGTTGTGAAAAAGAACAATAATGAGCCTTTCATCACAAAGTGGATGGGAGAGGCACCGGATGGAGATCAACGGAGATCAAAGCCGGAGGAAATCTTGGATCTGAGCATCTCCATGGCAAAAGGCCCTGATCTCCTTTGATCTGATAGGAGATCAGCACTGGAGCCATGGAGACGCTCAGATCAAAGGAAATCAGCTTTGTAGAGTTGTAATGTGCTCGTACTCATCCTTACATTTTTCTAGAAATTTGTCTTCAATCACCTTTTCTCTATTTACACTCTCTACTTGAACCTTTACCTGTTTATTTATTTCATATTTTCCAAATATCATGATTTTTGTTTGACCTAGATTTAATGAATTAGATTTCATTTCTCTGAATGTATCTAGTATGTCGTTGAAGAGTTTTTCTAGGATTTGGGAGAATTGTGGGTCTGTAGTTTGTGAAGTGTGTCTGTTTTCAATAACGGTATCCTTACTGGAAGCCTGTTGAATGATACTATGTAGAACCTTCTATGTACTGCTGACATGGTCTTTATTGTTTTCTGGTACTTTCTTAAAAGAATTCTTCTAACATTTTCTCATCATATGAGTGAACTTTGTTTTACATTTCTTGGATTTATTTTCCATCTCCTTCGTTCATCATTTATTGGATTCTCTATGTCATGTATTCTTCTCCTTGGATGCATTTTTTAAGCCCTTTGTCATCCATTAAACATCTTTATATTCCACTTTTTCTCGTATTTATAAATGAGTTCCCAGTCATCTGATTGTACCTCAATAACTAGTTTTTCCAGGGACTGCTCTGTTTTGACTCATTTGTGTTGACATCTATCTGTTGTCTGTTTTAATGTTTCTGTGTTTTTTTTTGTAAATAGTAAAAAAACTAAAACAAACAGACATGAAATCACTGATATCATTGACTAATACATCACTTACTTTGATATTATCTATAACATGTGTAAATAAATTATGACCCTCCAAACGACCCCCAGGAGGCCCGGCTGTTGTGTGTGTGTGTGTGTGTGTGTGGGGGGGGGGGGGGGGGGGGGGGTGTTTGGGCCTGGTTATAGGAGAAGTGAGGATGGAGCAGCCATTTACTGGTAAAACTAACTCACTAACATCTTGGTGAAAATAGAATATATGTTTTTTTCAAATTAAAGTGACAATGAAAGTGAGAACAGGAGTTCCCCCCTCACCTCCAGAGTGAACATAAGTCATGTCTGTATATTACATCCATCCATCCATCCATCCATCCATCCATCATCCATCATCCATGATGTGATCCAGCAAACATGTCCAAGCAGTAGTGTTGTGTTGTTGCTTCTCATTGTCAATAGAACCATGAGAAAGTATGAGAGTGACTGATACGCTTGTATGATCACTGGACCTTTTGAAAGCAGTCAGACTCTCATACTGTACCAGTAGCATCTGTGTCATTCACAACCCGTCTCCATCTTAACTGGACTTTCTGTGTACACATATGATTTTGTGTTTTCATCTGTGGACTGGTGACTAGTGAGTGTGTTGCCTTCAGTGGCAAAGGGAAATAAAACCTCTGCATGAAGAGGAATCATGGAGCCTCCCCCTTCTCAGCTCCAAGTGTCCAAATCTGAACAGCTGGTCTGGGCTCTGAGTGGAAGCTGAGGTGGTCATGTGCCTGGGCCTCCAGACTGATCCACTCCACTCCAAGTCCAAGTCCAAGTCCGAGTGTAAGTCTCAGTCTCAGTCTCAGTCTCTAGCTTTGTCCACTCTCTCTCTCTCTCTCTCTCTCTCTCGCTCTCTCTCACGGTGCAACCTCAGCTCCGCCCACTGCTCCCAGAGTCCAGATCCATATTTCACTTTCTCTTGTATTGTTTGATTGTACACTCATAGTGACAGGGCGTCTTTTCCTTTATAAATGAGTTCCCAGTCATCCGATTGTACCTCAATAACTAGTTTATCCAGGGATTCCTCTCTTCTGACTCATTTGTAATGATATCCATCTGTTGTCTCTTTTAATCTTTCTGTGGTTTTTATTGGAAATAGTAAAAAAACAAACAGACATGAAATCACTGATATCATTGACTAATAAGCCCTTGTACGTTTTCTTCATTTGACTTTTATTTGCTGATTGTTTCATCTGAATGTTTAATCTGTTCCACCTCTTTAAGCTACATCAATAACCAATGTAATACGCCCCCTGGATTTGGTCACCACAGTCACACGGTCAAAGAGCAAGTCAGCCTCGCTGCTGGCCCCTGCTGGCCGCGCCCCGTCACTATCTGTCAAATCCTGTTACAGAGTGCTCTGATGTCTGTGGGAAAAAACTTGAAACTGAGCAAGATGACTATTGCAGCAACACGTCATCAGTAGGATAAAACTAAGCTGTCTCTTGATGGTCTACGACAGGGTGTCCAAACTGGGTCAGAGAGTGCTGGTGTCCTGCATGTTTTAGTTCTCTGCCTGCTTCATCATACCTGAATCTAATGATGACGTCATCACCAAGGTTGTGAAAAAGAACAATAATGAGCCTTTCATCACAAAGTGGATGGGAGAGGCACCGGATGGAGATCAACGGAGATCAAAGCCGGAGGAAATCTTGGATCTGAGCATCTCCATGGCAAAAGGCCCTGATCTCCTTTGATCTGATAGGAGATCAGCACTGGAGCCATGGAGACGCTCAGATCAAAGGAAATCAGCTTTGTAGAGTTGTAATGTGCTCGTACTCATCCTTACATTTTTCTAGAAATTTGTCTTCAATCACCTTTTCTCTATTTACACTCTCTACTTGAACCTTTACCTGTTTATTTATTTCATATTTTCCAAATATCATGATTTTTGTTTGACCTAGATTTAATGAATTAGATTTCATTTCTCTGAATGTATCTAGTATGTCGTTGAAGAGTTTTTCTAGGATTTGGGAGAATTGTGGGTCTGTAGTTTGTGAAGTGTGTCTGTTTTCAATAACGGTATCCTTACTGGAAGCCTGTTGAATGATACTATGTAGAACCTTCTATGTACTGCTGACATGGTCTTTATTGTTTTCTGGTACTTTCTTAAAAGAATTCTTCTAACATTTTCTCATCATATGAGTGAACTTTGTTTTACATTTCTTGGATTTATTTTCCATCTCCTTCGTTCATCATTTATTGGATTCTCTATGTCATGTATTCTTCTCCTTGGATGCATTTTTTAAGCCCTTTGTCATCCATTAAACATCTTTATATTCCACTTTTTCTCGTATTTATAAATGAGTTCCCAGTCATCTGATTGTACCTCAATAACTAGTTTTTCCAGGGACTGCTCTGTTTTGACTCATTTGTGTTGACATCTATCTGTTGTCTGTTTTAATGTTTCTGTGTTTTTTATTGTAAATAGTAAAAGAACTAAAACAAACAGACATGAAATCACTGATATCATTGATTAATACATCACTTACTTTGATATTATCTATAACATGTGTAAATAAATTATGACCCTCCAAACGACCCCCAGGAGGCCCGGCTGTTGTGTGTGCGTGTGTGTGTGTGTGTGTGTGGGGGGGGGGGGGGGGGGGGGGGGTGTGTGTTTGGGCCTGGTTATAGGAGAAGTGAGGATGGAGCAGCCATTTACTGGTAAAACTAACTCACTAACATCTTGGTGAAAATAGAATATATGTTTTTTTCAAATTAAAGTGACAATGAAAGTGAGAACAGGAGTTCCCCCCTCACCTCCAGAGTGAACATAAGTCATGTCTGTATATTACATCCATCATCCATCCATCCATCCATCCATCCATCCATCATCCATCATCCATGATGTGATCCAGCAAACATGTCCAAGCAGTAGTGTTGTGTTGTTGCTTCTCATTGTCAATAGAACCATGAGAAAGTATGAGAGTGACTGATACGCTTGTATGATCACTGGACCTTTTGAAAGCAGTCAGACTCTCATACTGTACCAGTAGTATCTGTGTCATTCACAACCCGTCTCCATCTTAACTGGACTTTCTGTGTACACATATGATTTTGTGTTTTCATCTGTGGACTGGTGACTAGTGAGTGTGTTGCCTTCAGTGGCAAAGGGAAATAAAACCTCTGCATGAAGAGGAATCATGGAGCCTCCCCCTTCTCAGCTCCAAGTGTCCAAATCTGAACAGCTGGTCTGGGCTCTGAGTGGAAGCTGAGGTGGTCATGTGCCTGGGCCTCCAGACTGATCCACTCCACTCCAAGTCCGAGTCCGAGTCCGAGTCCGAGTCTCAGTCTCAGTCTCTAGCTTTGTCCACTCTCTCTCTCTCTCTCTCTCTCTCTCGCTCTCTCTCACGGTGCAACCTCAGCTCCGCCCACTGCTCCCAGAGTCCAGATCCATATTTCACTTTCTCTTGTATTGTTTGATTGTACACTCATAGTGACAGGGCGTCTTTTCCTTTATAAATGAGTTCCCAGTCATCCGATTGTACCTCAATAACTAGTTTATCCAGGGATTCCTCTCTTCTGACTCATTTGTAATGATATCCATCTGTTGTCTCTTTTAATCTTTCTGTGGTTTTTATTGGAAATAGTAAAAAAACAAACAGACATGAAATCACTGATATCATTGACTAATAAGCCCTTGTACGTTTTCTTCATTTGACTTTTATTTGCTGATTGTTTCATCTGAATGTTTAATCTGTTCCACCTCTTTAAGCTACATCAATAACCAATGTAATACGCCCCCTGGATTTGGTCACTACAGTCACACGGTCAAAGAGCAAGTCAGCCTCGCTGCTGGCCCCTGCTGGCCGCGCCCCGTCACTATCTGTCAAATCCTGTTACAGAGTGCTCTGATGTCTGTGGGAAAAAACTTGAAACTGAGCAAGATGACTATTGCAGCAACACGTCATCAGTAGGATAAAACTAAGCTGTCTCTTGATGGTCTACGACAGGGTGTCCAAACTGGGTCAGAGAGTGCTGGTGTCCTGCATGTTTTAGTTCTCTGCCTGCTTCATCATACCTGAATCTAATGATGACGTCATCGCCAAGGTTGTGAAAAAGAACAATAATGAGCCTTTCATCACAAAGTGGATGGGAGAGGCACCGGATGGAGATCAACGGAGATCAAAGCCGGAGGAAATCTTGGATCTGAGCATCTCCATGGCAAAAGGCCCTGATCTCCTTTGATCTGATAGGAGATCAGCACTGGAGCCATGGAGACGCTCAGATCAAAGGAAATCAGCTTTGTAGAGTTGTAATGTGCTCGTACTCATCCTTACATTTTTCTAGAAATTTGTCTTCAATCACCTTTTCTCTATTTACACTCTCTACTTGAACCTTTACCTGTTTATTTATTTCATATTTTCCAAATATCATGATTTTTGTTTGACCTAGATTTAATGAATTAGATTTCATTTCTCTGAATGTATCTAGTATGTCGTTGAAGAGTTTTTCTAGGATTTGGGAGAATTGTGGGTCTGTAGTTTGTGAAGTGTGTCTGTTTTCAATAACGGTATCCTTACTGGAAGCCTGTTGAATGATACTATGTAGAACCTTCTATGTACTGCTGACATGGTCTTTATTGTTTTCTGGTACTTTCTTAAAAGAATTCTTCTAACATTTTCTCATCATATGAGTGAACTTTGTTTTACATTTCTTGGATTTATTTTCCATCTCCTTCGTTCATCATTTATTGGATTCTCTATGTCATGTATTCTTCTCCTTGGATGCATTTTTTAAGCCCTTTGTCATCCATTAAACATCTTTATATTCCACTTTTTCTCGTATTTATAAATGAGTTCCCAGTCATCTGATTGTACCTCAATAACTAGTTTTTCCAGGGACTGCTCTGTTTTGACTCATTTGTGTTGACATCTATCTGTTGTCTGTTTTAATGTTTCTGTGTTTTTTTTTGTAAATAGTAAAAAAACTAAAACAAACAGACATGAAATCACTGATATCATTGACTAATACATCACTTACTTTGATATTATCTATAACATGTGTAAATAAATTATGACCCTCCAAACGACCCCCAGGAGGCCCGGCTGTTGTGTGTGTGTGTGTGTGTGGGGGGGGGGGGGGGGGGGGGTGTTTGGGCCTGGTTATAGGAGAAGTGAGGATGGAGCAGCCATTTACTGGTAAAACTAACTCACTAACATCTTGGTGAAAATAGAATATATGTTTTTTTCAAATTAAAGTGACAATGAAAGTGAGAACAGGAGTTCCCCCCTCACCTCCAGAGTGAACATAAGTCATAACTGTATATTACATCCATCATCCATCCATCCATCCATCCATCCATCCATCCATCATCCATCATCCATGATGTGATCCAGCAAACATGTCCAAGCAGTAGTGTTGTGTTGTTGCTTCTCATTGTCAATAGAACCATGAGAAAGTATGAGAGTGACTGATACGCTTGTATGATCACTGGACCTTTTGAAAGCAGTCAGACTCTCATACTGTACCAGTAGCATCTGTGTCATTCACAACCCGTCTCCATCTTAACTGGACTTTCTGTGTACACATATGATTTTGTGTTTTCATCTGTGGACTGGTGACTAGTGAGTGTGTTGCCTTCAGTGGCAAAGGGAAATAAAACCTCTGCATGAAGAGGAATCATGGAGCCTCCCCCTTCTCAGCTCCAAGTGTCCAAATCTGAACAGCTGGTCTGGGCTCTGAGTGGAAGCTGAGGTGGTCATGTGCCTGGGCCTCCAGACTGATCCACTCCACTCCAAGTCCAAGTCCAAGTCCAAGTCCAAGTCCAAGTCCAAGTCCGAGTGTAAGTCTCAGTCTCAGTCTCAGTCTCTAGCTTTGTCCACTCTCTCTCTCTCTCTCTCTCTCTCTCGCTCTCTCTCACGGTGCAACCTCAGCTCCGCCCACTGCTCCCAGAGTCCAGATCCATATTTCACTTTCTCTTGTATTGTTTGATTGTACACTCATAGTGACAGGGCGTCTTTTCCTTTATAAATGAGTTCCCAGTCATCCGATTGTACCTCAATAACTAGTTTATCCAGGGATTCCTCTCTTCTGACTCATTTGTAATGATATCCATCTGTTGTCTCTTTTAATCTTTCTGTGGTTTTTATTGGAAATAGTAAAAAAACAAACAGACATGAAATCACTGATATCATTGACTAATAAGCCCTTGTACGTTTTCTTCATTTGACTTTTATTTGCTGATTGTTTCATCTGAATGTTTAATCTGTTCCACCTCTTTAAGCTACATCAATAACCAATGTAATACGCCCCCTGGATTTGGTCACCACAGTCACACGGTCAAAGAGCAAGTCAGCCTCGCTGCTGGCCCCTGCTGGCCGCGCCCCGTCACTATCTGTCAAATCCTGTTACAGAGTGCTCTGATGTCTGTGGGAAAAAACTTGAAACTGAGCAAGATGACTATTGCAGCAACACGTCATCAGTAGGATAAAACTAAGCTGTCTCTTGATGGTCTACGACAGGGTGTCCAAACTGGGTCAGAGAGTGCTGGTGTCCTGCATGTTTTAGTTCTCTGCCTGCTTCATCATACCTGAATCTAATGATGACGTCATCGCCAAGGTTGTGAAAAAGAACAATAATGAGCCTTTCATCACAAAGTGGATGGGAGAGGCACCGGATGGAGATCAACGGAGATCAAAGCCGGAGGAAATCTTGGATCTGAGCATCTCCATGGCAAAAGGCCCTGATCTCCTTTGATCTGATAGGAGATCAGCACTGGAGCCATGGAGACGCTCAGATCAAAGGAAATCAGCTTTGTAGAGTTGTAATGTGCTCGTACTCATCCTTACATTTTTCTAGAAATTTGTCTTCAATCACCTTTTCTCTATTTACACTCTCTACTTGAACCTTTACCTGTTTATTTATTTCATATTTTCCAAATATCATGATTTTTGTTTGACCTAGATTTAATGAATTAGATTTCATTTCTCTGAATGTATCTAGTATGTCGTTGAAGAGTTTTTCTAGGATTTGGGAGAATTGTGGGTCTGTAGTTTGTGAAGTGTGTCTGTTTTCAATAACGGTATCCTTACTGGAAGCCTGTTGAATGATACTATGTAGAACCTTCTATGTACTGCTGACATGGTCTTTATTGTTTTCTGGTACTTTCTTAAAAGAATTCTTCTAACATTTTCTCATCATATGAGTGAACTTTGTTTTACATTTCTTGGATTTATTTTCCATCTCCTTCGTTCATCATTTATTGGATTCTCTATGTCATGTATTCTTCTCCTTGGATGCATTTTTTAAGCCCTTTGTCATCCATTAAACATCTTTATATTCCACTTTTTCTCGTATTTATAAATGAGTTCCCAGTCATCTGATTGTACCTCAATAACTAGTTTTTCCAGGGACTGCTCTGTTTTGACTCATTTGTGTTGACATCTATCTGTTGTCTGTTTTAATGTTTCTGTGTTTTTTTTTGTAAATAGTAAAAAAACTAAAACAAACAGACATGAAATCACTGATATCATTGACTAATACATCACTTACTTTGATATTATCTATAACATGTGTAAATAAATTATGACCCTCCAAACGACCCCCAGGAGGCCCGGCTGTTGTGTGTGTGTGTGTGTGTGGGGGGGGGGGGGGGGGGGGGGGGGGGGGGGGGTGTTTGGGCTTGGTTATAGGAGAAGTGAGGATGGAGCAGCCATTTACTGGTAAAACTAACTCACTAACATCTTGGTGAAAATAGAATATATGTTTTTTTCAAATTAAAGTGACAATGAAAGTGAGAACAGGAGTTCCCCCCTCACCTCCAGAGTGAACATAAGTCATAACTGTATATTACATCCATCATCCATCCATCCATCCATCCATCCATCCATCCATCATCCATCATCCATGATGTGATCCAGCAAACATGTCCAAGCAGTAGTGTTGTGTTGTTGCTTCTCATTGTCAATAGAACCATGAGAAAGTATGAGAGTGACTGATACGCTTGTATGATCACTGGACCTTTTGAAAGCAGTCAGACTCTCATACTGTACCAGTAGCATCTGTGTCATTCACAACCCGTCTCCATCTTAACTGGACTTTCTGTGTACACATATGATTTTGTGTTTTCATCTGTGGACTGGTGACTAGTGAGTGTGTTGCCTTCAGTGGCAAAGGGAAATAAAACCTCTGCATGAAGAGGAATCATGGAGCCTCCCCCTTCTCAGCTCCAAGTGTCCAAATCTGAACAGCTGGTCTGGGCTCTGAGTGGAAGCTGAGGTGGTCATGTGCCTGGGCCTCCAGACTGATCCACTCCACTCCAAGTCCGAGTCCGAGTCCGAGTCCGAGTCCGAGTCCGAGTCTCAGTCTCAGTCTCTAGCTTTGTCCACTCTCTCTCTCTCTCTCTCTCTCTCTCGCTCTCTCTCACGGTGCAACCTCAGCTCCGCCCACTGCTCCCAGAGTCCAGATCCATATTTCACTTTCTCTTGTATTGTTTGATTGTACACTCATAGTGACAGGGCGTCTTTTCCTTTATAAATGAGTTCCCAGTCATCCGATTGTACCTCAATAACTAGTTTATCCAGGGATTCCTCTCTTCTGACTCATTTGTAATGATATCCATCTGTTGTCTCTTTTAATCTTTCTGTGGTTTTTATTGGAAATAGTAAAAAAACAAACAGACATGAAATCACTGATATCATTGACTAATAAGCCCTTGTACGTTTTCTTCATTTGACTTTTATTTGCTGATTGTTTCATCTGAATGTTTAATCTGTTCCACCTCTTTAAGCTACATCAATAACCAATGTAATACGCCCCCTGGATTTGGTCACTACAGTCACACGGTCAAAGAGCAAGTCAGCCTCGCTGCTGGCCCCTGCTGGCCGCGCCCCGTCACTATCTGTCAAATCCTGTTACAGAGTGCTCTGATGTCTGTGGGAAAAAACTTGAAACTGAGCAAGATGACTATTGCAGCAACACGTCATCAGTAGGATAAAACTAAGCTGTCTCTTGATGGTCTACGACAGGGTGTCCAAACTGGGTCAGAGAGTGCTGGTGTCCTGCATGTTTTAGTTCTCTGCCTGCTTCATCATACCTGAATCTAATGATGACGTCATCGCCAAGGTTGTGAAAAAGAACAATAATGAGCCTTTCATCACAAAGTGGATGGGAGAGGCACCGGATGGAGATCAACGGAGATCAAAGCCGGAGGAAATCTTGGATCTGAGCATCTCCATGGCAAAAGGCCCTGATCTCCTTTGATCTGATAGGAGATCAGCACTGGAGCCATGGAGACGCTCAGATCAAAGGAAATCAGCTTTGTAGAGTTGTAATGTGCTCGTACTCATCCTTACATTTTTCTAGAAATTTGTCTTCAATCACCTTTTCTCTATTTACACTCTCTACTTGAACCTTTACCTGTTTATTTATTTCATATTTTCCAAATATCATGATTTTTGTTTGACCTAGATTTAATGAATTAGATTTCATTTCTCTGAATGTATCTAGTATGTCGTTGAAGAGTTTTTCTAGGATTTGGGAGAATTGTGGGTCTGTAGTTTGTGAAGTGTGTCTGTTTTCAATAACGGTATCCTTACTGGAAGCCTGTTGAATGATACTATGTAGAACCTTCTATGTACTGCTGACATGGTCTTTATTGTTTTCTGGTACTTTCTTAAAAGAATTCTTCTAACATTTTCTCATCATATGAGTGAACTTTGTTTTACATTTCTTGGATTTATTTTCCATCTCCTTCGTTCATCATTTATTGGATTCTCTATGTCATGTATTCTTCTCCTTGGATGCATTTTTTAAGCCCTTTGTCATCCATTAAACATCTTTATATTCCACTTTTTCTCGTATTTATAAATGAGTTCCCAGTCATCTGATTGTACCTCAATAACTAGTTTTTCCAGGGACTGCTCTGTTTTGACTCATTTGTGTTGACATCTATCTGTTGTCTGTTTTAATGTTTCTGTGTTTTTTTTTGTAAATAGTAAAAAAACTAAAACAAACAGACATGAAATCACTGATATCATTGACTAATACATCACTTACTTTGATATTATCTATAACATGTGTAAATAAATTATGACCCTCCAAACGACCCCCAGGAGGCCCGGCTGTTGTGTGTGTGTGTGTGTGTGGGGGGGGGGGGGGGGGGGGGGGGGGGGGGGGGGGGTGTTTGGGCCTGGTTATAGGAGAAGTGAGGATGGAGCAGCCATTTACTGGTAAAACTAACTCACTAACATCTTGGTGAAAATAGAATATATGTTTTTTTCAAATTAAAGTGACAATGAAAGTGAGAACAGGAGTTCCCCCCTCACCTCCAGAGTGAACATAAGTCATAACTGTATATTACATCCATCATCCATCCATCCATCCATCCATCCATCCATCCATCATCCATCATCCATGATGTGATCCAGCAAACATGTCCAAGCAGTAGTGTTGTGTTGTTGCTTCTCATTGTCAATAGAACCATGAGAAAGTATGAGAGTGACTGATACGCTTGTATGATCACTGGACCTTTTGAAAGCAGTCAGACTCTCATACTGTACCAGTAGCATCTGTGTCATTCACAACCCGTCTCCATCTTAACTGGACTTTCTGTGTACACATATGATTTTGTGTTTTCATCTGTGGACTGGTGACTAGTGAGTGTGTTGCCTTCAGTGGCAAAGGGAAATAAAACCTCTGCATGAAGAGGAATCATGGAGCCTCCCCCTTCTCAGCTCCAAGTGTCCAAATCTGAACAGCTGGTCTGGGCTCTGAGTGGAAGCTGAGGTGGTCATGTGCCTGGGCCTCCAGACTGATCCACTCCACTCCAAGTCCGAGTCCGAGTCCGAGTCCGAGTCTCAGTCTCAGTCTCAGTCTCAGTCTCTAGCTTTGTCCACTCTCTCTCTCTCTCTCTCTCTCTCTCGCTCTCTCTCACGGTGCAACCTCAGCTCCGCCCACTGCTCCCAGAGTCCAGATCCATATTTCACTTTCTCTTGTATTGTTTGATTGTACACTCATAGTGACAGGGCGTCTTTTCCTTTATAAATGAGTTCCCAGTCATCCGATTGTACCTCAATAACTAGTTTATCCAGGGATTCCTCTCTTCTGACTCATTTGTAATGATATCCATCTGTTGTCTCTTTTAATCTTTCTGTGGTTTTTATTGGAAATAGTAAAAAAACAAACAGACATGAAATCACTGATATCATTGACTAATAAGCCCTTGTACGTTTTCTTCATTTGACTTTTATTTGCTGATTGTTTCATCTGAATGTTTAATCTGTTCCACCTCTTTAAGCTACATCAATAACCAATGTAATACGCCCCCTGGATTTGGTCACCACAGTCACACGGTCAAAGAGCAAGTCAGCCTCGCTGCTGGCCCCTGCTGGCCGCGCCCCGTCACTATCTGTCAAATCCTGTTACAGAGTGCTCTGATGTCTGTGGGAAAAAACTTGAAACTGAGCAAGATGACTATTGCAGCAACACGTCATCAGTAGGATAAAACTAAGCTGTCTCTTGATGGTCTACGACAGGGTGTCCAAACTGGGTCAGAGAGTGCTGGTGTCCTGCATGTTTTAGTTCTCTGCCTGCTTCATCATACCTGAATCTAATGATGACGTCATCGCCAAGGTTGTGAAAAAGAACAATAATGAGCCTTTCATCACAAAGTGGATGGGAGAGGCACCGGATGGAGATCAACGGAGATCAAAGCCGGAGGAAATCTTGGATCTGAGCATCTCCATGGCAAAAGGCCCTGATCTCCTTTGATCTGATAGGAGATCAGCACTGGAGCCATGGAGACGCTCAGATCAAAGGAAATCAGCTTTGTAGAGTTGTAATGTGCTCGTACTCATCCTTACATTTTTCTAGAAATTTGTCTTCAATCACCTTTTCTCTATTTACACTCTCTACTTGAACCTTTACCTGTTTATTTATTTCATATTTTCCAAATATCATGATTTTTGTTTGACCTAGATTTAATGAATTAGATTTCATTTCTCTGAATGTATCTAGTATGTCGTTGAAGAGTTTTTCTAGGATTTGGGAGAATTGTGGGTCTGTAGTTTGTGAAGTGTGTCTGTTTTCAATAACGGTATCCTTACTGGAAGCCTGTTGAATGATACTATGTAGAACCTTCTATGTACTGCTGACATGGTCTTTATTGTTTTCTGGTACTTTCTTAAAAGAATTCTTCTAACATTTTCTCATCATATGAGTGAACTTTGTTTTACATTTCTTGGATTTATTTTCCATCTCCTTCGTTCATCATTTATTGGATTCTCTATGTCATGTATTCTTCTCCTTGGATGCATTTTTTAAGCCCTTTGTCATCCATTAAACATCTTTATATTCCACTTTTTCTCGTATTTATAAATGAGTTCCCAGTCATCTGATTGTACCTCAATAACTAGTTTTTCCAGGGACTGCTCTGTTTTGACTCATTTGTGTTGACATCTATCTGTTGTCTGTTTTAATGTTTCTGTGTTTTTTTTTGTAAATAGTAAAAAAACTAAAACAAACAGACATGAAATCACTGATATCATTGACTAATACATCACTTACTTTGATATTATCTATAACATGTGTAAATAAATTATGACCCTCCAAACGACCCCCAGGAGGCCCGGCTGTTGTGTGTGTGTGTGTGTGTGTGGGGGGGGGGGGGGGGGGGGGGGGGGGGGGTGTTTGGGCTTGGTTATAGGAGAAGTGAGGATGGAGCAGCCATTTACTGGTAAAACTAACTCACTAACATCTTGGTGAAAATAGAATATATGTTTTTTTCAAATTAAAGTGACAATGAAAGTGAGAACAGGAGTTCCCCCCTCACCTCCAGAGTGAACATAAGTCATAACTGTATATTACATCCATCATCCATCCATCCATCCATCCATCCATCCATCCATCATCCATCATCCATGATGTGATCCAGCAAACATGTCCAAGCAGTAGTGTTGTGTTGTTGCTTCTCATTGTCAATAGAACCATGAGAAAGTATGAGAGTGACTGATACGCTTGTATGATCACTGGACCTTTTGAAAGCAGTCAGACTCTCATACTGTACCAGTAGCATCTGTGTCATTCACAACCCGTCTCCATCTTAACTGGACTTTCTGTGTACACATATGATTTTGTGTTTTCATCTGTGGACTGGTGACTAGTGAGTGTGTTGCCTTCAGTGGCAAAGGGAAATAAAACCTCTGCATGAAGAGGAATCATGGAGCCTCCCCCTTCTCAGCTCCAAGTGTCCAAATCTGAACAGCTGGTCTGGGCTCTGAGTGGAAGCTGAGGTGGTCATGTGCCTGGGCCTCCAGACTGATCCACTCCACTCCAAGTCCAAGTCCAAGTCCGAGTGTAAGTCTCAGTCTCAGTCTCAGTCTCTAGCTTTGTCCACTCTCTCTCTCTCTCTCTCTCTCTCTCGCTCTCTGTCACGGTGCAACCTCAGCTCCGCCCACTGCTCCCAGAGTCCAGATCCATATTTCACTTTCTCTTGTATTGTTTGATTGTACACTCATAGTGACAGGGCGTCTTTTCCTTTATAAATGAGTTCCCAGTCATCCGATTGTACCTCAATAACTAGTTTATCCAGGGATTCCTCTCTTCTGACTCATTTGTAATGATATCCATCTGTTGTCTCTTTTAATCTTTCTGTGGTTTTTATTGGAAATAGTAAAAAAACAAACAGACATGAAATCACTGATATCATTGACTAATAAGCCCTTGTACGTTTTCTTCATTTGACTTTTATTTGCTGATTGTTTCATCTGAATGTTTAATCTGTTCCACCTCTTTAAGCTACATCAATAACCAATGTAATACGCCCCCTGGATTTGGTCACCACAGTCACACGGTCAAAGAGCAAGTCAGCCTCGCTGCTGGCCCCTGCTGGCCGCGCCCCGTCACTATCTGTCAAATCCTGTTACAGAGTGCTCTGATGTCTGTGGGAAAAAACTTGAAACTGAGCAAGATGACTATTGCAGCAACACGTCATCAGTAGGATAAAACTAAGCTGTCTCTTGATGGTCTACGACAGGGTGTCCAAACTGGGTCAGAGAGTGCTGGTGTCCTGCATGTTTTAGTTCTCTGCCTGCTTCATCATACCTGAATCTAATGATGACGTCATCGCCAAGGTTGTGAAAAAGAACAATAATGAGCCTTTCATCACAAAGTGGATGGGAGAGGCACCGGATGGAGATCAACGGAGATCAAAGCCGGAGGAAATCTTGGATCTGAGCATCTCCATGGCAAAAGGCCCTGATCTCCTTTGATCTGATAGGAGATCAGCACTGGAGCCATGGAGACGCTCAGATCAAAGGAAATCAGCTTTGTAGAGTTGTAATGTGCTCGTACTCATCCTTACATTTTTCTAGAAATTTGTCTTCAATCACCTTTTCTCTATTTACACTCTCTACTTGAACCTTTACCTGTTTATTTATTTCATATTTTCCAAATATCATGATTTTTGTTTGACCTAGATTTAATGAATTAGATTTCATTTCTCTGAATGTATCTAGTATGTCGTTGAAGAGTTTTTCTAGGATTTGGGAGAATTGTGGGTCTGTAGTTTGTGAAGTGTGTCTGTTTTCAATAACGGTATCCTTACTGGAAGCCTGTTGAATGATACTATGTAGAACCTTCTATGTACTGCTGACATGGTCTTTATTGTTTTCTGGTACTTTCTTAAAAGAATTCTTCTAACATTTTCTCATCATATGAGTGAACTTTGTTTTACATTTCTTGGATTTATTTTCCATCTCCTTCGTTCATCATTTATTGGATTCTCTATGTCATGTATTCTTCTCCTTGGATGCATTTTTTAAGCCCTTTGTCATCCATTAAACATCTTTATATTCCACTTTTTCTCGTATTTATAAATGAGTTCCCAGTCATCTGATTGTACCTCAATAACTAGTTTTTCCAGGGACTGCTCTGTTTTGACTCATTTGTGTTGACATCTATCTGTTGTCTGTTTTAATGTTTCTGTGTTTTTTTTTGTAAATAGTAAAAAAACTAAAACAAACAGACATGAAATCACTGATATCATTGACTAATACATCACTTACTTTGATATTATCTATAACATGTGTAAATAAATTATGACCCTCCAAACGACCCCCAGGAGGCCCGGCTGTTGTGTGTGTGTGTGTGTGTGGGGGGGGGGGGGGGGGGGGGGGGTGTTTGGGCCTGGTTATAGGAGAAGTGAGGATGGAGCAGCCATTTACTGGTAAAACTAACTCACTAACATCTTGGTGAAAATAGAATATATGTTTTTTTCAAATTAAAGTGACAATGAAAGTGAGAACAGGAGTTCCCCCCTCACCTCCAGAGTGAACATAAGTCATAACTGTATATTACATCCATCATCCATCCATCCATCCATCCATCCATCCATCCATCATCCATCATCCATGATGTGATCCAGCAAACATGTCCAAGCAGTAGTGTTGTGTTGTTGCTTCTCATTGTCAATAGAACCATGAGAAAGTATGAGAGTGACTGATACGCTTGTATGATCACTGGACCTTTTGAAAGCAGTCAGACTCTCATACTGTACCAGTAGCATCTGTGTCATTCACAACCCGTCTCCATCTTAACTGGACTTTCTGTGTACACATATGATTTTGTGTTTTCATCTGTGGACTGGTGACTAGTGAGTGTGTTGCCTTCAGTGGCAAAGGGAAATAAAACCTCTGCATGAAGAGGAATCATGGAGCCTCCCCCTTCTCAGCTCCAAGTGTCCAAATCTGAACAGCTGGTCTGGGCTCTGAGTGGAAGCTGAGGTGGTCATGTGCCTGGGCCTCCAGACTGATCCACTCCACTCCAAGTCCAAGTCCGAGTGTAAAACTCAGTCTCAGTCTCAGTCTCAGTCTCTAGCTTTGTCCACTCTCTCTCTCTCTCTCTCTCTCTCTCGCTCTCTCTCACGGTGCAACCTCAGCTCCGCCCACTGCTCCCAGAGTCCAGATCCATATTTCACTTTCTCTTGTATTGTTTGATTGTACACTCATAGTGACAGGGCGTCTTTTCCTTTATAAATGAGTTCCCAGTCATCCGATTGTACCTCAATAACTAGTTTATCCAGGGATTCCTCTCTTCTGACTCATTTGTAATGATATCCATCTGTTGTCTCTTTTAATCTTTCTGTGGTTTTTATTGGAAATAGTAAAAAAACAAACAGACATGAAATCACTGATATCATTGACTAATAAGCCCTTGTACGTTTTCTTCATTTGACTTTTATTTGCTGATTGTTTCATCTGAATGTTTAATCTGTTCCACCTCTTTAAGCTACATCAATAACCAATGTAATACGCCCCCTGGATTTGGTCACCACAGTCACACGGTCAAAGAGCAAGTCAGCCTCGCTGCTGGCCCCTGCTGGCCGCGCCCCGTCACTATCTGTCAAATCCTGTTACAGAGTGCTCTGATGTCTGTGGGAAAAAACTTGAAACTGAGCAAGATGACTATTGCAGCAACACGTCATCAGTAGGATAAAACTAAGCTGTCTCTTGATGGTCTACGACAGGGTGTCCAAACTGGGTCAGAGAGTGCTGGTGTCCTGCATGTTTTAGTTCTCTGCCTGCTTCATCATACCTGAATCTAATGATGACGTCATCGCCAAGGTTGTGAAAAAGAACAATAATGAGCCTTTCATCACAAAGTGGATGGGAGAGGCACCGGATGGAGATCAACGGAGATCAAAGCCGGAGGAAATCTTGGATCTGAGCATCTCCATGGCAAAAGGCCCTGATCTCCTTTGATCTGATAGGAGATCAGCACTGGAGCCATGGAGACGCTCAGATCAAAGGAAATCAGCTTTGTAGAGTTGTAATGTGCTCGTACTCATCCTTACATTTTTCTAGAAATTTGTCTTCAATCACCTTTTCTCTATTTACACTCTCTACTTGAACCTTTACCTGTTTATTTATTTCATATTTTCCAAATATCATGATTTTTGTTTGACCTAGATTTAATGAATTAGATTTCATTTCTCTGAATGTATCTAGTATGTCGTTGAAGAGTTTTTCTAGGATTTGGGAGAATTGTGGGTCTGTAGTTTGTGAAGTGTGTCTGTTTTCAATAACGGTATCCTTACTGGAAGCCTGTTGAATGATACTATGTAGAACCTTCTATGTACTGCTGACATGGTCTTTATTGTTTTCTGGTACTTTCTTAAAAGAATTCTTCTAACATTTTCTCATCATATGAGTGAACTTTGTTTTACATTTCTTGGATTTATTTTCCATCTCCTTCGTTCATCATTTATTGGATTCTCTATGTCATGTATTCTTCTCCTTGGATGCATTTTTTAAGCCCTTTGTCATCCATTAAACATCTTTATATTCCACTTTTTCTCGTATTTATAAATGAGTTCCCAGTCATCTGATTGTACCTCAATAACTAGTTTTTCCAGGGACTGCTCTGTTTTGACTCATTTGTGTTGACATCTATCTGTTGTCTGTTTTAATGTTTCTGTGTTTTTTTTTGTAAATAGTAAAAAAACTAAAACAAACAGACATGAAATCACTGATATCATTGACTAATACATCACTTACTTTGATATTATCTATAACATGTGTAAATAAATTATGACCCTCCAAACGACCCCCAGGAGGCCCGGCTGTTGTGTGTGTGTGTGTGTGTGTGGGGGGGGGGGGGGGGGGGGGGGGGTGTTTGGGCCTGGTTATAGGAGAAGTGAGGATGGAGCAGCCATTTACTGGTAAAACTAACTCACTAACATCTTGGTGAAAATAGAATATATGTTTTTTTCAAATTAAAGTGACAATGAAAGTGAGAACAGGAGTTCCCCCCTCACCTCCAGAGTGAACATAAGTCATAACTGTATATTACATCCATCATCCATCCATCCATCCATCCATCCATCCATCCATCATCCATCATCCATGATGTGATCCAGCAAACATGTCCAAGCAGTAGTGTTGTGTTGTTGCTTCTCATTGTCAATAGAACCATGAGAAAGTATGAGAGTGACTGATACGCTTGTATGATCACTGGACCTTTTGAAAGCAGTCAGACTCTCATACTGTACCAGTAGCATCTGTGTCATTCACAACCCGTCTCCATCTTAACTGGACTTTCTGTGTACACATATGATTTTGTGTTTTCATCTGTGGACTGGTGACTAGTGAGTGTGTTGCCTTCAGTGGCAAAGGGAAATAAAACCTCTGCATGAAGAGGAATCATGGAGCCTCCCCCTTCTCAGCTCCAAGTGTCCAAATCTGAACAGCTGGTCTGGGCTCTGAGTGGAAGCTGAGGTGGTCATGTGCCTGGGCCTCCAGACTGATCCACTCCACTCCAAGTCCAAGTCCGAGTGTAAAACTCAGTCTCAGTCTCAGTCTCAGTCTCTAGCTTTGTCCACTCTCTCTCTCTCTCTCTCTCTCTCTCGCTCTCTCTCACGGTGCAACCTCAGCTCCGCCCACTGCTCCCAGAGTCCAGATCCATATTTCACTTTCTCTTGTATTGTTTGATTGTACACTCATAGTGACAGGGCGTCTTTTCCTTTATAAATGAGTTCCCAGTCATCCGATTGTACCTCAATAACTAGTTTATCCAGGGATTCCTCTCTTCTGACTCATTTGTAATGATATCCATCTGTTGTCTCTTTTAATCTTTCTGTGGTTTTTATTGGAAATAGTAAAAAAACAAACAGACATGAAATCACTGATATCATTGACTAATAAGCCCTTGTACGTTTTCTTCATTTGACTTTTATTTGCTGATTGTTTCATCTGAATGTTTAATCTGTTCCACCTCTTTAAGCTACATCAATAACCAATGTAATACGCCCCCTGGATTTGGTCACCACAGTCACACGGTCAAAGAGCAAGTCAGCCTCGCTGCTGGCCCCTGCTGGCCGCGCCCCGTCACTATCTGTCAAATCCTGTTACAGAGTGCTCTGATGTCTGTGGGAAAAAACTTGAAACTGAGCAAGATGACTATTGCAGCAACACGTCATCAGTAGGATAAAACTAAGCTGTCTCTTGATGGTCTACGACAGGGTGTCCAAACTGGGTCAGAGAGTGCTGGTGTCCTGCATGTTTTAGTTCTCTGCCTGCTTCATCATACCTGAATCTAATGATGACGTCATCGCCAAGGTTGTGAAAAAGAACAATAATGAGCCTTTCATCACAAAGTGGATGGGAGAGGCACCGGATGGAGATCAACGGAGATCAAAGCCGGAGGAAATCTTGGATCTGAGCATCTCCATGGCAAAAGGCCCTGATCTCCTTTGATCTGATAGGAGATCAGCACTGGAGCCATGGAGACGCTCAGATCAAAGGAAATCAGCTTTGTAGAGTTGTAATGTGCTCGTACTCATCCTTACATTTTTCTAGAAATTTGTCTTCAATCACCTTTTCTCTATTTACACTCTCTACTTGAACCTTTACCTGTTTATTTATTTCATATTTTCCAAATATCATGATTTTTGTTTGACCTAGATTTAATGAATTAGATTTCATTTCTCTGAATGTATCTAGTATGTCGTTGAAGAGTTTTTCTAGGATTTGGGAGAATTGTGGGTCTGTAGTTTGTGAAGTGTGTCTGTTTTCAATAACGGTATCCTTACTGGAAGCCTGTTGAATGATACTATGTAGAACCTTCTATGTACTGCTGACATGGTCTTTATTGTTTTCTGGTACTTTCTTAAAAGAATTCTTCTAACATTTTCTCATCATATGAGTGAACTTTGTTTTACATTTCTTGGATTTATTTTCCATCTCCTTCGTTCATCATTTATTGGATTCTCTATGTCATGTATTCTTCTCCTTGGATGCATTTTTTAAGCCCTTTGTCATCCATTAAACATCTTTATATTCCACTTTTTCTCGTATTTATAAATGAGTTCCCAGTCATCTGATTGTACCTCAATAACTAGTTTTTCCAGGGACTGCTCTGTTTTGACTCATTTGTGTTGACATCTATCTGTTGTCTGTTTTAATGTTTCTGTGTTTTTTTTTGTAAATAGTAAAAAAACTAAAACAAACAGACATGAAATCACTGATATCATTGACTAATACATCACTTACTTTGATATTATCTATAACATGTGTAAATAAATTATGACCCTCCAAACGACCCCCAGGAGGCCCGGCTGTTGTGTGTGTGTGTGTGTGTGTGGGGGGGGGGGGGGGGGGGGGGGGGGGGGGTGTTTGGGCCTGGTTATAGGAGAAGTGAGGATGGAGCAGCCATTTACTGGTAAAACTAACTCACTAACATCTTGGTGAAAATAGAATATATGTTTTTTTCAAATTAAAGTGACAATGAAAGTGAGAACAGGAGTTCCCCCCTCACCTCCAGAGTGAACATAAGTCATAACTGTATATTACATCCATCATCCATCCATCCATCCATCCATCCATCCATCCATCATCCATCATCCATGATGTGATCCAGCAAACATGTCCAAGCAGTAGTGTTGTGTTGTTGCTTCTCATTGTCAATAGAACCATGAGAAAGTATGAGAGTGACTGATACGCTTGTATGATCACTGGACCTTTTGAAAGCAGTCAGACTCTCATACTGTACCAGTAGCATCTGTGTCATTCACAACCCGTCTCCATCTTAACTGGACTTTCTGTGTACACATATGATTTTGTGTTTTCATCTGTGGACTGGTGACTAGTGAGTGTGTTGCCTTCAGTGGCAAAGGGAAATAAAACCTCTGCATGAAGAGGAATCATGGAGCCTCCCCCTTCTCAGCTCCAAGTGTCCAAATCTGAACAGCTGGTCTGGGCTCTGAGTGGAAGCTGAGGTGGTCATGTGCCTGGGCCTCCAGACTGATCCACTCCACTCCAAGTCCAAGTCCGAGTGTAAAACTCAGTCTCAGTCTCAGTCTCAGTCTCTAGCTTTGTCCACTCTCTCTCTCTCTCTCTCTCTCTCTCGCTCTCTCTCACGGTGCAACCTCAGCTCCGCCCACTGCTCCCAGAGTCCAGATCCATATTTCACTTTCTCTTGTATTGTTTGATTGTACACTCATAGTGACAGGGCGTCTTTTCCTTTATAAATGAGTTCCCAGTCATCCGATTGTACCTCAATAACTAGTTTATCCAGGGATTCCTCTCTTCTGACTCATTTGTAATGATATCCATCTGTTGTCTCTTTTAATCTTTCTGTGGTTTTTATTGGAAATAGTAAAAAAACAAACAGACATGAAATCACTGATATCATTGACTAATAAGCCCTTGTACGTTTTCTTCATTTGACTTTTATTTGCTGATTGTTTCATCTGAATGTTTAATCTGTTCCACCTCTTTAAGCTACATCAATAACCAATGTAATACGCCCCCTGGATTTGGTCACCACAGTCACACGGTCAAAGAGCAAGTCAGCCTCGCTGCTGGCCCCTGCTGGCCGCGCCCCGTCACTATCTGTCAAATCCTGTTACAGAGTGCTCTGATGTCTGTGGGAAAAAACTTGAAACTGAGCAAGATGACTATTGCAGCAACACGTCATCAGTAGGATAAAACTAAGCTGTCTCTTGATGGTCTACGACAGGGTGTCCAAACTGGGTCAGAGAGTGCTGGTGTCCTGCATGTTTTAGTTCTCTGCCTGCTTCATCATACCTGAATCTAATGATGACGTCATCACCAAGGTTGTGAAAAAGAACAATAATGAGCCTTTCATCACAAAGGGATGGGAGAGGCACCGGATGGAGATCAACGGAGATCAAAGCCGGAGGAAATCTTGGATCTGAGCATCTCCATGGCAAAAGGCCCTGATCTCCTTTGATCTGATAGGAGATCAGCACTGGAGCCATGGAGACGCTCAGATCAAAGGAAATCAGCTTTGTAGAGTTGTAATGTGCTCGTACTCATCCTTACATTTTTCTAGAAATTTGTCTTCAATCACCTTTTCTCTATTTACACTCTCTACTTGAACCTTTACCTGTTTATTTATTTCATATTTTCCAAATATCATGATTTTTGTTTGACCTAGATTTAATGAATTAGATTTCATTTCTCTGAATGTATCTAGTATGTCGTTGAAGAGTTTTTCTAGGATTTGGGAGAATTGTGCGTCTGTAGTTTGTGAAGTGTGTCTGTTTTCAATAACGGTATCCTTACTGGAAGCCTGTTGAATGATACTATGTAGAACCTTCTATGTACTGCTGACATGGTCTTTATTGTTTTCTGGTACTTTCTTAAAAGAATTCTTCTAACATTTTCTCATCATATGAGTGAACTTTGTTTTACATTTCTTGGATTTATTTTCCATCTCCTTCGTTCATCATTTATTGGATTCTCTATGTCATGTATTCTTCTCCTTGGATGCATTTTTTAAGCCCTTTGTCATCCATTAAACATCTTTATATTCCACTTTTTCTCGTATTTATAAATGAGTTCCCAGTCATCTGATTGTACCTCAATAACTAGTTTTTCCAGGGACTGCTCTGTTTTGACTCATTTGTGTTGACATCTATCTGTTGTCTGTTTTAATGTTTCTGTGTTTTTTATTGTAAATAGTAAAAAAACTAAAACAAACAGACATGAAATCACTGATATCATTGACTAATACATCACTTACTTTGATATTATCTATAACATGTGTAAATAAATTATGACCCTCCAAACGACCCCCAGGAGGCCCGGCTGTTGTGTGTGTGTGTGTGTGTGTGTGTGTGTGTGGGGGGGGGGGGTGGGGGGGGTGTTTGGGCCTGGTTATAGGAGAAGTGAGGATGGAGCAGCCATTTACTGGTAAAACTAACTCACTAACATCTTGGTGAAAATAGAATATATGTTTTTTTCAAATTAAAGTGACAATGAAAGTGAGAACAGGAGTTCCCCCCTCACCTCCAGAGTGAACATAAGTCATGTCTGTATATTACATCCATCATCCATCCATCCATCCATCCATCCATCCATCCATCCATCCATCATCCATGATGTGATCCAGCAAACATGTCCAAGCAGTAGTGTTGTGTTGTTGCTTCTCATTGTCAATAGAACCATGAGAAAGTATGAGAGTGACTGATACGCTTGTATGATCACTGGACCTTTTGAAAGCAGTCAGACTCTCATACTGTACCAGTAGCATCTGTGTCATTCACAACCCGTCTCCATCTTAACTGGACTTTCTGTGTACACATATGATTTTGTGTTTTCATCTGTGGACTGGTGACTAGTGAGTGTGTTGCCTTCAGTGGCAAAGGGAAATAAAACCTCTGCATGAAGAGGAATCATGGAGCCTCCCCCTTCTCAGCTCCAAGTGTCCAAATCTGAACAGCTGGTCTGGGCTCTGAGTGGAAGCTGAGGTGGTCATGTGCCTGGGCCTCCAGACTGATCCACTCCACTCCAAGTCCAAGTCCGAGTGTAAAACTCAGTCTCAGTCTCAGTCTCTAGCTTTGTCCACTCTCTCTCTCTCTCTCTCTCTCTCTCGCTCTCTCTCACGGTGCAACCTCAGCTCCGCCCACTGCTCCCAGAGTCCAGATCCATATTTCACTTTCTCTTGTATTGTTTGATTGTACACTCATAGTGACAGGGCGTCTTTTCCTTTATAAATGAGTTCCCAGTCATCCGATTGTACCTCAATAACTAGTTTATCCAGGGATTCCTCTCTTCTGACTCATTTGTAATGATATCCATCTGTTGTCTCTTTTAATCTTTCTGTGGTTTTTATTGGAAATAGTAAAAAAACAAACAGACATGAAATCACTGATATCATTGACTAATAAGCCCTTGTACGTTTTCTTCATTTGACTTTTATTTGCTGATTGTTTCATCTGAATGTTTAATCTGTTCCACCTCTTTAAGCTACATCAATAACCAATGTAATACGCCCCCTGGATTTGGTCACCACAGTCACACGGTCAAAGAGCAAGTCAGCCTCGCTGCTGGCCCCTGCTGGCCGCGCCCCGTCACTATCTGTCAAATCCTGTTACAGAGTGCTCTGATGTCTGTGGGAAAAAACTTGAAACTGAGCAAGATGACTATTGCAGCAACACGTCATCAGTAGGATAAAACTAAGCTGTCTCTTGATGGTCTACGACAGGGTGTCCAAACTGGGTCAGAGAGTGCTGGTGTCCTGCATGTTTTAGTTCTCTGCCTGCTTCATCATACCTGAATCTAATGATGACGTCATCACCAAGGTTGTGAAAAAGAACAATAATGAGCCTTTCATCACAAAGTGGATGGGAGAGGCACCGGATGGAGATCAACGGAGATCAAAGCCGGAGGAAATCTTGGATCTGAGCATCTCCATGGCAAAAGGCCCTGATCTCCTTTGATCTGATAGGAGATCAGCACTGGAGCCATGGAGACGCTCAGATCAAAGGAAATCAGCTTTGTAGAGTTGTAATGTGCTCGTACTCATCCTTACATTTTTCTAGAAATTTGTCTTCAATCACCTTTTCTCTATTTACACTCTCTACTTGAACCTTTACCTGTTTATTTATTTCATATTTTCCAAATATCATGATTTTTGTTTGACCTAGATTTAATGAATTAGATTTCATTTCTCTGAATGTATCTAGTATGTCGTTGAAGAGTTTTTCTAGGATTTGGGAGAATTGTGCGTCTGTAGTTTGTGAAGTGTGTCTGTTTTCAATAACGGTATCCTTACTGGAAGCCTGTTGAATGATACTATGTAGAACCTTCTATGTACTGCTGACATGGTCTTTATTGTTTTCTGGTACTTTCTTAAAAGAATTCTTCTAACATTTTCTCATCATATGAGTGAACTTTGTTTTACATTTCTTGGATTTATTTTCCATCTCCTTCGTTCATCATTTATTGGATTCTCTATGTCATGTATTCTTCTCCTTGGATGCATTTTTTAAGCCCTTTGTCATCCATTAAACATCTTTATATTCCACTTTTTCTCGTATTTATAAATGAGTTCCCAGTCATCTGATTGTACCTCAATAACTAGTTTTTCCAGGGACTGCTCTGTTTTGACTCATTTGTGTTGACATCTATCTGTTGTCTGTTTTAATGTTTCTGTGTTTTTTATTGTAAATAGTAAAAAAACTAAAACAAACAGACATGAAATCACTGATATCATTGACTAATACATCACTTACTTTGATATTATCTATAACATGTGTAAATAAATTATGACCCTCCAAACGACCCCCAGGAGGCCCGGCTGTTGTGTGTGTGTGTGTGTGTGTGTTTGGGCCTGGTTATAGGAGAAGTGAGGATGGAGCAGCCATTTACTGGTAAAACTAACTCACTAACATCTTGGTGAAAATAGAATATATGTTTTTTTCAAATTAAAGTGACAATGAAAGTGAGAACAGGAGTTCCCCCCTCACCTCCAGAGTGAACATAAGTCATAACTGTATATTACATCCATCATCCATCCATCCATCCATCCATCCATCCATCCATCATCCATCATCCATGATGTGATCCAGCAAACATGTCCAAGCAGTAGTGTTGTGTTGTTGCTTCTCATTGTCAATAGAACCATGAGAAAGTATGAGAGTGACTGATACGCTTGTATGATCACTGGACCTTTTGAAAGCAGTCAGACTCTCATACTGTACCAGTAGCATCTGTGTCATTCACAACCCGTCTCCATCTTAACTGGACTTTCTGTGTACACATATGATTTTGTGTTTTCATCTGTGGACTGGTGACTAGTGAGTGTGTTGCCTTCAGTGGCAAAGGGAAATAAAACCTCTGCATGAAGAGGAATCATGGAGCCTCCCCCTTCTCAGCTCCAAGTGTCCAAATCTGAACAGCTGGTCTGGGCTCTGAGTGGAAGCTGAGGTGGTCATGTGCCTGGGCCTCCAGACTGATCCACTCCACTCCAAGTCCAAGTCCGAGTGTAAAACTCAGTCTCAGTCTCAGTCTCAGTCTCTAGCTTTGTCCACTCTCTCTCTCTCTCTCTCTCTCTCTCGCTCTCTCTCACGGTGCAACCTCAGCTCCGCCCACTGCTCCCAGAGTCCAGATCCATATTTCACTTTCTCTTGTATTGTTTGATTGTACACTCATAGTGACAGGGCGTCTTTTCCTTTATAAATGAGTTCCCAGTCATCCGATTGTACCTCAATAACTAGTTTATCCAGGGATTCCTCTCTTCTGACTCATTTGTAATGATATCCATCTGTTGTCTCTTTTAATCTTTCTGTGGTTTTTATTGGAAATAGTAAAAAAACAAACAGACATGAAATCACTGATATCATTGACTAATAAGCCCTTGTACGTTTTCTTCATTTGACTTTTATTTGCTGATTGTTTCATCTGAATGTTTAATCTGTTCCACCTCTTTAAGCTACATCAATAACCAATGTAATACGCCCCCTGGATTTGGTCACCACAGTCACACGGTCAAAGAGCAAGTCAGCCTCGCTGCTGGCCCCTGCTGGCCGCGCCCCGTCACTATCTGTCAAATCCTGTTACAGAGTGCTCTGATGTCTGTGGGAAAAAACTTGAAACTGAGCAAGATGACTATTGCAGCAACACGTCATCAGTAGGATAAAACTAAGCTGTCTCTTGATGGTCTACGACAGGGTGTCCAAACTGGGTCAGAGAGTGCTGGTGTCCTGCATGTTTTAGTTCTCTGCCTGCTTCATCATACCTGAATCTAATGATGACGTCATCACCAAGGTTGTGAAAAAGAACAATAATGAGCCTTTCATCACAAAGTGGATGGGAGAGGCACCGGATGGAGATCAACGGAGATCAAAGCCGGAGGAAATCTTGGATCTGAGCATCTCCATGGCAAAAGGCCCTGATCTCCTTTGATCTGATAGGAGATCAGCACTGGAGCCATGGAGACGCTCAGATCAAAGGAAATCAGCTTTGTAGAGTTGTAATGTGCTCGTACTCATCCTTACATTTTTCTAGAAATTTGTCTTCAATCACCTTTTCTCTATTTACACTCTCTACTTGAACCTTTACCTGTTTATTTATTTCATATTTTCCAAATATCATGATTTTTGTTTGACCTAGATTTAATGAATTAGATTTCATTTCTCTGAATGTATCTAGTATGTCGTTGAAGAGTTTTTCTAGGATTTGGGAGAATTGTGGGTCTGTAGTTTGTGAAGTGTGTCTGTTTTCAATAACGGTATCCTTACTGGAAGCCTGTTGAATGATACTATGTAGAACCTTCTATGTACTGCTGACATGGTCTTTATTGTTTTCTGGTACTTTCTTAAAAGAATTCTTCTAACATTTTCTCATCATATGAGTGAACTTTGTTTTACATTTCTTGGATTTATTTTCCATCTCCTTCGTTCATCATTTATTGGATTCTCTATGTCATGTATTCTTCTCCTTGGATGCATTTTTTAAGCCCTTTGTCATCCATTAAACATCTTTATATTCCACTTTTTCTCGTATTTATAAATGAGTTCCCAGTCATCTGATTGTACCTCAATAACTAGTTTTTCCAGGGACTGCTCTGTTTTGACTCATTTGTGTTGACATCTATCTGTTGTCTGTTTTAATGTTTCTGTGTTTTTTATTGTAAATAGTAAAAAAACTAAAACAAACAGACATGAAATCACTGATATCATTGACTAATACATCACTTACTTTGATATTATCTATAACATGTGTAAATAAATTATGACCCTCCAAACGACCCCCAGGAGGCCCGGCTGTTGTGTGTGTGTGTGTGTGTGTGTGTGTGTGTGTGGGGGGGGGGGGGGGGGGGGGGGGGGGGGGGGGGTGTTTGGGCCTGGTTATAGGAGAAGTGAGGATGGAGCAGCCATTTACTGGTAAAACTAACTCACTAACATCTTGGTGAAAATAGAATATATGTTTTTTTCAAATTAAAGTGACAATGAAAGTGAGAACAGGAGTTCCCCCCTCACCTCCAGAGTGAACATAAGTCATGTCTGTATATTACATCCATTCCATCCATCCATCCATCCATCCATCCATCCATCATCCATCATCCATGATGTGATCCAGCAAACATGTCCAAGCAGTAGTGTTGTGTTGTTGCTTCTCATTGTCAATAGAACCATGAGAAAGTATGAGAGTGACTGATACGCTTGTATGATCACTGGACCTTTTGAAAGCAGTCAGACTCTCATACTGTACCAGTAGCATCTGTGTCATTCACAACCCGTCTCCATCTTAACTGGACTTTCTGTGTACACATATGATTTTGTGTTTTCATCTGTGGACTGGTGACTAGTGAGTGTGTTGCCTTCAGTGGCAAAGGGAAATAAAACCTCTGCATGAAGAGGAATCATGGAGCCTCCCCCTTCTCAGCTCCAAGTGTCCAAATCTGAACAGCTGGTCTGGGCTCTGAGTGGAAGCTGAGGTGGTCATGTGCCTGGGCCTCCAGACTGATCCACTCCACTCCAAGTCCAAGTCCGAGTGTAAAACTCAGTCTCAGTCTCAGTCTCAGTCTCTAGCTTTGTCCACTCTCTCTCTCTCTCTCTCTCTCTCTCGCTCTCTCTCACGGTGCAACCTCAGCTCCGCCCACTGCTCCCAGAGTCCAGATCCATATTTCACTTTCTCTTGTATTGTTTGATTGTACACTCATAGTGACAGGGCGTCTTTTCCTTTATAAATGAGTTCCCAGTCATCCGATTGTACCTCAATAACTAGTTTATCCAGGGATTCCTCTCTTCTGACTCATTTGTAATGATATCCATCTGTTGTCTCTTTTAATCTTTCTGTGGTTTTTATTGGAAATAGTAAAAAAACAAACAGACATGAAATCACTGATATCATTGACTAATAAGCCCTTGTACGTTTTCTTCATTTGACTTTTATTTGCTGATTGTTTCATCTGAATGTTTAATCTGTTCCACCTCTTTAAGCTACATCAATAACCAATGTAATACGCCCCCTGGATTTGGTCACCACAGTCACACGGTCAAAGAGCAAGTCAGCCTCGCTGCTGGCCCCTGCTGGCCGCGCCCCGTCACTATCTGTCAAATCCTGTTACAGAGTGCTCTGATGTCTGTGGGAAAAAACTTGAAACTGAGCAAGATGACTATTGCAGCAACACGTCATCAGTAGGATAAAACTAAGCTGTCTCTTGATGGTCTACGACAGGGTGTCCAAACTGGGTCAGAGAGTGCTGGTGTCCTGCATGTTTTAGTTCTCTGCCTGCTTCATCATACCTGAATCTAATGATGACGTCATCACCAAGGTTGTGAAAAAGAACAATAATGAGCCTTTCATCACAAAGTGGATGGGAGAGGCACCGGATGGAGATCAACGGAGATCAAAGCCGGAGGAAATCTTGGATCTGAGCATCTCCATGGCAAAAGGCCCTGATCTCCTTTGATCTGATAGGAGATCAGCACTGGAGCCATGGAGACGCTCAGATCAAAGGAAATCAGCTTTGTAGAGTTGTAATGTGCTCGTACTCATCCTTACATTTTTCTAGAAATTTGTCTTCAATCACCTTTTCTCTATTTACACTCTCTACTTGAACCTTTACCTGTTTATTTATTTCATATTTTCCAAATATCATGATTTTTGTTTGACCTAGATTTAATGAATTAGATTTCATTTCTCTGAATGTATCTAGTATGTCGTTGAAGAGTTTTTCTAGGATTTGGGAGAATTGTGGGTCTGTAGTTTGTGAAGTGTGTCTGTTTTCAATAACGGTATCCTTACTGGAAGCCTGTTGAATGATACTATGTAGAACCTTCTATGTACTGCTGACATGGTCTTTATTGTTTTCTGGTACTTTCTTAAAAGAATTCTTCTAACATTTTCTCATCATATGAGTGAACTTTGTTTTACATTTCTTGGATTTATTTTCCATCTCCTTCGTTCATCATTTATTGGATTCTCTATGTCATGTATTCTTCTCCTTGGATGCATTTTTTAAGCCCTTTGTCATCCATTAAACATCTTTATATTCCACTTTTTCTCGTATTTATAAATGAGTTCCCAGTCATCTGATTGTACCTCAATAACTAGTTTTTCCAGGGACTGCTCTGTTTTGACTCATTTGTGTTGACATCTATCTGTTGTCTGTTTTAATGTTTCTGTGTTTTTTATTGTAAATAGTAAAAAAACTAAAACAAACAGACATGAAATCACTGATATCATTGACTAATACATCACTTACTTTGATATTATCTATAACATGTGTAAATAAATTATGACCCTCCAAACGACCCCCAGGAGGCCCGGCTGTTGTGTGTGTGTGTGTGTGTGTGTTTGGGCCTGGTTATAGGAGAAGTGAGGATGGAGCAGCCATTTACTGGTAAAACTAACTCACTAACATCTTGGTGAAAATAGAATATATGTTTTTTTCAAATTAAAGTGACAATGAAAGTGAGAACAGGAGTTCCCCCCTCACCTCCAGAGTGAACATAAGTCATAACTGTATATTACATCCATCATCCATCCATCCATCCATCCATCCATCCATCCATCATCCATCATCCATGATGTGATCCAGCAAACATGTCCAAGCAGTAGTGTTGTGTTGTTGCTTCTCATTGTCAATAGAACCATGAGAAAGTATGAGAGTGACTGATACGCTTGTATGATCACTGGACCTTTTGAAAGCAGTCAGACTCTCATACTGTACCAGTAGCATCTGTGTCATTCACAACCCGTCTCCATCTTAACTGGACTTTCTGTGTACACATATGATTTTGTGTTTTCATCTGTGGACTGGTGACTAGTGAGTGTGTTGCCTTCAGTGGCAAAGGGAAATAAAACCTCTGCATGAAGAGGAATCATGGAGCCTCCCCCTTCTCAGCTCCAAGTGTCCAAATCTGAACAGCTGGTCTGGGCTCTGAGTGGAAGCTGAGGTGGTCATGTGCCTGGGCCTCCAGACTGATCCACTCCACTCCAAGTCCAAGTCCGAGTGTAAAACTCAGTCTCAGTCTCAGTCTCAGTCTCTAGCTTTGTCCACTCTCTCTCTCTCTCTCTCTCTCTCTCGCTCTCTCTCACGGTGCAACCTCAGCTCCGCCCACTGCTCCCAGAGTCCAGATCCATATTTCACTTTCTCTTGTATTGTTTGATTGTACACTCATAGTGACAGGGCGTCTTTTCCTTTATAAATGAGTTCCCAGTCATCCGATTGTACCTCAATAACTAGTTTATCCAGGGATTCCTCTCTTCTGACTCATTTGTAATGATATCCATCTGTTGTCTCTTTTAATCTTTCTGTGGTTTTTATTGGAAATAGTAAAAAAACAAACAGACATGAAATCACTGATATCATTGACTAATAAGCCCTTGTACGTTTTCTTCATTTGACTTTTATTTGCTGATTGTTTCATCTGAATGTTTAATCTGTTCCACCTCTTTAAGCTACATCAATAACCAATGTAATACGCCCCCTGGATTTGGTCACCACAGTCACACGGTCAAAGAGCAAGTCAGCCTCGCTGCTGGCCCCTGCTGGCCGCGCCCCGTCACTATCTGTCAAATCCTGTTACAGAGTGCTCTGATGTCTGTGGGAAAAAACTTGAAACTGAGCAAGATGACTATTGCAGCAACACGTCATCAGTAGGATAAAACTAAGCTGTCTCTTGATGGTCTACGACAGGGTGTCCAAACTGGGTCAGAGAGTGCTGGTGTCCTGCATGTTTTAGTTCTCTGCCTGCTTCATCATACCTGAATCTAATGATGACGTCATCACCAAGGTTGTGAAAAAGAACAATAATGAGCCTTTCATCACAAAGTGGATGGGAGAGGCACCGGATGGAGATCAACGGAGATCAAAGCCGGAGGAAATCTTGGATCTGAGCATCTCCATGGCAAAAGGCCCTGATCTCCTTTGATCTGATAGGAGATCAGCACTGGAGCCATGGAGACGCTCAGATCAAAGGAAATCAGCTTTGTAGAGTTGTAATGTGCTCGTACTCATCCTTACATTTTTCTAGAAATTTGTCTTCAATCACCTTTTCTCTATTTACACTCTCTACTTGAACCTTTACCTGTTTATTTATTTCATATTTTCCAAATATCATGATTTTTGTTTGACCTAGATTTAATGAATTAGATTTCATTTCTCTGAATGTATCTAGTATGTCGTTGAAGAGTTTTTCTAGGATTTGGGAGAATTGTGGGTCTGTAGTTTGTGAAGTGTGTCTGTTTTCAATAACGGTATCCTTACTGGAAGCCTGTTGAATGATACTATGTAGAACCTTCTATGTACTGCTGACATGGTCTTTATTGTTTTCTGGTACTTTCTTAAAAGAATTCTTCTAACATTTTCTCATCATATGAGTGAACTTTGTTTTACATTTCTTGGATTTATTTTCCATCTCCTTCGTTCATCATTTATTGGATTCTCTATGTCATGTATTCTTCTCCTTGGATGCATTTTTTAAGCCCTTTGTCATCCATTAAACATCTTTATATTCCACTTTTTCTCGTATTTATAAATGAGTTCCCAGTCATCTGATTGTACCTCAATAACTAGTTTTTCCAGGGACTGCTCTGTTTTGACTCATTTGTGTTGACATCTATCTGTTGTCTGTTTTAATGTTTCTGTGTTTTTTATTGTAAATAGTAAAAAAACTAAAACAAACAGACATGAAATCACTGATATCATTGACTAATACATCACTTACTTTGATATTATCTATAACATGTGTAAATAAATTATGACCCTCCAAACGACCCCCAGGAGGCCCGGCTGTTGTGTGTGTGTGTGTGTGTGTGTTTGGGCCTGGTTATAGGAGAAGTGAGGATGGAGCAGCCATTTACTGGTAAAACTAACTCACTAACATCTTGGTGAAAATAGAATATATGTTTTTTTCAAATTAAAGTGACAATGAAAGTGAGAACAGGAGTTCCCCCCTCACCTCCAGAGTGAACATAAGTCATAACTGTATATTACATCCATCATCCATCCATCCATCCATCCATCCATCCATCCATCATCCATCATCCATGATGTGATCCAGCAAACATGTCCAAGCAGTAGTGTTGTGTTGTTGCTTCTCATTGTCAATAGAACCATGAGAAAGTATGAGAGTGACTGATACGCTTGTATGATCACTGGACCTTTTGAAAGCAGTCAGACTCTCATACTGTACCAGTAGCATCTGTGTCATTCACAACCCGTCTCCATCTTAACTGGACTTTCTGTGTACACATATGATTTTGTGTTTTCATCTGTGGACTGGTGACTAGTGAGTGTGTTGCCTTCAGTGGCAAAGGGAAATAAAACCTCTGCATGAAGAGGAATCATGGAGCCTCCCCCTTCTCAGCTCCAAGTGTCCAAATCTGAACAGCTGGTCTGGGCTCTGAGTGGAAGCTGAGGTGGTCATGTGCCTGGGCCTCCAGACTGATCCACTCCACTCCAAGTCCAAGTCCGAGTGTAAAACTCAGTCTCAGTCTCAGTCTCAGTCTCTAGCTTTGTCCACTCTCTCTCTCTCTCTCTCTCTCTCTCGCTCTCTCTCACGGTGCAACCTCAGCTCCGCCCACTGCTCCCAGAGTCCAGATCCATATTTCACTTTCTCTTGTATTGTTTGATTGTACACTCATAGTGACAGGGCGTCTTTTCCTTTATAAATGAGTTCCCAGTCATCCGATTGTACCTCAATAACTAGTTTATCCAGGGATTCCTCTCTTCTGACTCATTTGTAATGATATCCATCTGTTGTCTCTTTTAATCTTTCTGTGGTTTTTATTGGAAATAGTAAAAAAACAAACAGACATGAAATCACTGATATCATTGACTAATAAGCCCTTGTACGTTTTCTTCATTTGACTTTTATTTGCTGATTGTTTCATCTGAATGTTTAATCTGTTCCACCTCTTTAAGCTACATCAATAACCAATGTAATACGCCCCCTGGATTTGGTCACCACAGTCACACGGTCAAAGAGCAAGTCAGCCTCGCTGCTGGCCCCTGCTGGCCGCGCCCCGTCACTATCTGTCAAATCCTGTTACAGAGTGCTCTGATGTCTGTGGGAAAAAACTTGAAACTGAGCAAGATGACTATTGCAGCAACACGTCATCAGTAGGATAAAACTAAGCTGTCTCTTGATGGTCTACGACAGGGTGTCCAAACTGGGTCAGAGAGTGCTGGTGTCCTGCATGTTTTAGTTCTCTGCCTGCTTCATCATACCTGAATCTAATGATGACGTCATCACCAAGGTTGTGAAAAAGAACAATAATGAGCCTTTCATCACAAAGTGGATGGGAGAGGCACCGGATGGAGATCAACGGAGATCAAAGCCGGAGGAAATCTTGGATCTGAGCATCTCCATGGCAAAAGGCCCTGATCTCCTTTGATCTGATAGGAGATCAGCACTGGAGCCATGGAGACGCTCAGATCAAAGGAAATCAGCTTTGTAGAGTTGTAATGTGCTCGTACTCATCCTTACATTTTTCTAGAAATTTGTCTTCAATCACCTTTTCTCTATTTACACTCTCTACTTGAACCTTTACCTGTTTATTTATTTCATATTTTCCAAATATCATGATTTTTGTTTGACCTAGATTTAATGAATTAGATTTCATTTCTCTGAATGTATCTAGTATGTCGTTGAAGAGTTTTTCTAGGATTTGGGAGAATTGTGGGTCTGTAGTTTGTGAAGTGTGTCTGTTTTCAATAACGGTATCCTTACTGGAAGCCTGTTGAATGATACTATGTAGAACCTTCTATGTACTGCTGACATGGTCTTTATTGTTTTCTGGTACTTTCTTAAAAGAATTCTTCTAACATTTTCTCATCATATGAGTGAACTTTGTTTTACATTTCTTGGATTTATTTTCCATCTCCTTCGTTCATCATTTATTGGATTCTCTATGTCATGTATTCTTCTCCTTGGATGCATTTTTTAAGCCCTTTGTCATCCATTAAACATCTTTATATTCCACTTTTTCTCGTATTTATAAATGAGTTCCCAGTCATCTGATTGTACCTCAATAACTAGTTTTTCCAGGGACTGCTCTGTTTTGACTCATTTGTGTTGACATCTATCTGTTGTCTGTTTTAATGTTTCTGTGTTTTTTATTGTAAATAGTAAAAAAACTAAAACAAACAGACATGAAATCACTGATATCATTGACTAATACATCACTTACTTTGATATTATCTATAACATGTGTAAATAAATTATGACCCTCCAAACGACCCCCAGGAGGCCCGGCTGTTGTGTGTGTGTGTGTGTGTGTGTTTGGGCCTGGTTATAGGAGAAGTGAGGATGGAGCAGCCATTTACTGGTAAAACTAACTCACTAACATCTTGGTGAAAATAGAATATATGTTTTTTTCAAATTAAAGTGACAATGAAAGTGAGAACAGGAGTTCCCCCCTCACCTCCAGAGTGAACATAAGTCATAACTGTATATTACATCCATCATCCATCCATCCATCCATCCATCCATCCATCCATCATCCATCATCCATGATGTGATCCAGCAAACATGTCCAAGCAGTAGTGTTGTGTTGTTGCTTCTCATTGTCAATAGAACCATGAGAAAGTATGAGAGTGACTGATACGCTTGTATGATCACTGGACCTTTTGAAAGCAGTCAGACTCTCATACTGTACCAGTAGCATCTGTGTCATTCACAACCCGTCTCCATCTTAACTGGACTTTCTGTGTACACATATGATTTTGTGTTTTCATCTGTGGACTGGTGACTAGTGAGTGTGTTGCCTTCAGTGGCAAAGGGAAATAAAACCTCTGCATGAAGAGGAATCATGGAGCCTCCCCCTTCTCAGCTCCAAGTGTCCAAATCTGAACAGCTGGTCTGGGCTCTGAGTGGAAGCTGAGGTGGTCATGTGCCTGGGCCTCCAGACTGATCCACTCCACTCCAAGTCCAAGTCCGAGTGTAAAACTCAGTCTCAGTCTCAGTCTCAGTCTCTAGCTTTGTCCACTCTCTCTCTCTCTCTCTCTCTCTCTCGCTCTCTCTCACGGTGCAACCTCAGCTCCGCCCACTGCTCCCAGAGTCCAGATCCATATTTCACTTTCTCTTGTATTGTTTGATTGTACACTCATAGTGACAGGGCGTCTTTTCCTTTATAAATGAGTTCCCAGTCATCCGATTGTACCTCAATAACTAGTTTATCCAGGGATTCCTCTCTTCTGACTCATTTGTAATGATATCCATCTGTTGTCTCTTTTAATCTTTCTGTGGTTTTTATTGGAAATAGTAAAAAAACAAACAGACATGAAATCACTGATATCATTGACTAATAAGCCCTTGTACGTTTTCTTCATTTGACTTTTATTTGCTGATTGTTTCATCTGAATGTTTAATCTGTTCCACCTCTTTAAGCTACATCAATAACCAATGTAATACGCCCCCTGGATTTGGTCACCACAGTCACACGGTCAAAGAGCAAGTCAGCCTCGCTGCTGGCCCCTGCTGGCCGCGCCCCGTCACTATCTGTCAAATCCTGTTACAGAGTGCTCTGATGTCTGTGGGAAAAAACTTGAAACTGAGCAAGATGACTATTGCAGCAACACGTCATCAGTAGGATAAAACTAAGCTGTCTCTTGATGGTCTACGACAGGGTGTCCAAACTGGGTCAGAGAGTGCTGGTGTCCTGCATGTTTTAGTTCTCTGCCTGCTTCATCATACCTGAATCTAATGATGACGTCATCACCAAGGTTGTGAAAAAGAACAATAATGAGCCTTTCATCACAAAGTGGATGGGAGAGGCACCGGATGGAGATCAACGGAGATCAAAGCCGGAGGAAATCTTGGATCTGAGCATCTCCATGGCAAAAGGCCCTGATCTCCTTTGATCTGATAGGAGATCAGCACTGGAGCCATGGAGACGCTCAGATCAAAGGAAATCAGCTTTGTAGAGTTGTAATGTGCTCGTACTCATCCTTACATTTTTCTAGAAATTTGTCTTCAATCACCTTTTCTCTATTTACACTCTCTACTTGAACCTTTACCTGTTTATTTATTTCATATTTTCCAAATATCATGATTTTTGTTTGACCTAGATTTAATGAATTAGATTTCATTTCTCTGAATGTATCTAGTATGTCGTTGAAGAGTTTTTCTAGGATTTGGGAGAATTGTGGGTCTGTAGTTTGTGAAGTGTGTCTGTTTTCAATAACGGTATCCTTACTGGAAGCCTGTTGAATGATACTATGTAGAACCTTCTATGTACTGCTGACATGGTCTTTATTGTTTTCTGGTACTTTCTTAAAAGAATTCTTCTAACATTTTCTCATCATATGAGTGAACTTTGTTTTACATTTCTTGGATTTATTTTCCATCTCCTTCGTTCATCATTTATTGGATTCTCTATGTCATGTATTCTTCTCCTTGGATGCATTTTTTAAGCCCTTTGTCATCCATTAAACATCTTTATATTCCACTTTTTCTCGTATTTATAAATGAGTTCCCAGTCATCTGATTGTACCTCAATAACTAGTTTTTCCAGGGACTGCTCTGTTTTGACTCATTTGTGTTGACATCTATCTGTTGTCTGTTTTAATGTTTCTGTGTTTTTTATTGTAAATAGTAAAAAAACTAAAACAAACAGACATGAAATCACTGATATCATTGACTAATACATCACTTACTTTGATATTATCTATAACATGTGTAAATAAATTATGACCCTCCAAACGACCCCCAGGAGGCCCGGCTGTTGTGTGTGTGTGTGTGTGTGTGTTTGGGCCTGGTTATAGGAGAAGTGAGGATGGAGCAGCCATTTACTGGTAAAACTAACTCACTAACATCTTGGTGAAAATAGAATATATGTTTTTTTCAAATTAAAGTGACAATGAAAGTGAGAACAGGAGTTCCCCCCTCACCTCCAGAGTGAACATAAGTCATAACTGTATATTACATCCATCATCCATCCATCCATCCATCCATCCATCCATCCATCATCCATCATCCATGATGTGATCCAGCAAACATGTCCAAGCAGTAGTGTTGTGTTGTTGCTTCTCATTGTCAATAGAACCATGAGAAAGTATGAGAGTGACTGATACGCTTGTATGATCACTGGACCTTTTGAAAGCAGTCAGACTCTCATACTGTACCAGTAGCATCTGTGTCATTCACAACCCGTCTCCATCTTAACTGGACTTTCTGTGTACACATATGATTTTGTGTTTTCATCTGTGGACTGGTGACTAGTGAGTGTGTTGCCTTCAGTGGCAAAGGGAAATAAAACCTCTGCATGAAGAGGAATCATGGAGCCTCCCCCTTCTCAGCTCCAAGTGTCCAAATCTGAACAGCTGGTCTGGGCTCTGAGTGGAAGCTGAGGTGGTCATGTGCCTGGGCCTCCAGACTGATCCACTCCACTCCAAGTCCAAGTCCGAGTGTAAAACTCAGTCTCAGTCTCAGTCTCAGTCTCTAGCTTTGTCCACTCTCTCTCTCTCTCTCTCTCTCTCTCGCTCTCTCTCACGGTGCAACCTCAGCTCCGCCCACTGCTCCCAGAGTCCAGATCCATATTTCACTTTCTCTTGTATTGTTTGATTGTACACTCATAGTGACAGGGCGTCTTTTCCTTTATAAATGAGTTCCCAGTCATCCGATTGTACCTCAATAACTAGTTTATCCAGGGATTCCTCTCTTCTGACTCATTTGTAATGATATCCATCTGTTGTCTCTTTTAATCTTTCTGTGGTTTTTATTGGAAATAGTAAAAAAACAAACAGACATGAAATCACTGATATCATTGACTAATAAGCCCTTGTACGTTTTCTTCATTTGACTTTTATTTGCTGATTGTTTCATCTGAATGTTTAATCTGTTCCACCTCTTTAAGCTACATCAATAACCAATGTAATACGCCCCCTGGATTTGGTCACCACAGTCACACGGTCAAAGAGCAAGTCAGCCTCGCTGCTGGCCCCTGCTGGCCGCGCCCCGTCACTATCTGTCAAATCCTGTTACAGAGTGCTCTGATGTCTGTGGGAAAAAACTTGAAACTGAGCAAGATGACTATTGCAGCAACACGTCATCAGTAGGATAAAACTAAGCTGTCTCTTGATGGTCTACGACAGGGTGTCCAAACTGGGTCAGAGAGTGCTGGTGTCCTGCATGTTTTAGTTCTCTGCCTGCTTCATCATACCTGAATCTAATGATGACGTCATCACCAAGGTTGTGAAAAAGAACAATAATGAGCCTTTCATCACAAAGTGGATGGGAGAGGCACCGGATGGAGATCAACGGAGATCAAAGCCGGAGGAAATCTTGGATCTGAGCATCTCCATGGCAAAAGGCCCTGATCTCCTTTGATCTGATAGGAGATCAGCACTGGAGCCATGGAGACGCTCAGATCAAAGGAAATCAGCTTTGTAGAGTTGTAATGTGCTCGTACTCATCCTTACATTTTTCTAGAAATTTGTCTTCAATCACCTTTTCTCTATTTACACTCTCTACTTGAACCTTTACCTGTTTATTTATTTCATATTTTCCAAATATCATGATTTTTGTTTGACCTAGATTTAATGAATTAGATTTCATTTCTCTGAATGTATCTAGTATGTCGTTGAAGAGTTTTTCTAGGATTTGGGAGAATTGTGGGTCTGTAGTTTGTGAAGTGTGTCTGTTTTCAATAACGGTATCCTTACTGGAAGCCTGTTGAATGATACTATGTAGAACCTTCTATGTACTGCTGACATGGTCTTTATTGTTTTCTGGTACTTTCTTAAAAGAATTCTTCTAACATTTTCTCATCATATGAGTGAACTTTGTTTTACATTTCTTGGATTTATTTTCCATCTCCTTCGTTCATCATTTATTGGATTCTCTATGTCATGTATTCTTCTCCTTGGATGCATTTTTTAAGCCCTTTGTCATCCATTAAACATCTTTATATTCCACTTTTTCTCGTATTTATAAATGAGTTCCCAGTCATCTGATTGTACCTCAATAACTAGTTTTTCCAGGGACTGCTCTGTTTTGACTCATTTGTGTTGACATCTATCTGTTGTCTGTTTTAATGTTTCTGTGTTTTTTATTGTAAATAGTAAAAAAACTAAAACAAACAGACATGAAATCACTGATATCATTGACTAATACATCACTTACTTTGATATTATCTATAACATGTGTAAATAAATTATGACCCTCCAAACGACCCCCAGGAGGCCCGGCTGTTGTGTGTGTGTGTGTGTGTGTGTTTGGGCCTGGTTATAGGAGAAGTGAGGATGGAGCAGCCATTTACTGGTAAAACTAACTCACTAACATCTTGGTGAAAATAGAATATATGTTTTTTTCAAATTAAAGTGACAATGAAAGTGAGAACAGGAGTTCCCCCCTCACCTCCAGAGTGAACATAAGTCATAACTGTATATTACATCCATCATCCATCCATCCATCCATCCATCCATCCATCCATCATCCATCATCCATGATGTGATCCAGCAAACATGTCCAAGCAGTAGTGTTGTGTTGTTGCTTCTCATTGTCAATAGAACCATGAGAAAGTATGAGAGTGACTGATACGCTTGTATGATCACTGGACCTTTTGAAAGCAGTCAGACTCTCATACTGTACCAGTAGCATCTGTGTCATTCACAACCCGTCTCCATCTTAACTGGACTTTCTGTGTACACATATGATTTTGTGTTTTCATCTGTGGACTGGTGACTAGTGAGTGTGTTGCCTTCAGTGGCAAAGGGAAATAAAACCTCTGCATGAAGAGGAATCATGGAGCCTCCCCCTTCTCAGCTCCAAGTGTCCAAATCTGAACAGCTGGTCTGGGCTCTGAGTGGAAGCTGAGGTGGTCATGTGCCTGGGCCTCCAGACTGATCCACTCCACTCCAAGTCCAAGTCCGAGTGTAAAACTCAGTCTCAGTCTCAGTCTCAGTCTCTAGCTTTGTCCACTCTCTCTCTCTCTCTCTCTCTCTCTCGCTCTCTCTCACGGTGCAACCTCAGCTCCGCCCACTGCTCCCAGAGTCCAGATCCATATTTCACTTTCTCTTGTATTGTTTGATTGTACACTCATAGTGACAGGGCGTCTTTTCCTTTATAAATGAGTTCCCAGTCATCCGATTGTACCTCAATAACTAGTTTATCCAGGGATTCCTCTCTTCTGACTCATTTGTAATGATATCCATCTGTTGTCTCTTTTAATCTTTCTGTGGTTTTTATTGGAAATAGTAAAAAAACAAACAGACATGAAATCACTGATATCATTGACTAATAAGCCCTTGTACGTTTTCTTCATTTGACTTTTATTTGCTGATTGTTTCATCTGAATGTTTAATCTGTTCCACCTCTTTAAGCTACATCAATAACCAATGTAATACGCCCCCTGGATTTGGTCACCACAGTCACACGGTCAAAGAGCAAGTCAGCCTCGCTGCTGGCCCCTGCTGGCCGCGCCCCGTCACTATCTGTCAAATCCTGTTACAGAGTGCTCTGATGTCTGTGGGAAAAAACTTGAAACTGAGCAAGATGACTATTGCAGCAACACGTCATCAGTAGGATAAAACTAAGCTGTCTCTTGATGGTCTACGACAGGGTGTCCAAACTGGGTCAGAGAGTGCTGGTGTCCTGCATGTTTTAGTTCTCTGCCTGCTTCATCATACCTGAATCTAATGATGACGTCATCACCAAGGTTGTGAAAAAGAACAATAATGAGCCTTTCATCACAAAGTGGATGGGAGAGGCACCGGATGGAGATCAACGGAGATCAAAGCCGGAGGAAATCTTGGATCTGAGCATCTCCATGGCAAAAGGCCCTGATCTCCTTTGATCTGATAGGAGATCAGCACTGGAGCCATGGAGACGCTCAGATCAAAGGAAATCAGCTTTGTAGAGTTGTAATGTGCTCGTACTCATCCTTACATTTTTCTAGAAATTTGTCTTCAATCACCTTTTCTCTATTTACACTCTCTACTTGAACCTTTACCTGTTTATTTATTTCATATTTTCCAAATATCATGATTTTTGTTTGACCTAGATTTAATGAATTAGATTTCATTTCTCTGAATGTATCTAGTATGTCGTTGAAGAGTTTTTCTAGGATTTGGGAGAATTGTGGGTCTGTAGTTTGTGAAGTGTGTCTGTTTTCAATAACGGTATCCTTACTGGAAGCCTGTTGAATGATACTATGTAGAACCTTCTATGTACTGCTGACATGGTCTTTATTGTTTTCTGGTACTTTCTTAAAAGAATTCTTCTAACATTTTCTCATCATATGAGTGAACTTTGTTTTACATTTCTTGGATTTATTTTCCATCTCCTTCGTTCATCATTTATTGGATTCTCTATGTCATGTATTCTTCTCCTTGGATGCATTTTTTAAGCCCTTTGTCATCCATTAAACATCTTTATATTCCACTTTTTCTCGTATTTATAAATGAGTTCCCAGTCATCTGATTGTACCTCAATAACTAGTTTTTCCAGGGACTGCTCTGTTTTGACTCATTTGTGTTGACATCTATCTGTTGTCTGTTTTAATGTTTCTGTGTTTTTTATTGTAAATAGTAAAAAAACTAAAACAAACAGACATGAAATCACTGATATCATTGACTAATACATCACTTACTTTGATATTATCTATAACATGTGTAAATAAATTATGACCCTCCAAACGACCCCCAGGAGGCCCGGCTGTTGTGTGTGTGTGTGTGTGTGTGTTTGGGCCTGGTTATAGGAGAAGTGAGGATGGAGCAGCCATTTACTGGTAAAACTAACTCACTAACATCTTGGTGAAAATAGAATATATGTTTTTTTCAAATTAAAGTGACAATGAAAGTGAGAACAGGAGTTCCCCCCTCACCTCCAGAGTGAACATAAGTCATAACTGTATATTACATCCATCATCCATCCATCCATCCATCCATCCATCCATCCATCATCCATCATCCATGATGTGATCCAGCAAACATGTCCAAGCAGTAGTGTTGTGTTGTTGCTTCTCATTGTCAATAGAACCATGAGAAAGTATGAGAGTGACTGATACGCTTGTATGATCACTGGACCTTTTGAAAGCAGTCAGACTCTCATACTGTACCAGTAGCATCTGTGTCATTCACAACCCGTCTCCATCTTAACTGGACTTTCTGTGTACACATATGATTTTGTGTTTTCATCTGTGGACTGGTGACTAGTGAGTGTGTTGCCTTCAGTGGCAAAGGGAAATAAAACCTCTGCATGAAGAGGAATCATGGAGCCTCCCCCTTCTCAGCTCCAAGTGTCCAAATCTGAACAGCTGGTCTGGGCTCTGAGTGGAAGCTGAGGTGGTCATGTGCCTGGGCCTCCAGACTGATCCACTCCACTCCAAGTCCAAGTCCGAGTGTAAAACTCAGTCTCAGTCTCAGTCTCAGTCTCTAGCTTTGTCCACTCTCTCTCTCTCTCTCTCTCTCTCTCGCTCTCTCTCACGGTGCAACCTCAGCTCCGCCCACTGCTCCCAGAGTCCAGATCCATATTTCACTTTCTCTTGTATTGTTTGATTGTACACTCATAGTGACAGGGCGTCTTTTCCTTTATAAATGAGTTCCCAGTCATCCGATTGTACCTCAATAACTAGTTTATCCAGGGATTCCTCTCTTCTGACTCATTTGTAATGATATCCATCTGTTGTCTCTTTTAATCTTTCTGTGGTTTTTATTGGAAATAGTAAAAAAACAAACAGACATGAAATCACTGATATCATTGACTAATAAGCCCTTGTACGTTTTCTTCATTTGACTTTTATTTGCTGATTGTTTCATCTGAATGTTTAATCTGTTCCACCTCTTTAAGCTACATCAATAACCAATGTAATACGCCCCCTGGATTTGGTCACCACAGTCACACGGTCAAAGAGCAAGTCAGCCTCGCTGCTGGCCCCTGCTGGCCGCGCCCCGTCACTATCTGTCAAATCCTGTTACAGAGTGCTCTGATGTCTGTGGGAAAAAACTTGAAACTGAGCAAGATGACTATTGCAGCAACACGTCATCAGTAGGATAAAACTAAGCTGTCTCTTGATGGTCTACGACAGGGTGTCCAAACTGGGTCAGAGAGTGCTGGTGTCCTGCATGTTTTAGTTCTCTGCCTGCTTCATCATACCTGAATCTAATGATGACGTCATCACCAAGGTTGTGAAAAAGAACAATAATGAGCCTTTCATCACAAAGTGGATGGGAGAGGCACCGGATGGAGATCAACGGAGATCAAAGCCGGAGGAAATCTTGGATCTGAGCATCTCCATGGCAAAAGGCCCTGATCTCCTTTGATCTGATAGGAGATCAGCACTGGAGCCATGGAGACGCTCAGATCAAAGGAAATCAGCTTTGTAGAGTTGTAATGTGCTCGTACTCATCCTTACATTTTTCTAGAAATTTGTCTTCAATCACCTTTTCTCTATTTACACTCTCTACTTGAACCTTTACCTGTTTATTTATTTCATATTTTCCAAATATCATGATTTTTGTTTGACCTAGATTTAATGAATTAGATTTCATTTCTCTGAATGTATCTAGTATGTCGTTGAAGAGTTTTTCTAGGATTTGGGAGAATTGTGGGTCTGTAGTTTGTGAAGTGTGTCTGTTTTCAATAACGGTATCCTTACTGGAAGCCTGTTGAATGATACTATGTAGAACCTTCTATGTACTGCTGACATGGTCTTTATTGTTTTCTGGTACTTTCTTAAAAGAATTCTTCTAACATTTTCTCATCATATGAGTGAACTTTGTTTTACATTTCTTGGATTTATTTTCCATCTCCTTCGTTCATCATTTATTGGATTCTCTATGTCATGTATTCTTCTCCTTGGATGCATTTTTTAAGCCCTTTGTCATCCATTAAACATCTTTATATTCCACTTTTTCTCGTATTTATAAATGAGTTCCCAGTCATCTGATTGTACCTCAATAACTAGTTTTTCCAGGGACTGCTCTGTTTTGACTCATTTGTGTTGACATCTATCTGTTGTCTGTTTTAATGTTTCTGTGTTTTTTATTGTAAATAGTAAAAAAACTAAAACAAACAGACATGAAATCACTGATATCATTGACTAATACATCACTTACTTTGATATTATCTATAACATGTGTAAATAAATTATGACCCTCCAAACGACCCCCAGGAGGCCCGGCTGTTGTGTGTGTGTGTGTGTGTGTGTTTGGGCCTGGTTATAGGAGAAGTGAGGATGGAGCAGCCATTTACTGGTAAAACTAACTCACTAACATCTTGGTGAAAATAGAATATATGTTTTTTTCAAATTAAAGTGACAATGAAAGTGAGAACAGGAGTTCCCCCCTCACCTCCAGAGTGAACATAAGTCATAACTGTATATTACATCCATCATCCATCCATCCATCCATCCATCCATCCATCCATCATCCATCATCCATGATGTGATCCAGCAAACATGTCCAAGCAGTAGTGTTGTGTTGTTGCTTCTCATTGTCAATAGAACCATGAGAAAGTATGAGAGTGACTGATACGCTTGTATGATCACTGGACCTTTTGAAAGCAGTCAGACTCTCATACTGTACCAGTAGCATCTGTGTCATTCACAACCCGTCTCCATCTTAACTGGACTTTCTGTGTACACATATGATTTTGTGTTTTCATCTGTGGACTGGTGACTAGTGAGTGTGTTGCCTTCAGTGGCAAAGGGAAATAAAACCTCTGCATGAAGAGGAATCATGGAGCCTCCCCCTTCTCAGCTCCAAGTGTCCAAATCTGAACAGCTGGTCTGGGCTCTGAGTGGAAGCTGAGGTGGTCATGTGCCTGGGCCTCCAGACTGATCCACTCCACTCCAAGTCCAAGTCCGAGTGTAAAACTCAGTCTCAGTCTCAGTCTCAGTCTCTAGCTTTGTCCACTCTCTCTCTCTCTCTCTCTCTCTCTCGCTCTCTCTCACGGTGCAACCTCAGCTCCGCCCACTGCTCCCAGAGTCCAGATCCATATTTCACTTTCTCTTGTATTGTTTGATTGTACACTCATAGTGACAGGGCGTCTTTTCCTTTATAAATGAGTTCCCAGTCATCCGATTGTACCTCAATAACTAGTTTATCCAGGGATTCCTCTCTTCTGACTCATTTGTAATGATATCCATCTGTTGTCTCTTTTAATCTTTCTGTGGTTTTTATTGGAAATAGTAAAAAAACAAACAGACATGAAATCACTGATATCATTGACTAATAAGCCCTTGTACGTTTTCTTCATTTGACTTTTATTTGCTGATTGTTTCATCTGAATGTTTAATCTGTTCCACCTCTTTAAGCTACATCAATAACCAATGTAATACGCCCCCTGGATTTGGTCACCACAGTCACACGGTCAAAGAGCAAGTCAGCCTCGCTGCTGGCCCCTGCTGGCCGCGCCCCGTCACTATCTGTCAAATCCTGTTACAGAGTGCTCTGATGTCTGTGGGAAAAAACTTGAAACTGAGCAAGATGACTATTGCAGCAACACGTCATCAGTAGGATAAAACTAAGCTGTCTCTTGATGGTCTACGACAGGGTGTCCAAACTGGGTCAGAGAGTGCTGGTGTCCTGCATGTTTTAGTTCTCTGCCTGCTTCATCATACCTGAATCTAATGATGACGTCATCACCAAGGTTGTGAAAAAGAACAATAATGAGCCTTTCATCACAAAGTGGATGGGAGAGGCACCGGATGGAGATCAACGGAGATCAAAGCCGGAGGAAATCTTGGATCTGAGCATCTCCATGGCAAAAGGCCCTGATCTCCTTTGATCTGATAGGAGATCAGCACTGGAGCCATGGAGACGCTCAGATCAAAGGAAATCAGCTTTGTAGAGTTGTAATGTGCTCGTACTCATCCTTACATTTTTCTAGAAATTTGTCTTCAATCACCTTTTCTCTATTTACACTCTCTACTTGAACCTTTACCTGTTTATTTATTTCATATTTTCCAAATATCATGATTTTTGTTTGACCTAGATTTAATGAATTAGATTTCATTTCTCTGAATGTATCTAGTATGTCGTTGAAGAGTTTTTCTAGGATTTGGGAGAATTGTGGGTCTGTAGTTTGTGAAGTGTGTCTGTTTTCAATAACGGTATCCTTACTGGAAGCCTGTTGAATGATACTATGTAGAACCTTCTATGTACTGCTGACATGGTCTTTATTGTTTTCTGGTACTTTCTTAAAAGAATTCTTCTAACATTTTCTCATCATATGAGTGAACTTTGTTTTACATTTCTTGGATTTATTTTCCATCTCCTTCGTTCATCATTTATTGGATTCTCTATGTCATGTATTCTTCTCCTTGGATGCATTTTTTAAGCCCTTTGTCATCCATTAAACATCTTTATATTCCACTTTTTCTCGTATTTATAAATGAGTTCCCAGTCATCTGATTGTACCTCAATAACTAGTTTTTCCAGGGACTGCTCTGTTTTGACTCATTTGTGTTGACATCTATCTGTTGTCTGTTTTAATGTTTCTGTGTTTTTTATTGTAAATAGTAAAAAAACTAAAACAAACAGACATGAAATCACTGATATCATTGACTAATACATCACTTACTTTGATATTATCTATAACATGTGTAAATAAATTATGACCCTCCAAACGACCCCCAGGAGGCCCGGCTGTTGTGTGTGTGTGTGTGTGTGTGTTTGGGCCTGGTTATAGGAGAAGTGAGGATGGAGCAGCCATTTACTGGTAAAACTAACTCACTAACATCTTGGTGAAAATAGAATATATGTTTTTTTCAAATTAAAGTGACAATGAAAGTGAGAACAGGAGTTCCCCCCTCACCTCCAGAGTGAACATAAGTCATAACTGTATATTACATCCATCATCCATCCATCCATCCATCCATCCATCCATCCATCATCCATCATCCATGATGTGATCCAGCAAACATGTCCAAGCAGTAGTGTTGTGTTGTTGCTTCTCATTGTCAATAGAACCATGAGAAAGTATGAGAGTGACTGATACGCTTGTATGATCACTGGACCTTTTGAAAGCAGTCAGACTCTCATACTGTACCAGTAGCATCTGTGTCATTCACAACCCGTCTCCATCTTAACTGGACTTTCTGTGTACACATATGATTTTGTGTTTTCATCTGTGGACTGGTGACTAGTGAGTGTGTTGCCTTCAGTGGCAAAGGGAAATAAAACCTCTGCATGAAGAGGAATCATGGAGCCTCCCCCTTCTCAGCTCCAAGTGTCCAAATCTGAACAGCTGGTCTGGGCTCTGAGTGGAAGCTGAGGTGGTCATGTGCCTGGGCCTCCAGACTGATCCACTCCACTCCAAGTCCAAGTCCGAGTGTAAAACTCAGTCTCAGTCTCAGTCTCAGTCTCTAGCTTTGTCCACTCTCTCTCTCTCTCTCTCTCTCTCTCGCTCTCTCTCACGGTGCAACCTCAGCTCCGCCCACTGCTCCCAGAGTCCAGATCCATATTTCACTTTCTCTTGTATTGTTTGATTGTACACTCATAGTGACAGGGCGTCTTTTCCTTTATAAATGAGTTCCCAGTCATCCGATTGTACCTCAATAACTAGTTTATCCAGGGATTCCTCTCTTCTGACTCATTTGTAATGATATCCATCTGTTGTCTCTTTTAATCTTTCTGTGGTTTTTATTGGAAATAGTAAAAAAACAAACAGACATGAAATCACTGATATCATTGACTAATAAGCCCTTGTACGTTTTCTTCATTTGACTTTTATTTGCTGATTGTTTCATCTGAATGTTTAATCTGTTCCACCTCTTTAAGCTACATCAATAACCAATGTAATACGCCCCCTGGATTTGGTCACCACAGTCACACGGTCAAAGAGCAAGTCAGCCTCGCTGCTGGCCCCTGCTGGCCGCGCCCCGTCACTATCTGTCAAATCCTGTTACAGAGTGCTCTGATGTCTGTGGGAAAAAACTTGAAACTGAGCAAGATGACTATTGCAGCAACACGTCATCAGTAGGATAAAACTAAGCTGTCTCTTGATGGTCTACGACAGGGTGTCCAAACTGGGTCAGAGAGTGCTGGTGTCCTGCATGTTTTAGTTCTCTGCCTGCTTCATCATACCTGAATCTAATGATGACGTCATCACCAAGGTTGTGAAAAAGAACAATAATGAGCCTTTCATCACAAAGTGGATGGGAGAGGCACCGGATGGAGATCAACGGAGATCAAAGCCGGAGGAAATCTTGGATCTGAGCATCTCCATGGCAAAAGGCCCTGATCTCCTTTGATCTGATAGGAGATCAGCACTGGAGCCATGGAGACGCTCAGATCAAAGGAAATCAGCTTTGTAGAGTTGTAATGTGCTCGTACTCATCCTTACATTTTTCTAGAAATTTGTCTTCAATCACCTTTTCTCTATTTACACTCTCTACTTGAACCTTTACCTGTTTATTTATTTCATATTTTCCAAATATCATGATTTTTGTTTGACCTAGATTTAATGAATTAGATTTCATTTCTCTGAATGTATCTAGTATGTCGTTGAAGAGTTTTTCTAGGATTTGGGAGAATTGTGGGTCTGTAGTTTGTGAAGTGTGTCTGTTTTCAATAACGGTATCCTTACTGGAAGCCTGTTGAATGATACTATGTAGAACCTTCTATGTACTGCTGACATGGTCTTTATTGTTTTCTGGTACTTTCTTAAAAGAATTCTTCTAACATTTTCTCATCATATGAGTGAACTTTGTTTTACATTTCTTGGATTTATTTTCCATCTCCTTCGTTCATCATTTATTGGATTCTCTATGTCATGTATTCTTCTCCTTGGATGCATTTTTTAAGCCCTTTGTCATCCATTAAACATCTTTATATTCCACTTTTTCTCGTATTTATAAATGAGTTCCCAGTCATCTGATTGTACCTCAATAACTAGTTTTTCCAGGGACTGCTCTGTTTTGACTCATTTGTGTTGACATCTATCTGTTGTCTGTTTTAATGTTTCTGTGTTTTTTATTGTAAATAGTAAAAAAACTAAAACAAACAGACATGAAATCACTGATATCATTGACTAATACATCACTTACTTTGATATTATCTATAACATGTGTAAATAAATTATGACCCTCCAAACGACCCCCAGGAGGCCCGGCTGTTGTGTGTGTGTGTGTGTGTGTGTTTGGGCCTGGTTATAGGAGAAGTGAGGATGGAGCAGCCATTTACTGGTAAAACTAACTCACTAACATCTTGGTGAAAATAGAATATATGTTTTTTTCAAATTAAAGTGACAATGAAAGTGAGAACAGGAGTTCCCCCCTCACCTCCAGAGTGAACATAAGTCATAACTGTATATTACATCCATCATCCATCCATCCATCCATCCATCCATCCATCCATCATCCATCATCCATGATGTGATCCAGCAAACATGTCCAAGCAGTAGTGTTGTGTTGTTGCTTCTCATTGTCAATAGAACCATGAGAAAGTATGAGAGTGACTGATACGCTTGTATGATCACTGGACCTTTTGAAAGCAGTCAGACTCTCATACTGTACCAGTAGCATCTGTGTCATTCACAACCCGTCTCCATCTTAACTGGACTTTCTGTGTACACATATGATTTTGTGTTTTCATCTGTGGACTGGTGACTAGTGAGTGTGTTGCCTTCAGTGGCAAAGGGAAATAAAACCTCTGCATGAAGAGGAATCATGGAGCCTCCCCCTTCTCAGCTCCAAGTGTCCAAATCTGAACAGCTGGTCTGGGCTCTGAGTGGAAGCTGAGGTGGTCATGTGCCTGGGCCTCCAGACTGATCCACTCCACTCCAAGTCCAAGTCCGAGTGTAAAACTCAGTCTCAGTCTCAGTCTCAGTCTCAGTCTCTAGCTTTGTCCACTCTCTCTCTCTCTCTCTCTCTCTCTCGCTCTCTCTCACGGTGCAACCTCAGCTCCGCCCACTGCTCCCAGAGTCCAGATCCATATTTCACTTTCTCTTGTATTGTTTGATTGTACACTCATAGTGACAGGGCGTCTTTTCCTTTATAAATGAGTTCCCAGTCATCCGATTGTACCTCAATAACTAGTTTATCCAGGGATTCCTCTCTTCTGACTCATTTGTAATGATATCCATCTGTTGTCTCTTTTAATCTTTCTGTGGTTTTTATTGGAAATAGTAAAAAAACAAACAGACATGAAATCACTGATATCATTGACTAATAAGCCCTTGTACGTTTTCTTCATTTGACTTTTATTTGCTGATTGTTTCATCTGAATGTTTAATCTGTTCCACCTCTTTAAGCTACATCAATAACCAATGTAATACGCCCCCTGGATTTGGTCACCACAGTCACACGGTCAAAGAGCAAGTCAGCCTCGCTGCTGGCCCCTGCTGGCCGCGCCCCGTCACTATCTGTCAAATCCTGTTACAGAGTGCTCTGATGTCTGTGGGAAAAAAACTTGAAACTGAGCAAGATGACTATTGCAGCAACACGTCATCAGTAGGATAAAACTAAGCTGTCTCTTGATGGTCTACGACAGGGTGTCCAAACTGGGTCAGAGAGTGCTGGTGTCCTGCATGTTTTAGTTCTCTGCCTGCTTCATCATACCTGAATCTAATGATGACGTCATCACCAAGGTTGTGAAAAAGAACAATAATGAGCCTTTCATCACAAAGTGGATGGGAGAGGCACCGGATGGAGATCAACGGAGATCAAAGCCGGAGGAAATCTTGGATCTGAGCATCTCCATGGCAAAAGGCCCTGATCTCCTTTGATCTGATAGGAGATCAGCACTGGAGCCATGGAGACGCTCAGATCAAAGGAAATCAGCTTTGTAGAGTTGTAATGTGCTCGTACTCATCCTTACATTTTTCTAGAAATTTGTCTTCAATCACCTTTTCTCTATTTACACTCTCTACTTGAACCTTTACCTGTTTATTTATTTCATATTTTCCAAATATCATGATTTTTGTTTGACCTAGATTTAATGAATTAGATTTCATTTCTCTGAATGTATCTAGTATGTCGTTGAAGAGTTTTTCTAGGATTTGGGAGAATTGTGGGTCTGTAGTTTGTGAAGTGTGTCTGTTTTCAATAACGGTATCCTTACTGGAAGCCTGTTGAATGATACTATGTAGAACCTTCTATGTACTGCTGACATGGTCTTTATTGTTTTCTGGTACTTTCTTAAAAGAATTCTTCTAACATTTTCTCATCATATGAGTGAACTTTGTTTTACATTTCTTGGATTTATTTTCCATCTCCTTCGTTCATCATTTATTGGATTCTCTATGTCATGTATTCTTCTCCTTGGATGCATTTTTTAAGCCCTTTGTCATCCATTAAACATCTTTATATTCCACTTTTTCTCGTATTTATAAATGAGTTCCCAGTCATCTGATTGTACCTCAATAACTAGTTTTTCCAGGGACTGCTCTGTTTTGACTCATTTGTGTTGACATCTATCTGTTGTCTGTTTTAATGTTTCTGTGTTTTTTATTGTAAATAGTAAAAAAACTAAAACAAACAGACATGAAATCACTGATATCATTGACTAATACATCACTTACTTTGATATTATCTATAACATGTGTAAATAAATTATGACCCTCCAAACGACCCCCAGGAGGCCCGGCTGTTGTGTGTGTGTGTGTGTGTGTGTTTGGGCCTGGTTATAGGAGAAGTGAGGATGGAGCAGCCATTTACTGGTAAAACTAACTCACTAACATCTTGGTGAAAATAGAATATATGTTTTTTTCAAATTAAAGTGACAATGAAAGTGAGAACAGGAGTTCCCCCCTCACCTCCAGAGTGAACATAAGTCATAACTGTATATTACATCCATCATCCATCCATCCATCCATCCATCCATCCATCCATCATCCATCATCCATGATGTGATCCAGCAAACATGTCCAAGCAGTAGTGTTGTGTTGTTGCTTCTCATTGTCAATAGAACCATGAGAAAGTATGAGAGTGACTGATACGCTTGTATGATCACTGGACCTTTTGAAAGCAGTCAGACTCTCATACTGTACCAGTAGCATCTGTGTCATTCACAACCCGTCTCCATCTTAACTGGACTTTCTGTGTACACATATGATTTTGTGTTTTCATCTGTGGACTGGTGACTAGTGAGTGTGTTGCCTTCAGTGGCAAAGGGAAATAAAACCTCTGCATGAAGAGGAATCATGGAGCCTCCCCCTTCTCAGCTCCAAGTGTCCAAATCTGAACAGCTGGTCTGGGCTCTGAGTGGAAGCTGAGGTGGTCATGTGCCTGGGCCTCCAGACTGACCCACTCCACTCCAAGTCCAAGTCCGAGTGTAAAACTCAGTCTCAGTCTCAGTCTCAGTCTCTAGCTTTGTCCACTCTCTCTCTCTCTCTCTCTCTCTCTCTCTCGCTCTCTCTCACGGTGCAACCTCAGCTCCGCCCACTGCTCCCAGAGTCCAGATCCATATTTCACTTTCTCTTGTATTGTTTGATTGTACACTCATAGTGACAGGGCGTCTTTTCCTTTATAAATGAGTTCCCAGTCATCCGATTGTACCTCAATAACTAGTTTATCCAGGGATTCCTCTCTTCTGACTCATTTGTAATGATATCCATCTGTTGTCTCTTTTAATCTTTCTGTGGTTTTTATTGGAAATAGTAAAAAAACAAACAGACATGAAATCACTGATATCATTGACTAATAAGCCCTTGTACGTTTTCTTCATTTGACTTTTATTTGCTGATTGTTTCATCTGAATGTTTAATCTGTTCCACCTCTTTAAGCTACATCAATAACCAATGTAATACGCCCCCTGCATCAATAACCAATGTAATACGCCCCCTGGATTTGGTCACCACAGTCACACGGTCAAAGAGCAAGTCAGCCTCGCTGCTGGCCCCTGCTGGCCGCGCCCCGTCACTATCTGTCAAATCCTGTTACAGAGTGCTCTGATGTCTGTGGGAAAAAACTTGAAACTGAGCAAGATGACTATTGCAGCAACACGTCATCAGTAGGATAAAACTAAGCTGTCTCTTGATGGTCTACGACAGGGTGTCCAAACTGGGTCAGAGAGTGCTGGTGTCCTGCATGTTTTAGTTCTCTGCCTGCTTCATCATACCTGAATCTAATGATGACGTCATCACCAAGGTTGTGAAAAAGAACAATAATGAGCCTTTCATCACAAAGTGGATGGGAGAGGCACCGGATGGAGATCAACGGAGATCAAAGCCGGAGGAAATCTTGGATCTGAGCATCTCCATGGCAAAAGGCCCTGATCTCCTTTGATCTGATAGGAGATCAGCACTGGAGCCATGGAGACGCTCAGATCAAAGGAAATCAGCTTTGTAGAGTTGTAATGTGCTCGTACTCATCCTTACATTTTTCTAGAAATTTGTCTTCAATCACCTTTTCTCTATTTACACTCTCTACTTGAACCTTTACCTGTTTATTTATTTCATATTTTCCAAATATCATGATTTTTGTTTGACCTAGATTTAATGAATTAGATTTCATTTCTCTGAATGTATCTAGTATGTCGTTGAAGAGTTTTTCTAGGATTTGGGAGAATTGTGGGTCTGTAGTTTGTGAAGTGTGTCTGTTTTCAATAACGGTATCCTTACTGGAAGCCTGTTGAATGATACTATGTAGAACCTTCTATGTACTGCTGACATGGTCTTTATTGTTTTCTGGTACTTTCTTAAAAGAATTCTTCTAACATTTTCTCATCATATGAGTGAACTTTGTTTTACATTTCTTGGATTTATTTTCCATCTCCTTCGTTCATCATTTATTGGATTCTCTATGTCATGTATTCTTCTCCTTGGATGCATTTTTTAAGCCCTTTGTCATCCATTAAACATCTTTATATTCCACTTTTTCTCGTATTTATAAATGAGTTCCCAGTCATCTGATTGTACCTCAATAACTAGTTTTTCCAGGGACTGCTCTGTTTTGACTCATTTGTGTTGACATCTATCTGTTGTCTGTTTTAATGTTTCTGTGTTTTTTATTGTAAATAGTAAAAAAACTAAAACAAACAGACATGAAATCACTGATATCATTGACTAATACATCACTTACTTTGATATTATCTATAACATGTGTAAATAAATTATGACCCTCCAAACGACCCCCAGGAGGCCCGGCTGTTGTGTGTGTGTGTGTGTGTGTGTTTGGGCCTGGTTATAGGAGAAGTGAGGATGGAGCAGCCATTTACTGGTAAAACTAACTCACTAACATCTTGGTGAAAATAGAATATATGTTTTTTTCAAATTAAAGTGACAATGAAAGTGAGAACAGGAGTTCCCCCCTCACCTCCAGAGTGAACATAAGTCATGTCTGTATATTACATCCATCATCCATCCATCCATCCATCCATCCATCCATCCATCATCCATCATCCATGATGTGATCCAGCAAACATGTCCAAGCAGTAGTGTTGTGTTGTTGCTTCTCATTGTCAATAGAACCATGAGAAAGTATGAGAGTGACTGATACGCTTGTATGATCACTGGACCTTTTGAAAGCAGTCAGACTCTCATACTGTACCAGTAGCATCTGTGTCATTCACAACCCGTCTCCATCTTAACTGGACTTTCTGTGTACACATATGATTTTGTGTTTTCATCTGTGGACTGGTGACTAGTGAGTGTGTTGCCTTCAGTGGCAAAGGGAAATAAAACCTCTGCATGAAGAGGAATCATGGAGCCTCCCCCTTCTCAGCTCCAAGTGTCCAAATCTGAACAGCTGGTCTGGGCTCTGAGTGGAAGCTGAGGTGGTCATGTGCCTGGGCCTCCAGACTGATCCACTCCACTCCAAGTCCAAGTCCGAGTGTAAAACTCAGTCTCAGTCTCAGTCTCAGTCTCTAGCTTTGTCCACTCTCTCTCTCTCTCTCTCTCTCTCTCGCTCTCTCTCACGGTGCAACCTCAGCTCCGCCCACTGCTCCCAGAGTCCAGATCCATATTTCACTTTCTCTTGTATTGTTTGATTGTACACTCATAGTGACAGGGCGTCTTTTCCTTTATAAATGAGTTCCCAGTCATCCGATTGTACCTCAATAACTAGTTTATCCAGGGATTCCTCTCTTCTGACTCATTTGTAATGATATCCATCTGTTGTCTCTTTTAATCTTTCTGTGGTTTTTATTGGAAATAGTAAAAAAACAAACAGACATGAAATCACTGATATCATTGACTAATAAGCCCTTGTACGTTTTCTTCATTTGACTTTTATTTGCTGATTGTTTCATCTGAATGTTTAATCTGTTCCACCTCTTTAAGCTACATCAATAACCAATGTAATACGCCCCCTGGATTTGGTCACCACAGTCACACGGTCAAAGAGCAAGTCAGCCTCGCTGCTGGCCCCTGCTGGCCGCGCCCCGTCACTATCTGTCAAATCCTGTTACAGAGTGCTCTGATGTCTGTGGGAAAAAACTTGAAACTGAGCAAGATGACTATTGCAGCAACACGTCATCAGTAGGATAAAACTAAGCTGTCTCTTGATGGTCTACGACAGGGTGTCCAAACTGGGTCAGAGAGTGCTGGTGTCCTGCATGTTTTAGTTCTCTGCCTGCTTCATCATACCTGAATCTAATGATGACGTCATCACCAAGGTTGTGAAAAAGAACAATAATGAGCCTTTCATCACAAAGTGGATGGGAGAGGCACCGGATGGAGATCAACGGAGATCAAAGCCGGAGGAAATCTTGGATCTGAGCATCTCCATGGCAAAAGGCCCTGATCTCCTTTGATCTGATAGGAGATCAGCACTGGAGCCATGGAGACGCTCAGATCAAAGGAAATCAGCTTTGTAGAGTTGTAATGTGCTCGTACTCATCCTTACATTTTTCTAGAAATTTGTCTTCAATCACCTTTTCTCTATTTACACTCTCTACTTGAACCTTTACCTGTTTATTTATTTCATATTTTCCAAATATCATGATTTTTGTTTGACCTAGATTTAATGAATTAGATTTCATTTCTCTGAATGTATCTAGTATGTCGTTGAAGAGTTTTTCTAGGATTTGGGAGAATTGTGGGTCTGTAGTTTGTGAAGTGTGTCTGTTTTCAATAACGGTATCCTTACTGGAAGCCTGTTGAATGATACTATGTAGAACCTTCTATGTACTGCTGACATGGTCTTTATTGTTTTCTGGTACTTTCTTAAAAGAATTCTTCTAACATTTTCTCATCATATGAGTGAACTTTGTTTTACATTTCTTGGATTTATTTTCCATCTCCTTCGTTCATCATTTATTGGATTCTCTATGTCATGTATTCTTCTCCTTGGATGCATTTTTTAAGCCCTTTGTCATCCATTAAACATCTTTATATTCCACTTTTTCTCGTATTTATAAATGAGTTCCCAGTCATCTGATTGTACCTCAATAACTAGTTTTTCCAGGGACTGCTCTGTTTTGACTCATTTGTGTTGACATCTATCTGTTGTCTGTTTTAATGTTTCTGTGTTTTTTTTTGTAAATAGTAAAAAAACTAAAACAAACAGACATGAAATCACTGATATCATTGACTAATACATCACTTACTTTGATATTATCTATAACATGTGTAAATAAATTATGACCCTCCAAACGACCCCCAGGAGGCCCGGCTGTTGTGTGTGTGTGTGTGTGTGTGTGGGGGGGGGGGGGGGGGGGGGGGGGTGTTTGGGCCTGGTTATAGGAGAAGTGAGGATGGAGCAGCCATTTACTGGTAAAACTAACTCACTAACATCTTGGTGAAAATAGAATATATGTTTTTTTCAAATTAAAGTGACAATGAAAGTGAGAACAGGAGTTCCCCCCTCACCTCCAGAGTGAACATAAGTCATGTCTGTATATTACATCCATCCATCCATCCATCCATCCATCCATCATCCATCATCCATGATGTGATCCAGCAAACATGTCCAAGCAGTAGTGTTGTGTTGTTGCTTCTCATTGTCAATAGAACCATGAGAAAGTATGAGAGTGACTGATACGCTTGTATGATCACTGGACCTTTTGAAAGCAGTCAGACTCTCATACTGTACCAGTAGCATCTGTGTCATTCACAACCCGTCTCCATCTTAACTGGACTTTCTGTGTACACATATGATTTTGTGTTTTCATCTGTGGACTGGTGACTAGTGAGTGTGTTGCCTTCAGTGGCAAAGGGAAATAAAACCTCTGCATGAAGAGGAATCATGGAGCCTCCCCCTTCTCAGCTCCAAGTGTCCAAATCTGAACAGCTGGTCTGGGCTCTGAGTGGAAGCTGAGGTGGTCATGTGCCTGGGCCTCCAGACTGATCCACTCCACTCCAAGTCCAAGTCCAAGTCCAAGTCCGAGTGTGAGTGTAAGTCTCAGTCTCAGTCTCAGTCTCTAGCTTTGTCCACTCTCTCTCTCTCTCTCTCTCTCTCTCGCTCTCTCTCACGGTGCAACCTCAGCTCCGCCCACTGCTCCCAGAGTCCAGATCCATATTTCACTTTCTCTTGTATTGTTTGATTGTACACTCATAGTGACAGGGCGTCTTTTCCTTTATAAATGAGTTCCCAGTCATCCGATTGTACCTCAATAACTAGTTTATCCAGGGATTCCTCTCTTCTGACTCATTTGTAATGATATCCATCTGTTGTCTCTTTTAATCTTTCTGTGGTTTTTATTGGAAATAGTAAAAAAACAAACAGACATGAAATCACTGATATCATTGACTAATAAGCCCTTGTACGTTTTCTTCATTTGACTTTTATTTGCTGATTGTTTCATCTGAATGTTTAATCTGTTCCACCTCTTTAAGCTACATCAATAACCAATGTAATACGCCCCCTGGATTTGGTCACCACAGTCACACGGTCAAAGAGCAAGTCAGCCTCGCTGCTGGCCCCTGCTGGCCGCGCCCCGTCACTATCTGTCAAATCCTGTTACAGAGTGCTCTGATGTCTGTGGGAAAAAACTTGAAACTGAGCAAGATGACTATTGCAGCAACACGTCATCAGTAGGATAAAACTAAGCTGTCTCTTGATGGTCTACGACAGGGTGTCCAAACTGGGTCAGAGAGTGCTGGTGTCCTGCATGTTTTAGTTCTCTGCCTGCTTCATCATACCTGAATCTAATGATGATGTCTCCACCAAGGTTGTGAAAAAGAACAATAATGAGCCTTTCATCACAAAGTGGATGGGAGAGGCACCGGATGGAGATCAACGGAGATCAAAGCCGGAGGAAATCTTGGATCCGAGCATCTCCATGGCAAAAGGCCCTGATCTCCTTTGATCTGATAGGAGATCAGCACTGGAGCCATGGAGACGCTCAGATCAAAGGAAATCAGCTTTGTAGAGTTGTAATGTGCTCGTACTCATCCTTACATTTTTCTAGAAATTTGTCTTCAATCACCTTTTCTCTATTTACACTCTCTACTTGAACCTTTACCTGTTTATTTATTTCATATTTTCCAAATATCATGATTTTTGTTTGACCTAGATTTAATGAATTAGATTTCATTTCTCTGAATGTATCTAGTATGTCGTTGAAGAGTTTTTCTAGGATTTGGGAGAATTGTGGGTCTGTAGTTTGTGAAGTGTGTCTGTTTCCAATAACGGTATCCTTACTGGAAGCCTGTTGAATGATACTATGTAGAACCTTCTATGTACTGCTGACATGGTCTTTATTGTTTTCTGGTACTTTCTTAAAAGAATTCTTCTAACATTTTCTCATCATATGAGTGAACTTTGTTTTACATTTCTTGGATTTATTTTCCATCTCCTTCGTTCATCATTTATTGGATTCTCTATGTCATGTATTCTTCTCCTTGGATGCATTTTTTAAGCCCTTTGTCATCCATTAAACATCTTTATATTTCACTTTTTCTCGTATTTATAAATGAGTTCCCAGTCATCTGATTGTACCTCAATAACTAGTTTTTCCAGGGACTGCTCTGTTTTGACTCATTTGTGTTGACATCTATCTGTTGTCTGTTTTAATGTTTCTGTGTTTTTTATTGTAAATAGTAAAAAAACTAAAACAAACAGACATGAAATCACTGATATCATTGACTAATACATCACTTACTTTGATATTATCTATAACATGTGTAAATAAATTATGACCCTCCAAACGACCCCCAGGAGGCCCGGCTGTTGTGTGTGTGTGTGTGTGTGTGTGTGTGTGTGGGGGTGTGTGTGTGTTTGGGCCTGGTTATAGGAGAAGTGAGGATGGAGCAGCCATTTACTGGTAAAACTAACTCACTAACATCTTGGTGAAAATAGAATATATGTTTTTTTCAAATTAAAGTGACAATGAAAGTGAGAACAGGAGTTCCCCCCTCACCTCCAGAGTGAACATAAGTCATGTCTGTATATTACATCCATCATCCATCCATCCATCCATCCATCCATCCATCCATCCATCCATCATCCATCATCCATGATGTGATCCAGCAAACATGTCCAAGCAGTAGTGTTGTGTTGTTGCTTCTCATTGTCAATAGAACCATGAGAAAGTATGAGAGTGACTGATACGCTTGTATGATCACTGGACCTTTTGAAAGCAGTCAGACTCTCATACTGTACCAGTAGCATCTGTGTCATTCACAACCCGTCTCCATCTTAACTGGACTTTCTGTGTACACATATGATTTTGTGTTTTCATCTGTGGACTGGTGACTAGTGAGTGTGTTGCCTTCAGTGGCAAAGGGAAATAAAACCTCTGCATGAAGAGGAATCATGGAGCCTCCCCCTTCTCAGCTCCAAGTGTCCAAATCTGAACAGCTGGTCTGGGCTCTGAGTGGAAGCTGAGGTGGTCATGTGCCTGGGCCTCCAGACTGATCCACTCCACTCCAAGTCCAAGTCCGAGTGTAAAACTCAGTCTCAGTCTCAGTCTCAGTCTCTAGCTTTGTCCACTCTCTCTCTCTCTCTCTCTCTCTCTCTCGCTCTCTCTCACGGTGCAACCTCAGCTCCGCCCACTGCTCCCAGAGTCCAGATCCATATTTCACTTTCTCTTGTATTGTTTGATTGTACACTCATAGTGACAGGGCGTCTTTTCCTTTATAAATGAGTTCCCAGTCATCCGATTGTACCTCAATAACTAGTTTATCCAGGGATTCCTCTCTTCTGACTCATTTGTAATGATATCCATCTGTTGTCTCTTTTAATCTTTCTGTGGTTTTTATTGGAAATAGTAAAAAAACAAACAGACATGAAATCACTGATATCATTGACTAATAAGCCCTTGTACGTTTTCTTCATTTGACTTTTATTTGCTGATTGTTTCATCTGAATGTTTAATCTGTTCCACCTCTTTAAGCTACATCAATAACCAATGTAATACGCCCCCTGGATTTGGTCACCACAGTCACACGGTCAAAGAGCAAGTCAGCCTCGCTGCTGGCCCCTGCTGGCCGCGCCCCGTCACTATCTGTCAAATCCTGTTACAGAGTGCTCTGATGTCTGTGGGAAAAAACTTGAAACTGAGCAAGATGACTATTGCAGCAACACGTCATCAGTAGGATAAAACTAAGCTGTCTCTTGATGGTCTACGACAGGGTGTCCAAACTGGGTCAGAGAGTGCTGGTGTCCTGCATGTTTTAGTTCTCTGCCTGCTTCATCATACCTGAATCTAATGATGACGTCTCCACCAAGGTTGTGAAAAAGAACAATAATGAGCCTTTCATCACAAAGTGGATGGGAGAGGCACCGGATGGAGATCAACGGAGATCAAAGCCGGAGGAAATCTTGGATCCGAGCATCTCCATGGCAAAAGGCCCTGATCTCCTTTGATCTGATAGGAGATCAGCACTGGAGCCATGGAGACGCTCAGATCAAAGGAAATCAGCTTTGTAGAGTTGTAATGTGCTCGTACTCATCCTTACATTTTTCTAGAAATTTGTCTTCAATCACCTTTTCTCTATTTACACTCTCTACTTGAACCTTTACCTGTTTATTTATTTCATATTTTCCAAATATCATGATTTTTGTTTGACCTAGATTTAATGAATTAGATTTCATTTCTCTGAATGTATCTAGTATGTCGTTGAAGAGTTTTTCTAGGATTTGGGAGAATTGTGGGTCTGTAGTTTGTGAAGTGTGTCTGTTTTCAATAACGGTATCCTTACTGGAAGCCTGTTGAATGATACTATGTAGAACCTTCTATGTACTGCTGACATGGTCTTTATTGTTTTCTGGTACTTTCTTAAAAGAATTCTTCTAACATTTTCTCATCATATGAGTGAACTTTGTTTTACATTTCTTGGATTTATTTTCCATCTCCTTCGTTCATCATTTATTGGATTCTCTATGTCATGTATTCTTCTCCTTGGATGCATTTTTTAAGCCCTTTGTCATCCATTAAACATCTTTATATTTCACTTTTTCTCGTATTTATAAATGAGTTCCCAGTCATCTGATTGTACCTCAATAACTAGTTTTTCCAGGGACTGCTCTGTTTTGACTCATTTGTGTTGACATCTATCTGTTGTCTGTTTTAATGTTTCTGTGTTTTTTATTGTAAATAGTAAAAAAACTAAAACAAACAGACATGAAATCACTGATATCATTGACTAATACATCACTTACTTTGATATTATCTATAACATGTGTAAATAAATTATGACCCTCCAAACGACCCCCAGGAGGCCCGGCTGTTGTGTGTGTGTGTGTGTGTGTGGGGGGGTGTGTGTGTGTTTGGGCCTGGTTATAGGAGAAGTGAGGATGGAGCAGCCATTTACTGGTAAAACTAACTCACTAACATCTTGGTGAAAATAGAATATATGTTTTTTTCAAATTAAAGTGACAATGAAAGTGAGAACAGGAGTTCCCCCCTCACCTCCAGAGTGAACATAAGTCATGTCTGTATATTACATCCATCATCCATCCATCCATCCATCCATCCATCCATCCATCCATCATCCATCATCCATGATGTGATCCAGCAAACATGTCCAAGCAGTAGTGTTGTGTTGTTGCTTCTCATTGTCAATAGAACCATGAGAAAGTATGAGAGTGACTGATACGCTTGTATGATCACTGGACCTTTTGAAAGCAGTCAGACTCTCATACTGTACCAGTAGCATCTGTGTCATTCACAACCCGTCTCCATCTTAACTGGACTTTCTGTGTACACATATGATTTTGTGTTTTCATCTGTGGACTGGTGACTAGTGAGTGTGTTGCCTTCAGTGGCAAAGGGAAATAAAACCTCTGCATGAAGAGGAATCATGGAGCCTCCCCCTTCTCAGCTCCAAGTGTCCAAATCTGAACAGCTGGTCTGGGCTCTGAGTGGAAGCTGAGGTGGTCATGTGCCTGGGCCTCCAGACTGATCCACTCCACTCCAAGTCCAAGTCCGAGTGTAAAACTCAGTCTCAGTCTCAGTCTCAGTCTCTAGCTTTGTCCACTCTCTCTCTCTCTCTCTCTCTCTCTCTCGCTCTCTCTCACGGTGCAACCTCAGCTCCGCCCACTGCTCCCAGAGTCCAGATCCATATTTCACTTTCTCTTGTATTGTTTGATTGTACACTCATAGTGACAGGGCGTCTTTTCCTTTATAAATGAGTTCCCAGTCATCCGATTGTACCTCAATAACTAGTTTATCCAGGGATTCCTCTCTTCTGACTCATTTGTAATGATATCCATCTGTTGTCTCTTTTAATCTTTCTGTGGTTTTTATTGGAAATAGTAAAAAAACAAACAGACATGAAATCACTGATATCATTGACTAATAAGCCCTTGTACGTTTTCTTCATTTGACTTTTATTTGCTGATTGTTTCATCTGAATGTTTAATCTGTTCCACCTCTTTAAGCTACATCAATAACCAATGTAATACGCCCCCTGGATTTGGTCACCACAGTCACACGGTCAAAGAGCAAGTCAGCCTCGCTGCTGGCCCCTGCTGGCCGCGCCCCGTCACTATCTGTCAAATCCTGTTACAGAGTGCTCTGATGTCTGTGGGAAAAAACTTGAAACTGAGCAAGATGACTATTGCAGCAACACGTCATCAGTAGGATAAAACTAAGCTGTCTCTTGATGGTCTACGACAGGGTGTCCAAACTGGGTCAGAGAGTGCTGGTGTCCTGCATGTTTTAGTTCTCTGCCTGCTTCATCATACCTGAATCTAATGATGACGTCTCCACCAAGGTTGTGAAAAAGAACAATAATGAGCCTTTCATCACAAAGTGGATGGGAGAGGCACCGGATGGAGATCAACGGAGATCAAAGCCGGAGGAAATCTTGGATCCGAGCATCTCCATGGCAAAAGGCCCTGATCTCCTTTGATCTGATAGGAGATCAGCACTGGAGCCATGGAGACGCTCAGATCAAAGGAAATCAGCTTTGTAGAGTTGTAATGTGCTCGTACTCATCCTTACATTTTTCTAGAAATTTGTCTTCAATCACCTTTTCTCTATTTACACTCTCTACTTGAACCTTTACCTGTTTATTTATTTCATATTTTCCAAATATCATGATTTTTGTTTGACCTAGATTTAATGAATTAGATTTCATTTCTCTGAATGTATCTAGTATGTCGTTGAAGAGTTTTTCTAGGATTTGGGAGAATTGTGGGTCTGTAGTTTGTGAAGTGTGTCTGTTTTCAATAACGGTATCCTTACTGGAAGCCTGTTGAATGATACTATGTAGAACCTTCTATGTACTGCTGACATGGTCTTTATTGTTTTCTGGTACTTTCTTAAAAGAATTCTTCTAACATTTTCTCATCATATGAGTGAACTTTGTTTTACATTTCTTGGATTTATTTTCCATCTCCTTCGTTCATCATTTATTGGATTCTCTATGTCATGTATTCTTCTCCTTGGATGCATTTTTTAAGCCCTTTGTCATCCATTAAACATCTTTATATTTCACTTTTTCTCGTATTTATAAATGAGTTCCCAGTCATCTGATTGTACCTCAATAACTAGTTTTTCCAGGGACTGCTCTGTTTTGACTCATTTGTGTTGACATCTATCTGTTGTCTGTTTTAATGTTTCTGTGTTTTTTATTGTAAATAGTAAAAAAACTAAAACAAACAGACATGAAATCACTGATATCATTGACTAATACATCACTTACTTTGATATTATCTATAACATGTGTAAATAAATTATGACCCTCCAAACGACCCCCAGGAGGCCCGGCTGTTGTGTGTGTGTGTGTGTGTGTGTGTGTGTGGGGGTGTGTGTGTGTTTGGGCCTGGTTATAGGAGAAGTGAGGATGGAGCAGCCATTTACTGGTAAAACTAACTCACTAACATCTTGGTGAAAATAGAATATATGTTTTTTTCAAATTAAAGTGACAATGAAAGTGAGAACAGGAGTTCCCCCCTCACCTCCAGAGTGAACATAAGTCATGTCTGTATATTACATCCATCATCCATCCATCCATCCATCCATCCATCCATCCATCCATCATCCATCATCCATGATGTGATCCAGCAAACATGTCCAAGCAGTAGTGTTGTGTTGTTGCTTCTCATTGTCAATAGAACCATGAGAAAGTATGAGAGTGACTGATACGCTTGTATGATCACTGGACCTTTTGAAAGCAGTCAGACTCTCATACTGTACCAGTAGCATCTGTGTCATTCACAACCCGTCTCCATCTTAACTGGACTTTCTGTGTACACATATGATTTTGTGTTTTCATCTGTGGACTGGTGACTAGTGAGTGTGTTGCCTTCAGTGGCAAAGGGAAATAAAACCTCTGCATGAAGAGGAATCATGGAGCCTCCCCCTTCTCAGCTCCAAGTGTCCAAATCTGAACAGCTGGTCTGGGCTCTGAGTGGAAGCTGAGGTGGTCATGTGCCTGGGCCTCCAGACTGATCCACTCCACTCCAAGTCCAAGTCTGAGTGTAAAACTCAGTCTCAGTCTCAGTCTCAGTCTCTAGCTTTGTCCACTCTCTCTCTCTCTCTCTCTCTCTCTCGCTCTCTCTCACGGTGCAACCTCAGCTCCGCCCACTGCTCCCAGAGTCCAGATCCATATTTCACTTTCTCTTGTATTGTTTGATTGTACACTCATAGTGACAGGGCGTCTTTTCCTTTATAAGTGAGTTCCCAGTCATCCGATTGTACCTCAATAACTAGTTTATCCAGGGATTCCTCTCTTCTGACTCATTTGTAATGATATCCATCTGTTGTCTCTTTTAATCTTTCTGTGGTTTTTATTGGAAATAGTAAAAAAACAAACAGACATGAAATCACTGATATCATTGACTAATAAGCCCTTGTACGTTTTCTTCATTTGACTTTTATTTGCTGATTGTTTCATCTGAATGTTTAATCTGTTCCACCTCTTTAAGCTACATCAATAACCAATGTAATACGCCCCCTGGATTTGGTCACCACAGTCACACGGTCAAAGAGCAAGTCAGCCTCGCTGCTGGCCCCTGCTGGCCGCGCCCCGTCACTATCTGTCAAATCCTGTTACAGAGTGCTCTGATGTCTGTGGGAAAAAACTTGAAACTGAGCAAGATGACTATTGCAGCAACACGTCATCAGTAGGATAAAACTAAGCTGTCTCTTGATGGTCTACGACAGGGTGTCCAAACTGGGTCAGAGAGTGCTGGTGTCCTGCATGTTTTAGTTCTCTGCCTGCTTCATCATACCTGAATCTAATGATGACGTCTCCACCAAGGTTGTGAAAAAGAACAATAATGAGCCTTTCATCACAAAGTGGATGGGAGAGGCACCGGATGGAGATCAACGGAGATCAAAGCCGGAGGAAATCTTGGATCCGAGCATCTCCATGGCAAAAGGCCCTGATCTCCTTTGATCTGATAGGAGATCAGCACTGGAGCCATGGAGACGCTCAGATCAAAGGAAATCAGCTTTGTAGAGTTGTAATGTGCTCGTACTCATCCTTACATTTTTCTAGAAATTTGTCTTCAATCACCTTTTCTCTATTTACACTCTCTACTTGAACCTTTACCTGTTTATTTATTTCATATTTTCCAAATATCATGATTTTTGTTTGACCTAGATTTAATGAATTAGATTTCATTTCTCTGAATGTATCTAGTATGTCGTTGAAGAGTTTTTCTAGGATTTGGGAGAATTGTGGGTCTGTAGTTTGTGAAGTGTGTCTGTTTTCAATAACGGTATCCTTACTGGAAGCCTGTTGAATGATACTATGTAGAACCTTCTATGTACTGCTGACATGGTCTTTATTGTTTTCTGGTACTTTCTTAAAAGAATTCTTCTAACATTTTCTCATCATATGAGTGAACTTTGTTTTACATTTCTTGGATTTATTTTCCATCTCCTTCGTTCATCATTTATTGGATTCTCTATGTCATGTATTCTTCTCCTTGGATGCATTTTTTAAGCCCTTTGTCATCCATTAAACATCTTTATATTTCACTTTTTCTCGTATTTATAAATGAGTTCCCAGTCATCTGATTGTACCTCAATAACTAGTTTTTCCAGGGACTGCTCTGTTTTGACTCATTTGTGTTGACATCTATCTGTTGTCTGTTTTAATGTTTCTGTGTTTTTTATTGTAAATAGTAAAAAAACTAAAACAAACAGACATGAAATCACTGATATCATTGACTAATACATCACTTACTTTGATATTATCTATAACATGTGTAAATAAATTATGACCCTCCAAACGACCCCCAGGAGGCCCGGCTGTTGTGTGTGTGTGTGTGTGTGTGTGTGTGTGTGTGGGGGTGTGTGTGTGTTTGGGCCTGGTTATAGGAGAAGTGAGGATGGAGCAGCCATTTACTGGTAAAACTAACTCACTAACATCTTGGTGAAAATAGAATATATGTTTTTTTCAAATTAAAGTGACAATGAAAGTGAGAACAGGAGTTCCCCCCTCACCTCCAGAGTGAACATAAGTCATGTCTGTATATTACATCCATCATCCATCCATCCATCCATCCATCCATCCATCCATCCATCATCCATCATCCATGATGTGATCCAGCAAACATGTCCAAGCAGTAGTGTTGTGTTGTTGCTTCTCGTTGTCAATAGAACCATGAGAAAGTATGAGAGTGACTGATACGCTTGTATGATCACTGGACCTTTTGAAAGCAGTCAGACTCTCATACTGTACCAGTAGCATCTGTGTCATTCACAACCCGTCTCCATCTTAACTGGACTTTCTGTGTACACATATGATTTTGTGTTTTCATCTGTGGACTGGTGACTAGTGAGTGTGTTGCCTTCAGTGGCAAAGGGAAATAAAACCTCTGCATGAAGAGGAATCATGGAGCCTCCCCCTTCTCAGCTCCAAGTGTCCAAATCTGAACAGCTGGTCTGGGCTCTGAGTGGAAGCTGAGGTGGTCATGTGCCTGGGCCTCCAGACTGATCCACTCCACTCCAAGTCCAAGTCCGAGTGTAAAACTCAGTCTCAGTCTCAGTCTCAGTCTCTAGCTTTGTCCACTCTCTCTCTCTCTCTCTCTCTCTCTCTCGCTCTCTCTCACGGTGCAACCTCAGCTCCGCCCACTGCTCCCAGAGTCCAGATCCATATTTCACTTTCTCTTGTATTGTTTGATTGTACACTCATAGTGACAGGGCGTCTTTTCCTTTATAAATGAGTTCCCAGTCATCCGATTGTACCTCAATAACTAGTTTATCCAGGGATTCCTCTCTTCTGACTCATTTGTAATGATATCCATCTGTTGTCTCTTTTAATCTTTCTGTGGTTTTTATTGGAAATAGTAAAAAAACAAACAGACATGAAATCACTGATATCATTGACTAATAAGCCCTTGTACGTTTTCTTCATTTGACTTTTATTTGCTGATTGTTTCATCTGAATGTTTAATCTGTTCCACCTCTTTAAGCTACATCAATAACCAATGTAATACGCCCCCTGGATTTGGTCACCACAGTCACACGGTCAAAGAGCAAGTCAGCCTCGCTGCTGGCCCCTGCTGGCCGCGCCCCGTCACTATCTGTCAAATCCTGTTACAGAGTGCTCTGATGTCTGTGGGAAAAAACTTGAAACTGAGCAAGATGACTATTGCAGCAACACGTCATCAGTAGGATAAAACTAAGCTGTCTCTTGATGGTCTACGACAGGGTGTCCAAACTGGGTCAGAGAGTGCTGGTGTCCTGCATGTTTTAGTTCTCTGCCTGCTTCATCATACCTGAATCTAATGATGACGTCTCCACCAAGGTTGTGAAAAAGAACAATAATGAGCCTTTCATCACAAAGTGGATGGGAGAGGCACCGGATGGAGATCAACGGAGATCAAAGCCGGAGGAAATCTTGGATCCGAGCATCTCCATGGCAAAAGGCCCTGATCTCCTTTGATCTGATAGGAGATCAGCACTGGAGCCATGGAGACGCTCAGATCAAAGGAAATCAGCTTTGTAGAGTTGTAATGTGCTCGTACTCATCCTTACATTTTTCTAGAAATTTGTCTTCAATCACCTTTTCTCTATTTACACTCTCTACTTGAACCTTTACCTGTTTATTTATTTCATATTTTCCAAATATCATGATTTTTGTTTGACCTAGATTTAATGAATTAGATTTCATTTCTCTGAATGTATCTAGTATGTCGTTGAAGAGTTTTTCTAGGATTTGGGAGAATTGTGGGTCTGTAGTTTGTGAAGTGTGTCTGTTTTCAATAACGGTATCCTTACTGGAAGCCTGTTGAATGATACTATGTAGAACCTTCTATGTACTGCTGACATGGTCTTTATTGTTTTCTGGTACTTTCTTAAAAGAATTCTTCTAACATTTTCTCATCATATGAGTGAACTTTGTTTTACATTTCTTGGATTTATTTTCCATCTCCTTCGTTCATCATTTATTGGATTCTCTATGTCATGTATTCTTCTCCTTGGATGCATTTTTTAAGCCCTTTGTCATCCATTAAACATCTTTATATTTCACTTTTTCTCGTATTTATAAATGAGTTCCCAGTCATCTGATTGTACCTCAATAACTAGTTTTTCCAGGGACTGCTCTGTTTTGACTCATTTGTGTTGACATCTATCTGTTGTCTGTTTTAATGTTTCTGTGTTTTTTATTGTAAATAGTAAAAAAACTAAAACAAACAGACATGAAATCACTGATATCATTGACTAATACATCACTTACTTTGATATTATCTATAACATGTGTAAATAAATTATGACCCTCCAAACGACCCCCAGGAGGCCCGGCTGTTGTGTGTGTGTGTGTGTGTGTGTGTGTGTGGGGGTGTGTGTGTGTTTGGGCCTGGTTATAGGAGAAGTGAGGATGGAGCAGCCATTTACTGGTAAAACTAACTCACTAACATCTTGGTGAAAATAGAATATATGTTTTTTTCAAATTAAAGTGACAATGAAAGTGAGAACAGGAGTTCCCCCCTCACCTCCAGAGTGAACATAAGTCATGTCTGTATATTACATCCATCATCCATCCATCCATCCATCCATCCATCCATCCATCCATCATCCATCATCCATGATGTGATCCAGCAAACATGTCCAAGCAGTAGTGTTGTGTTGTTGCTTCTCATTGTCAATAGAACCATGAGAAAGTATGAGAGTGACTGATACGCTTGTATGATCACTGGACCTTTTGAAAGCAGTCAGACTCTCATACTGTACCAGTAGCATCTGTGTCATTCACAACCCTTCTCCATCTTAACTGGACTTTCTGTGTACACATATGATTTTGTGTTTTCATCTGTGGACTGGTGACTAGTGAGTGTGTTGCCTTCAGTGGCAAAGGGAAATAAAACCTCTGCATGAAGAGGAATCATGGAGCCTCCCCCTTCTCAGCTCCAAGTGTCCAAATCTGAACAGCTGGTCTGGGCTCTGAGTGGAAGCTGAGGTGGTCATGTGCCTGGGCCTCCAGACTGATCCACTCCACTCCAAGTCCAAGTCCGAGTGTAAAACTCAGTCTCAGTCTCAGTCTCAGTCTCTAGCTTTGTCCACTCTCTCTCTCTCTCTCTCTCTCTCTCTCGCTCTCTCTCACGGTGCAACCTCAGCTCCGCCCACTGCTCCCAGAGTCCAGATCCATATTTCACTTTCTCTTGTATTGTTTGATTGTACACTCATAGTGACAGGGCGTCTTTTCCTTTATAAATGAGTTCCCAGTCATCCGATTGTACCTCAATAACTAGTTTATCCAGGGATTCCTCTCTTCTGACTCATTTGTAATGATATCCATCTGTTGTCTCTTTTAATCTTTCTGTGGTTTTTATTGGAAATAGTAAAAAAACAAACAGACATGAAATCACTGATATCATTGACTAATAAGCCCTTGTACGTTTTCTTCATTTGACTTTTATTTGCTGATTGTTTCATCTGAATGTTTAATCTGTTCCACCTCTTTAAGCTACATCAATAACCAATGTAATACGCCCCCTGGATTTGGTCACCACAGTCACACGGTCAAAGAGCAAGTCAGCCTCGCTGCTGGCCCCTGCTGGCCGCGCCCCGTCACTATCTGTCAAATCCTGTTACAGAGTGCTCTGATGTCTGTGGGAAAAAACTTGAAACTGAGCAAGATGACTATTGCAGCAACACGTCATCAGTAGGATAAAACTAAGCTGTCTCTTGATGGTCTACGACAGGGTGTCCAAACTGGGTCAGAGAGTGCTGGTGTCCTGCATGTTTTAGTTCTCTGCCTGCTTCATCATACCTGAATCTAATGATGACGTCTCCACCAAGGTTGTGAAAAAGAACAATAATGAGCCTTTCATCACAAAGTGGATGGGAGAGGCACCGGATGGAGATCAACGGAGATCAAAGCCGGAGGAAATCTTGGATCCGAGCATCTCCATGGCAAAAGGCCCTGATCTCCTTTGATCTGATAGGAGATCAGCACTGGAGCCATGGAGACGCTCAGATCAAAGGAAATCAGCTTTGTAGAGTTGTAATGTGCTCGTACTCATCCTTACATTTTTCTAGAAATTTGTCTTCAATCACCTTTTCTCTATTTACACTCTCTACTTGAACCTTTACCTGTTTATTTATTTCATATTTTCCAAATATCATGATTTTTGTTTGACCTAGATTTAATGAATTAGATTTCATTTCTCTGAATGTATCTAGTATGTCGTTGAAGAGTTTTTCTAGGATTTGGGAGAATTGTGGGTCTGTAGTTTGTGAAGTGTGTCTGTTTTCAATAACGGTATCCTTACTGGAAGCCTGTTGAATGATACTATGTAGAACCTTCTATGTACTGCTGACATGGTCTTTATTGTTTTCTGGTACTTTCTTAAAAGAATTCTTCTAACATTTTCTCATCATATGAGTGAACTTTGTTTTACATTTCTTGGATTTATTTTCCATCTCCTTCGTTCATCATTTATTGGATTCTCTATGTCATGTATTCTTCTCCTTGGATGCATTTTTTAAGCCCTTTGTCATCCATTAAACATCTTTATATTTCACTTTTTCTCGTATTTATAAATGAGTTCCCAGTCATCTGATTGTACCTCAATAACTAGTTTTTCCAGGGACTGCTCTGTTTTGACTCATTTGTGTTGACATCTATCTGTTGTCTGTTTTAATGTTTCTGTGTTTTTTATTGTAAATAGTAAAAAAACTAAAACAAACAGACATGAAATCACTGATATCATTGACTAATACATCACTTACTTTGATATTATCTATAACATGTGTAAATAAATTATGACCCTCCAAACGACCCCCAGGAGGCCCGGCTGTTGTGTGTGTGTGTGTGTGTGTGTGTGTGTGTGTGGGGGTGTGTGTGTGTTTGGGCCTGGTTATAGGAGAAGTGAGGATGGAGCAGCCATTTACTGGTAAAACTAACTCACTAACATCTTGGTGAAAATAGAATATATGTTTTTTTCAAATTAAAGTGACAATGAAAGTGAGAACAGGAGTTCCCCCCTCACCTCCAGAGTGAACATAAGTCATGTCTGTATATTACATCCATCATCCATCCATCCATCCATCCATCCATCCATCCATCATCCATCATCCATGATGTGATCCAGCAAACATGTCCAAGCAGTAGTGTTGTGTTGTTGCTTCTCGTTGTCAATAGAACCATGAGAAAGTATGAGAGTGACTGATACGCTTGTATGATCACTGGACCTTTTGAAAGCAGTCAGACTCTCATACTGTACCAGTAGCATCTGTGTCATTCACAACCCGTCTCCATCTTAACTGGACTTTCTGTGTACACATATGATTTTGTGTTTTCATCTGTGGACTGGTGACTAGTGAGTGTGTTGCCTTCAGTGGCAAAGGGAAATAAAACCTCTGCATGAAGAGGAATCATGGAGCCTCCCCCTTCTCAGCTCCAAGTGTCCAAATCTGAACAGCTGGTCTGGGCTCTGAGTGGAAGCTGAGGTGGTCATGTGCCTGGGCCTCCAGACTGATCCACTCCACTCCAAGTCCAAGTCTGAGTGTAAAACTCAGTCTCAGTCTCAGTCTCAGTCTCTAGCTTTGTCCACTCTCTCTCTCTCTCTCTCTCTCTCTCGCTCTCTCTCACGGTGCAACCTCAGCTCCGCCCACTGCTCCCAGAGTCCAGATCCATATTTCACTTTCTCTTGTATTGTTTGATTGTACACTCATAGTGACAGGGCGTCTTTTCCTTTATAAGTGAGTTCCCAGTCATCCGATTGTACCTCAATAACTAGTTTATCCAGGGATTCCTCTCTTCTGACTCATTTGTAATGATATCCATCTGTTGTCTCTTTTAATCTTTCTGTGGTTTTTATTGGAAATAGTAAAAAAACAAACAGACATGAAATCACTGATATCATTGACTAATAAGCCCTTGTACGTTTTCTTCATTTGACTTTTATTTGCTGATTGTTTCATCTGAATGTTTAATCTGTTCCACCTCTTTAAGCTACATCAATAACCAATGTAATACGCCCCCTGGATTTGGTCACCACAGTCACACGGTCAAAGAGCAAGTCAGCCTCGCTGCTGGCCCCTGCTGGCCGCGCCCCGTCACTATCTGTCAAATCCTGTTACAGAGTGCTCTGATGTCTGTGGGAAAAAACTTGAAACTGAGCAAGATGACTATTGCAGCAACACGTCATCAGTAGGATAAAACTAAGCTGTCTCTTGATGGTCTACGACAGGGTGTCCAAACTGGGTCAGAGAGTGCTGGTGTCCTGCATGTTTTAGTTCTCTGCCTGCTTCATCATACCTGAATCTAATGATGACGTCTCCACCAAGGTTGTGAAAAAGAACAATAATGAGCCTTTCATCACAAAGTGGATGGGAGAGGCACCGGATGGAGATCAACGGAGATCAAAGCCGGAGGAAATCTTGGATCCGAGCATCTCCATGGCAAAAGGCCCTGATCTCCTTTGATCTGATAGGAGATCAGCACTGGAGCCATGGAGACGCTCAGATCAAAGGAAATCAGCTTTGTAGAGTTGTAATGTGCTCGTACTCATCCTTACATTTTTCTAGAAATTTGTCTTCAATCACCTTTTCTCTATTTACACTCTCTACTTGAACCTTTACCTGTTTATTTATTTCATATTTTCCAAATATCATGATTTTTGTTTGACCTAGATTTAATGAATTAGATTTCATTTCTCTGAATGTATCTAGTATGTCGTTGAAGAGTTTTTCTAGGATTTGGGAGAATTGTGGGTCTGTAGTTTGTGAAGTGTGTCTGTTTTCAATAACGGTATCCTTACTGGAAGCCTGTTGAATGATACTATGTAGAACCTTCTATGTACTGCTGACATGGTCTTTATTGTTTTCTGGTACTTTCTTAAAAGAATTCTTCTAACATTTTCTCATCATATGAGTGAACTTTGTTTTACATTTCTTGGATTTATTTTCCATCTCCTTCGTTCATCATTTATTGGATTCTCTATGTCATGTATTCTTCTCCTTGGATGCATTTTTTAAGCCCTTTGTCATCCATTAAACATCTTTATATTTCACTTTTTCTCGTATTTATAAATGAGTTCCCAGTCATCTGATTGTACCTCAATAACTAGTTTTTCCAGGGACTGCTCTGTTTTGACTCATTTGTGTTGACATCTATCTGTTGTCTGTTTTAATGTTTCTGTGTTTTTTATTGTAAATAGTAAAAAAACTAAAACAAACAGACATGAAATCACTGATATCATTGACTAATACATCACTTACTTTGATATTATCTATAACATGTGTAAATAAATTATGACCCTCCAAACGACCCCCAGGAGGCCCGGCTGTTGTGTGTGTGTGTGTGTGTGTGTGTGTGTGTGGGGGGGTGTGTGTGTGTTTGGGCCTGGTTATAGGAGAAGTGAGGATGGAGCAGCCATTTACTGGTAAAACTAACTCACTAACATCTTGGTGAAAATAGAATATATGTTTTTTTCAAATTAAAGTGACAATGAAAGTGAGAACAGGAGTTCCCCCCTCACCTCCAGAGTGAACATAAGTCATGTCTGTATATTACATCCATCATCCATCCATCCATCCATCCATCCATCCATCCATCATCCATCATCCATGATGTGATCCAGCAAACATGTCCAAGCAGTAGTGTTGTGTTGTTGCTTCTCGTTGTCAATAGAACCATGAGAAAGTATGAGAGTGACTGATACGCTTGTATGATCACTGGACCTTTTGAAAGCAGTCAGACTCTCATACTGTACCAGTAGCATCTGTGTCATTCACAACCCGTCTCCATCTTAACTGGACTTTCTGTGTACACATATGATTTTGTGTTTTCATCTGTGGACTGGTGACTAGTGAGTGTGTTGCCTTCAGTGGCAAAGGGAAATAAAACCTCTGCATGAAGAGGAATCATGGAGCCTCCCCCTTCTCAGCTCCAAGTGTCCAAATCTGAACAGCTGGTCTGGGCTCTGAGTGGAAGCTGAGGTGGTCATGTGCCTGGGCCTCCAGACTGATCCACTCCACTCCAAGTCCAAGTCCGAGTGTAAAACTCAGTCTCAGTCTCAGTCTCAGTCTCTAGCTTTGTCCACTCTCTCTCTCTCTCTCTCTCTCTCTCGCTCTCTCTCACGGTGCAACCTCAGCTCCGCCCACTGCTCCCAGAGTCCAGATCCATATTTCACTTTCTCTTGTATTGTTTGATTGTACACTCATAGTGACAGGGCGTCTTTTCCTTTATAAATGAGTTCCCAGTCATCCGATTGTACCTCAATAACTAGTTTATCCAGGGATTCCTCTCTTCTGACTCATTTGTAATGATATCCATCTGTTGTCTCTTTTAATCTTTCTGTGGTTTTTATTGGAAATAGTAAAAAAACAAACAGACATGAAATCACTGATATCATTGACTAATAAGCCCTTGTACGTTTTCTTCATTTGACTTTTATTTGCTGATTGTTTCATCTGAATGTTTAATCTGTTCCACCTCTTTAAGCTACATCAATAACCAATGTAATACGCCCCCTGGATTTGGTCACCACAGTCACACGGTCAAAGAGCAAGTCAGCCTCGCTGCTGGCCCCTGCTGGCCGCGCCCCGTCACTATCTGTCAAATCCTGTTACAGAGTGCTCTGATGTCTGTGGGAAAAAACTTGAAACTGAGCAAGATGACTATTGCAGCAACACGTCATCAGTAGGATAAAACTAAGCTGTCTCTTGATGGTCTACGACAGGGTGTCCAAACTGGGTCAGAGAGTGCTGGTGTCCTGCATGTTTTAGTTCTCTGCCTGCTTCATCATACCTGAATCTAATGATGACGTCATCACCAAGGTTGTGAAAAAGAACAATAATGAGCCTTTCATCACAAAGTGGATGGGAGAGGCACCGGATGGAGATCAACGGAGATCAAAGCCGGAGGAAATCTTGGATCTGAGCATCTCCATGGCAAAAGGCCCTGATCTCCTTTGATCTGATAGGAGATCAGCACTGGAGCCATGGAGACGCTCAGATCAAAGGAAATCAGCTTTGTAGAGTTGTAATGTGCTCGTACTCATCCTTACATTTTTCTAGAAATTTGTCTTCAATCACCTTTTCTCTATTTACACTCTCTACTTGAACCTTTACCTGTTTATTTATTTCATATTTTCCAAATATCATGATTTTTGTTTGACCTAGATTTAATGAATTAGATTTCATTTCTCTGAATGTATCTAGTATGTCGTTGAAGAGTTTTTCTAGGATTTGGGAGAATTGTGGGTCTGTAGTTTGTGAAGTGTGTCTGTTTTCAATAACGGTATCCTTACTGGAAGCCTGTTGAATGATACTATGTAGAACCTTCTATGTACTGCTGACATGGTCTTTATTGTTTTCTGGTACTTTCTTAAAAGAATTCTTCTAACATTTTCTCATCATATGAGTGAACTTTGTTTTACATTTCTTGGATTTATTTTCCATCTCCTTCGTTCATCATTTATTGGATTCTCTATGTCATGTATTCTTCTCCTTGGATGCATTTTTTAAGCCCTTTGTCATCCATTAAACATCTTTATATTCCACTTTTTCTCGTATTTATAAATGAGTTCCCAGTCATCTGATTGTACCTCAATAACTAGTTTTTCCAGGGACTGCTCTGTTTTGACTCATTTGTGTTGACATCTATCTGTTGTCTGTTTTAATGTTTCTGTGTTTTTTATTGTAAATAGTAAAAAAACTAAAACAAACAGACATGAAATCACTGATATCATTGACTAATACATCACTTACTTTGATATTATCTATAACATGTGTAAATAAATTATGACCCTCCAAACGACCCCCAGGAGGCCCGGCTGTTGTGTGTGTGTGTGTGTGTGTGTGTGTGTGTGTGGGGGTGTGTGTGTGTTTGGGCCTGGTTATAGGAGAAGTGAGGATGGAGCAGCCATTTACTGGTAAAACTAACTCACTAACATCTTGGTGAAAATAGAATATATGTTTTTTTCAAATTAAAGTGACAATGAAAGTGAGAACAGGAGTTCCCCCCTCACCTCCAGAGTGAACATAAGTCATGTCTGTATATTACATCCATCATCCATCCATCCATCCATCCATCCATCCATCCATCATCCATCATCCATGATGTGATCCAGCAAACATGCCCAAGCAGTAGTGTTGTGTTGTTGCTTCTCATTGTCAATAGAACCATGAGAAAGTATGAGAGTGACTGATACGCTTGTATGATCACTGGACCTTTTGAAAGCAGTCAGACTCTCATACTGTACCAGTAGCATCTGTGTCATTCACAACCCGTCTCCATCTTAACTGGACTTTCTGTGTACACATATGATTTTGTGTTTTCATCTGTGGACTGGTGACTAGTGAGTGTGTTGCCTTCAGTGGCAAAGGGAAATAAAACCTCTGCATGAAGAGGAATCATGGAGCCTCCCCCTTCTCAGCTCCAAGTGTCCAAATCTGAACAGCTGGTCTGGGCTCTGAGTGGAAGCTGAGGTGGTCATGTGCCTGGGCCTCCAGACTGATCCACTCCACTCCAAGTCCAAGTCCGAGTGTAAAACTCAGTCTCAGTCTCAGTCTCAGTCTCAGTCTCTAGCTTTGTCCACTCTCTCTCTCTCTCTCTCTCTCTCTCGCTCTCTCTCACGGTGCAACCTCAGCTCCGCCCACTGCTCCCAGAGTCCAGATCCATATTTCACTTTCTCTTGTATTGTTTGATTGTACACTCATAGTGACAGGGCGTCTTTTCCTTTATAAATGAGTTCCCAGTCATCCGATTGTACCTCAATAACTAGTTTATCCAGGGATTCCTCTCTTCTGACTCATTTGTAATGATATCCATCTGTTGTCTCTTTTAATCTTTCTGTGGTTTTTATTGGAAATAGTAAAAAAACAAACAGACATGAAATCACTGATATCATTGACTAATAAGCCCTTGTACGTTTTCTTCATTTGACTTTTATTTGCTGATTGTTTCATCTGAATGTTTAATCTGTTCCACCTCTTTAAGCTACATCAATAACCAATGTAATACGCCCCCTGGATTTGGTCACCACAGTCACACGGTCAAAGAGCAAGTCAGCCTCGCTGCTGGCCCCTGCTGGCCGCGCCCCGTCACTATCTGTCAAATCCTGTTACAGAGTGCTCTGATGTCTGTGGGAAAAAACTTGAAACTGAGCAAGATGACTATTGCAGCAACACGTCATCAGTAGGATAAAACTAAGCTGTCTCTTGATGGTCTACGACAGGGTGTCCAAACTGGGTCAGAGAGTGCTGGTGTCCTGCATGTTTTAGTTCTCTGCCTGCTTCATCATACCTGAATCTAATGATGACGTCATCACCAAGGTTGTGAAAAAGAACAATAATGAGCCTTTCATCACAAAGTGGATGGGAGAGGCACCGGATGGAGATCAACGGAGATCAAAGCCGGAGGAAATCTTGGATCTGAGCATCTCCATGGCAAAAGGCCCTGATCTCCTTTGATCTGATAGGAGATCAGCACTGGAGCCATGGAGACGCTCAGATCAAAGGAAATCAGCTTTGTAGAGTTGTAATGTGCTCGTACTCATCCTTACATTTTTCTAGAAATTTGTCTTCAATCACCTTTTCTCTATTTACACTCTCTACTTGAACCTTTACCTGTTTATTTATTTCATATTTTCCAAATATCATGATTTTTGTTTGACCTAGATTTAATGAATTAGATTTCATTTCTCTGAATGTATCTAGTATGTCGTTGAAGAGTTTTTCTAGGATTTGGGAGAATTGTGGGTCTGTAGTTTGTGAAGTGTGTCTGTTTTCAATAACGGTATCCTTACTGGAAGCCTGTTGAATGATACTATGTAGAACCTTCTATGTACTGCTGACATGGTCTTTATTGTTTTCTGGTACTTTCTTAAAAGAATTCTTCTAACATTTTCTCATCATATGAGTGAACTTTGTTTTACATTTCTTGGATTTATTTTCCATCTCCTTCGTTCATCATTTATTGGATTCTCTATGTCATGTATTCTTCTCCTTGGATGCATTTTTTAAGCCCTTTGTCATCCATTAAACATCTTTATATTCCACTTTTTCTCGTATTTATAAATGAGTTCCCAGTCATCTGATTGTACCTCAATAACTAGTTTTTCCAGGGACTGCTCTGTTTTGACTCATTTGTGTTGACATCTATCTGTTGTCTGTTTTAATGTTTCTGTGTTTTTTATTGTAAATAGTAAAAAAACTAAAACAAACAGACATGAAATCACTGATATCATTGACTAATACATCACTTACTTTGATATTATCTATAACATGTGTAAATAAATTATGACCCTCCAAACGACCCCCAGGAGGCCCGGCTGTTGTGTGTGTGTGTGTGTGTGTGTGGGGGGGGGGGGGGGGGGTGGGGGGGGTGTGTGTGTGTGTTTGGGCCTGGTTATAGGAGAAGTGAGGATGGAGCAGCCATTTACTGGTAAAACTAACTCACTAACATCTTGGTGAAAATAGAATATTTGTTTTTTTCAAATTAAAGTGACAATGAAAGTGAGAACAGGAGTTCCCCCCTCACCTCCAGAGTGAACATAAGTCATGTCTGTATATTACATCCATCATCCATCCATCCATCCATCCATCCATCCATCATCCATCATCCATGATGTGATCCAGCAAACATGTCCAAGCAGTAGTGTTGTGTTGTTGCTTCTCATTGTCAATAGAACCATGAGAAAGTATGAGAGTGACTGATACGCTTGTATGATCACTGGACCTTTTGAAAGCAGTCAGACTCTCATACTGTACCAGTAGCATCTGTGTCATTCACAACCCGTCTCCATCTTAACTGGACTTTCTGTGTACACATATGATTTTGTGTTTTCATCTGTGGACTGGTGACTAGTGAGTGTGTTGCCTTCAGTGGCAAAGGGAAATAAAACCTCTGCATGAAGAGGAATCATGGAGCCTCCCCCTTCTCAGCTCCAAGTGTCCAAATCTGAACAGCTGGTCTGGGCTCTGAGTGGAAGCTGAGGTGGTCATGTGCCTGGGCCTCCAGACTGATCCACTCCACTCCAAGTCCAAGTCCGAGTGTAAAACTCAGTCTCAGTCTCAGTCTCAGTCTCTAGCTTTGTCCACTCTCTCTCTCTCTCTCTCTCTCTCTCGCTCTCTCTCACGGTGCAACCTCAGCTCCGCCCACTGCTCCCAGAGTCCAGATCCATATTTCACTTTCTCTTGTATTGTTTGATTGTACACTCATAGTGACAGGGCGTCTTTTCCTTTATAAATGAGTTCCCAGTCATCCGATTGTACCTCAATAACTAGTTTATCCAGGGATTCCTCTCTTCTGACTCATTTGTAATGATATCCATCTGTTGTCTCTTTTAATCTTTCTGTGGTTTTTATTGGAAATAGTAAAAAAACAAACAGACATGAAATCACTGATATCATTGACTAATAAGCCCTTGTACGTTTTCTTCATTTGACTTTTATTTGCTGATTGTTTCATCTGAATGTTTAATCTGTTCCACCTCTTTAAGCTACATCAATAACCAATGTAATACGCCCCCTGGATTTGGTCACCACAGTCACACGGTCAAAGAGCAAGTCAGCCTCGCTGCTGGCCCCTGCTGGCCGCGCCCCGTCACTATCTGTCAAATCCTGTTACAGAGTGCTCTGATGTCTGTGGGAAAAAACTTGAAACTGAGCAAGATGACTATTGCAGCAACACGTCATCAGTAGGATAAAACTAAGCTGTCTCTTGATGGTCTACGACAGGGTGTCCAAACTGGGTCAGAGAGTGCTGGTGTCCTGCATGTTTTAGTTCTCTGCCTGCTTCATCATACCTGAATCTAATGATGACGTCATCACCAAGGTTGTGAAAAAGAACAATAATGAGCCTTTCATCACAAAGTGGATGGGAGAGGCACCGGATGGAGATCAACGGAGATCAAAGCCGGAGGAAATCTTGGATCTGAGCATCTCCATGGCAAAAGGCCCTGATCTCCTTTGATCTGATAGGAGATCAGCACTGGAGCCATGGAGACGCTCAGATCAAAGGAAATCAGCTTTGTAGAGTTGTAATGTGCTCGTACTCATCCTTACATTTTTCTAGAAATTTGTCTTCAATCACCTTTTCTCTATTTACACTCTCTACTTGAACCTTTACCTGTTTATTTATTTCATATTTTCCAAATATCATGATTTTTGTTTGACCTAGATTTAATGAATTAGATTTCATTTCTCTGAATGTATCTAGTATGTCGTTGAAGAGTTTTTCTAGGATTTGGGAGAATTGTGGGTCTGTAGTTTGTGAAGTGTGTCTGTTTTCAATAACGGTATCCTTACTGGAAGCCTGTTGAATGATACTATGTAGAACCTTCTATGTACTGCTGACATGGTCTTTATTGTTTTCTGGTACTTTCTTAAAAGAATTCTTCTAACATTTTCTCATCATATGAGTGAACTTTGTTTTACATTTCTTGGATTTATTTTCCATCTCCTTCGTTCATCATTTATTGGATTCTCTATGTCATGTATTCTTCTCCTTGGATGCATTTTTTAAGCCCTTTGTCATCCATTAAACATCTTTATATTCCACTTTTTCTCGTATTTATAAATGAGTTCCCAGTCATCTGATTGTACCTCAATAACTAGTTTTTCCAGGGACTGCTCTGTTTTGACTCATTTGTGTTGACATCTATCTGTTGTCTGTTTTAATGTTTCTGTGTTTTTTATTGTAAATAGTAAAAAAACTAAAACAAACAGACATGAAATCACTGATATCATTGACTAATACATCACTTACTTTGATATTATCTATAACATGTGTAAATAAATTATGACCCTCCAAACGACCCCCAGGAGGCCCGGCTGTTGTGTGTGTGTGTGTGTGTGGGGGGGGGGGGGGGGGGGGGGGGTGGGGGGGGTGTGTGTGTGTGTTTGGGCCTGGTTATAGGAGAAGTGAGGATGGAGCAGCCATTTACTGGTAAAACTAACTCACTAACATCTTGGTGAAAATAGAATATTTGTTTTTTTCAAATTAAAGTGACAATGAAAGTGAGAACAGGAGTTCCCCCCTCACCTCCAGAGTGAACATAAGTCATGTCTGTATATTACATCCATCATCCATCCATCCATCCATCCATCCATCCATCATCCATCATCCATGATGTGATCCAGCAAACATGTCCAAGCAGTAGTGTTGTGTTGTTGCTTCTCATTGTCAATAGAACCATGAGAAAGTATGAGAGTGACTGATACGCTTGTATGATCACTGGACCTTTTGAAAGCAGTCAGACTCTCATACTGTACCAGTAGCATCTGTGTCATTCACAACCCGTCTCCATCTTAACTGGACTTTCTGTGTACACATATGATTTTGTGTTTTCATCTGTGGACTGGTGACTAGTGAGTGTGTTGCCTTCAGTGGCAAAGGGAAATAAAACCTCTGCATGAAGAGGAATCATGGAGCCTCCCCCTTCTCAGCTCCAAGTGTCCAAATCTGAACAGCTGGTCTGGGCTCTGAGTGGAAGCTGAGGTGGTCATGTGCCTGGGCCTCCAGACTGATCCACTCCACTCCAAGTCCAAGTCCGAGTGTAAAACTCAGTCTCAGTCTCAGTCTCAGTCTCTAGCTTTGTCCACTCTCTCTCTCTCTCTCTCTCTCTCTCGCTCTCTCTCACGGTGCAACCTCAGCTCCGCCCACTGCTCCCAGAGTCCAGATCCATATTTCACTTTCTCTTGTATTGTTTGATTGTACACTCATAGTGACAGGGCGTCTTTTCCTTTATAAATGAGTTCCCAGTCATCCGATTGTACCTCAATAACTAGTTTATCCAGGGATTCCTCTCTTCTGACTCATTTGTAATGATATCCATCTGTTGTCTCTTTTAATCTTTCTGTGGTTTTTATTGGAAATAGTAAAAAAACAAACAGACATGAAATCACTGATATCATTGACTAATAAGCCCTTGTACGTTTTCTTCATTTGACTTTTATTTGCTGATTGTTTCATCTGAATGTTTAATCTGTTCCACCTCTTTAAGCTACATCAATAACCAATGTAATACGCCCCCTGGATTTGGTCACCACAGTCACACGGTCAAAGAGCAAGTCAGCCTCGCTGCTGGCCCCTGCTGGCCGCGCCCCGTCACTATCTGTCAAATCCTGTTACAGAGTGCTCTGATGTCTGTGGGAAAAAACTTGAAACTGAGCAAGATGACTATTGCAGCAACACGTCATCAGTAGGATAAAACTAAGCTGTCTCTTGATGGTCTACGACAGGGTGTCCAAACTGGGTCAGAGAGTGCTGGTGTCCTGCATGTTTTAGTTCTCTGCCTGCTTCATCATACCTGAATCTAATGATGATGTCTCCACCAAGGTTGTGAAAAAGAACAATAATGAGCCTTTCATCACAAAGTGGATGGGAGAGGCACCGGATGGAGATCAACGGAGATCAAAGCCGGAGGAAATCTTGGATCCGAGCATCTCCATGGCAAAAGGCCCTGATCTCCTTTGATCTGATAGGAGATCAGCACTGGAGCCATGGAGACGCTCAGATCAAAGGAAATCAGCTTTGTAGAGTTGTAATGTGCTCGTACTCATCCTTACATTTTTCTAGAAATTTGTCTTCAATCACCTTTTCTCTATTTACACTCTCTACTTGAACCTTTACCTGTTTATTTATTTCATATTTTCCAAATATCATGATTTTTGTTTGACCTAGATTTAATGAATTAGATTTCATTTCTCTGAATGTATCTAGTATGTCGTTGAAGAGTTTTTCTAGGATTTGGGAGAATTGTGGGTCTGTAGTTTGTGAAGTGTGTCTGTTTTCAATAACGGTATCCTTACTGGAAGCCTGTTGAATGATACTATGTAGAACCTTCTATGTACTGCTGACATGGTCTTTATTGTTTTCTGGTACTTTCTTAAAAGAATTCTTCTAACATTTTCTCATCATATGAGTGAACTTTGTTTTACATTTCTTGGATTTATTTTCCATCTCCTTCGTTCATCATTTATTGGATTCTCTATGTCATGTATTCTTCTCCTTGGATGCATTTTTTAAGCCCTTTGTCATCCATTAAACATCTTTATATTTCACTTTTTCTCGTATTTATAAATGAGTTCCCAGTCATCTGATTGTACCTCAATAACTAGTTTTTCCAGGGACTGCTCTGTTTTGACTCATTTGTGTTGACATCTATCTGTTGTCTGTTTTAATGTTTCTGTGTTTTTTATTGTAAATAGTAAAAAAACTAAAACAAACAGACATGAAATCACTGATATCATTGACTAATACATCACTTACTTTGATATTATCTATAACATGTGTAAATAAATTATGACCCTCCAAACGACCCCCAGGAGGCCCGGCTGTTGTGTGTGTGTGTGTGTGTGTGTGTGTGTGTGGGGGTGTGTGTGTGTTTGGGCCTGGTTATAGGAGAAGTGAGGATGGAGCAGCCATTTACTGGTAAAACTAACTCACTAACATCTTGGTGAAAATAGAATATATGTTTTTTTCAAATTAAAGTGACAATGAAAGTGAGAACAGGAGTTCCCCCCTCACCTCCAGAGTGAACATAAGTCATGTCTGTATATTACATCCATCATCCATCCATCCATCCATCCATCCATCCATCCATCCATCATCCATCATCCATGATGTGATCCAGCAAACATGTCCAAGCAGTAGTGTTGTGTTGTTGCTTCTCATTGTCAATAGAACCATGAGAAAGTATGAGAGTGACTGATACGCTTGTATGATCACTGGACCTTTTGAAAGCAGTCAGACTCTCATACTGTACCAGTAGCATCTGTGTCATTCACAACCCGTCTCCATCTTAACTGGACTTTCTGTGTACACATATGATTTTGTGTTTTCATCTGTGGACTGGTGACTAGTGAGTGTGTTGCCTTCAGTGGCAAAGGGAAATAAAACCTCTGCATGAAGAGGAATCATGGAGCCTCCCCCTTCTCAGCTCCAAGTGTCCAAATCTGAACAGCTGGTCTGGGCTCTGAGTGGAAGCTGAGGTGGTCATGTGCCTGGGCCTCCAGACTGATCCACTCCACTCCAAGTCCAAGTCCGAGTGTAAAACTCAGTCTCAGTCTCAGTCTCAGTCTCTAGCTTTGTCCACTCTCTCTCTCTCTCTCTCTCTCTCTCTCGCTCTCTCTCACGGTGCAACCTCAGCTCCGCCCACTGCTCCCAGAGTCCAGATCCATATTTCACTTTCTCTTGTATTGTTTGATTGTACACTCATAGTGACAGGGCGTCTTTTCCTTTATAAATGAGTTCCCAGTCATCCGATTGTACCTCAATAACTAGTTTATCCAGGGATTCCTCTCTTCTGACTCATTTGTAATGATATCCATCTGTTGTCTCTTTTAATCTTTCTGTGGTTTTTATTGGAAATAGTAAAAAAACAAACAGACATGAAATCACTGATATCATTGACTAATAAGCCCTTGTACGTTTTCTTCATTTGACTTTTATTTGCTGATTGTTTCATCTGAATGTTTAATCTGTTCCACCTCTTTAAGCTACATCAATAACCAATGTAATACGCCCCCTGGATTTGGTCACCACAGTCACACGGTCAAAGAGCAAGTCAGCCTCGCTGCTGGCCCCTGCTGGCCGCGCCCCGTCACTATCTGTCAAATCCTGTTACAGAGTGCTCTGATGTCTGTGGGAAAAAACTTGAAACTGAGCAAGATGACTATTGCAGCAACACGTCATCAGTAGGATAAAACTAAGCTGTCTCTTGATGGTCTACGACAGGGTGTCCAAACTGGGTCAGAGAGTGCTGGTGTCCTGCATGTTTTAGTTCTCTGCCTGCTTCATCATACCTGAATCTAATGATGACGTCATCACCAAGGTTGTGAAAAAGAACAATAATGAGCCTTTCATCACAAAGTGGATGGGAGAGGCACCGGATGGAGATCAACGGAGATCAAAGCCGGAGGAAATCTTGGATCCGAGCATCTCCATGGCAAAAGGCCCTGATCTCCTTTGATCTGATAGGAGATCAGCACTGGAGCCATGGAGACGCTCAGATCAAAGGAAATCAGCTTTGTAGAGTTGTAATGTGCTCGTACTCATCCTTACATTTTTCTAGAAATTTGTCTTCAATCACCTTTTCTCTATTTACACTCTCTACTTGAACCTTTACCTGTTTATTTATTTCATATTTTCCAAATATCATGATTTTTGTTTGACCTAGATTTAATGAATTAGATTTCATTTCTCTGAATGTATCTAGTATGTCGTTGAAGAGTTTTTCTAGGATTTGGGAGAATTGTGGGTCTGTAGTTTGTGAAGTGTGTCTGTTTTCAATAACGGTATCCTTACTGGAAGCCTGTTGAATGATACTATGTAGAACCTTCTATGTACTGCTGACATGGTCTTTATTGTTTTCTGGTACTTTCTTAAAAGAATTCTTCTAACATTTTCTCATCATATGAGTGAACTTTGTTTTACATTTCTTGGATTTATTTTCCATCTCCTTCGTTCATCATTTATTGGATTCTCTATGTCATGTATTCTTCTCCTTGGATGCATTTTTTAAGCCCTTTGTCATCCATTAAACATCTTTATATTCCACTTTTTCTCGTATTTATAAATGAGTTCCCAGTCATCTGATTGTACCTCAATAACTAGTTTTTCCAGGGACTGCTCTGTTTTGACTCATTTGTGTTGACATCTATCTGTTGTCTGTTTTAATGTTTCTGTGTTTTTTATTGTAAATAGTAAAAAAACTAAAACAAACAGACATGAAATCACTGATATCATTGACTAATACATCACTTACTTTGATATTATCTATAACATGTGTAAATAAATTATGACCCTCCAAACGACCCCCAGGAGGCCCGGCTGTTGTGTGTGTGTGTGTGTGTGTGTGTGTGGGGGTGTGTGTGTGTGTTTGGGCCTGGTTATAGGAGAAGTGAGGATGGAGCAGCCATTTACTGGTAAAACTAACTCACTAACATCTTGGTGAAAATAGAATATATGTTTTTTTCAAATTAAAGTGACAATGAAAGTGAGAACAGGAGTTCCCCCCTCACCTCCAGAGTGAACATAAGTCATGTCTGTATATTACATCCATCATCCATCCATCCATCCATCCATCCATCCATCATCCATCATCCATGATGTGATCCAGCAAACATGTCCAAGCAGTAGTGTTGTGTTGTTGCTTCTCATTGTCAATAGAACCATGAGAAAGTATGAGAGTGACTGATACGCTTGTATGATCACTGGACCTTTTGAAAGCAGTCAGACTCTCATACTGTACCAGTAGCATCTGTGTCATTCACAACCCGTCTCCATCTTAACTGGACTTTCTGTGTACACATATGATTTTGTGTTTTCATCTGTGGACTGGTGACTAGTGAGTGTGTTGCCTTCAGTGGCAAAGGGAAATAAAACCTCTGCATGAAGAGGAATCATGGAGCCTCCCCCTTCTCAGCTCCAAGTGTCCAAATCTGAACAGCTGGTCTGGGCTCTGAGTGGAAGCTGAGGTGGTCATGTGCCTGGGCCTCCAGACTGATCCACTCCACTCCAAGTCCAAGTCCGAGTGTAAAACTCAGTCTCAGTCTCAGTCTCAGTCTCTAGCTTTGTCCACTCTCTCTCTCTCTCTCTCTCTCTCTCGCTCTCTCTCACGGTGCAACCTCAGCTCCGCCCACTGCTCCCAGAGTCCAGATCCATATTTCACTTTCTCTTGTATTGTTTGATTGTACACTCATAGTGACAGGGCGTCTTTTCCTTTATAAATGAGTTCCCAGTCATCCGATTGTACCTCAATAACTAGTTTATCCAGGGATTCCTCTCTTCTGACTCATTTGTAATGATATCCATCTGTTGTCTCTTTTAATCTTTCTGTGGTTTTTATTGGAAATAGTAAAAAAACAAACAGACATGAAATCACTGATATCATTGACTAATAAGCCCTTGTACGTTTTCTTCATTTGACTTTTATTTGCTGATTGTTTCATCTGAATGTTTAATCTGTTCCACCTCTTTAAGCTACATCAATAACCAATGTAATACGCCCCCTGGATTTGGTCACCACAGTCACACGGTCAAAGAGCAAGTCAGCCTCGCTGCTGGCCCCTGCTGGCCGCGCCCCGTCACTATCTGTCAAATCCTGTTACAGAGTGCTCTGATGTCTGTGGGAAAAAACTTGAAACTGAGCAAGATGACTATTGCAGCAACACGTCATCAGTAGGATAAAACTAAGCTGTCTCTTGATGGTCTACGACAGGGTGTCCAAACTGGGTCAGAGAGTGCTGGTGTCCTGCATGTTTTAGTTCTCTGCCTGCTTCATCATACCTGAATCTAATGATGATGTCTCCACCAAGGTTGTGAAAAAGAACAATAATGAGCCTTTCATCACAAAGTGGATGGGAGAGGCACCGGATGGAGATCAACGGAGATCAAAGCCGGAGGAAATCTTGGATCCGAGCATCTCCATGGCAAAAGGCCCTGATCTCCTTTGATCTGATAGGAGATCAGCACTGGAGCCATGGAGACGCTCAGATCAAAGGAAATCAGCTTTGTAGAGTTGTAATGTGCTCGTACTCATCCTTACATTTTTCTAGAAATTTGTCTTCAATCACCTTTTCTCTATTTACACTCTCTACTTGAACCTTTACCTGTTTATTTATTTCATATTTTCCAAATATCATGATTTTTGTTTGACCTAGATTTAATGAATTAGATTTCATTTCTCTGAATGTATCTAGTATGTCGTTGAAGAGTTTTTCTAGGATTTGGGAGAATTGTGGGTCTGTAGTTTGTGAAGTGTGTCTGTTTTCAATAACGGTATCCTTACTGGAAGCCTGTTGAATGATACTATGTAGAACCTTCTATGTACTGCTGACATGGTCTTTATTGTTTTCTGGTACTTTCTTAAAAGAATTCTTCTAACATTTTCTCATCATATGAGTGAACTTTGTTTTACATTTCTTGGATTTATTTTCCATCTCCTTCGTTCATCATTTATTGGATTCTCTATGTCATGTATTCTTCTCCTTGGATGCATTTTTTAAGCCCTTTGTCATCCATTAAACATCTTTATATTTCACTTTTTCTCGTATTTATAAATGAGTTCCCAGTCATCTGATTGTACCTCAATAACTAGTTTTTCCAGGGACTGCTCTGTTTTGACTCATTTGTGTTGACATCTATCTGTTGTCTGTTTTAATGTTTCTGTGTTTTTTATTGTAAATAGTAAAAAAACTAAAACAAACAGACATGAAATCACTGATATCATTGACTAATACATCACTTACTTTGATATTATCTATAACATGTGTAAATAAATTATGACCCTCCAAACGACCCCCAGGAGGCCCGGCTGTTGTGTGTGTGTGTGTGTGTGTGTGTGTGTGTGGGGGTGTGTGTGTGTTTGGGCCTGGTTATAGGAGAAGTGAGGATGGAGCAGCCATTTACTGGTAAAACTAACTCACTAACATCTTGGTGAAAATAGAATATATGTTTTTTTCAAATTAAAGTGACAATGAAAGTGAGAACAGGAGTTCCCCCCTCACCTCCAGAGTGAACATAAGTCATGTCTGTATATTACATCCATCATCCATCCATCCATCCATCCATCCATCCATCCATCCATCATCCATCATCCATGATGTGATCCAGCAAACATGTCCAAGCAGTAGTGTTGTGTTGTTGCTTCTCATTGTCAATAGAACCATGAGAAAGTATGAGAGTGACTGATACGCTTGTATGATCACTGGACCTTTTGAAAGCAGTCAGACTCTCATACTGTACCAGTAGCATCTGTGTCATTCACAACCCGTCTCCATCTTAACTGGACTTTCTGTGTACACATATGATTTTGTGTTTTCATCTGTGGACTGGTGACTAGTGAGTGTGTTGCCTTCAGTGGCAAAGGGAAATAAAACCTCTGCATGAAGAGGAATCATGGAGCCTCCCCCTTCTCAGCTCCAAGTGTCCAAATCTGAACAGCTGGTCTGGGCTCTGAGTGGAAGCTGAGGTGGTCATGTGCCTGGGCCTCCAGACTGATCCACTCCACTCCAAGTCCAAGTCCGAGTGTAAAACTCAGTCTCAGTCTCAGTCTCAGTCTCAGTCTCTAGCTTTGTCCACTCTCTCTCTCTCTCTCTCTCTCTCTCGCTCTCTCTCACGGTGCAACCTCAGCTCCGCCCACTGCTCCCAGAGTCCAGATCCATATTTCACTTTCTCTTGTATTGTTTGATTGTACACTCATAGTGACAGGGCGTCTTTTCCTTTATAAATGAGTTCCCAGTCATCCGATTGTACCTCAATAACTAGTTTATCCAGGGATTCCTCTCTTCTGACTCATTTGTAATGATATCCATCTGTTGTCTCTTTTAATCTTTCTGTGGTTTTTATTGGAAATAGTAAAAAAACAAACAGACATGAAATCACTGATATCATTGACTAATAAGCCCTTGTACGTTTTCTTCATTTGACTTTTATTTGCTGATTGTTTCATCTGAATGTTTAATCTGTTCCACCTCTTTAAGCTACATCAATAACCAATGTAATACGCCCCCTGGATTTGGTCACCACAGTCACACGGTCAAAGAGCAAGTCAGCCTCGCTGCTGGCCCCTGCTGGCCGCGCCCCGTCACTATCTGTCAAATCCTGTTACAGAGTGCTCTGATGTCTGTGGGAAAAAACTTGAAACTGAGCAAGATGACTATTGCAGCAACACGTCATCAGTAGGATAAAACTAAGCTGTCTCTTGATGGTCTACGACAGGGTGTCCAAACTGGGTCAGAGAGTGCTGGTGTCCTGCATGTTTTAGTTCTCTGCCTGCTTCATCATACCTGAATCTAATGATGATGTCTCCACCAAGGTTGTGAAAAAGAACAATAATGAGCCTTTCATCACAAAGTGGATGGGAGAGGCACCGGATGGAGATCAACGGAGATCAAAGCCGGAGGAAATCTTGGATCCGAGCATCTCCATGGCAAAAGGCCCTGATCTCCTTTGATCTGATAGGAGATCAGCACTGGAGCCATGGAGACGCTCAGATCAAAGGAAATCAGCTTTGTAGAGTTGTAATGTGCTCGTACTCATCCTTACATTTTTCTAGAAATTTGTCTTCAATCACCTTTTCTCTATTTACACTCTCTACTTGAACCTTTACCTGTTTATTTATTTCATATTTTCCAAATATCATGATTTTTGTTTGACCTAGATTTAATGAATTAGATTTCATTTCTCTGAATGTATCTAGTATGTCGTTGAAGAGTTTTTCTAGGATTTGGGAGAATTGTGGGTCTGTAGTTTGTGAAGTGTGTCTGTTTTCAATAACGGTATCCTTACTGGAAGCCTGTTGAATGATACTATGTAGAACCTTCTATGTACTGCTGACATGGTCTTTATTGTTTTCTGGTACTTTCTTAAAAGAATTCTTCTAACATTTTCTCATCATATGAGTGAACTTTGTTTTACATTTCTTGGATTTATTTTCCATCTCCTTCGTTCATCATTTATTGGATTCTCTATGTCATGTATTCTTCTCCTTGGATGCATTTTTTAAGCCCTTTGTCATCCATTAAACATCTTTATATTTCACTTTTTCTCGTATTTATAAATGAGTTCCCAGTCATCTGATTGTACCTCAATAACTAGTTTTTCCAGGGACTGCTCTGTTTTGACTCATTTGTGTTGACATCTATCTGTTGTCTGTTTTAATGTTTCTGTGTTTTTTATTGTAAATAGTAAAAAAACTAAAACAAACAGACATGAAATCACTGATATCATTGACTAATACATCACTTACTTTGATATTATCTATAACATGTGTAAATAAATTATGACCCTCCAAACGACCCCCAGGAGGCCCGGCTGTTGTGTGTGTGTGTGTGTGTGTGTGTGTGTGTGGGGGTGTGTGTGTGTTTGGGCCTGGTTATAGGAGAAGTGAGGATGGAGCAGCCATTTACTGGTAAAACTAACTCACTAACATCTTGGTGAAAATAGAATATATGTTTTTTTCAAATTAAAGTGACAATGAAAGTGAGAACAGGAGTTCCCCCCTCACCTCCAGAGTGAACATAAGTCATGTCTGTATATTACATCCATCATCCATCCATCCATCCATCCATCCATCCATCCATCCATCATCCATCATCCATGATGTGATCCAGCAAACATGTCCAAGCAGTAGTGTTGTGTTGTTGCTTCTCATTGTCAATAGAACCATGAGAAAGTATGAGAGTGACTGATACGCTTGTATGATCACTGGACCTTTTGAAAGCAGTCAGACTCTCATACTGTACCAGTAGCATCTGTGTCATTCACAACCCGTCTCCATCTTAACTGGACTTTCTGTGTACACATATGATTTTGTGTTTTCATCTGTGGACTGGTGACTAGTGAGTGTGTTGCCTTCAGTGGCAAAGGGAAATAAAACCTCTGCATGAAGAGGAATCATGGAGCCTCCCCCTTCTCAGCTCCAAGTGTCCAAATCTGAACAGCTGGTCTGGGCTCTGAGTGGAAGCTGAGGTGGTCATGTGCCTGGGCCTCCAGACTGATCCACTCCACTCCAAGTCCAAGTCCGAGTGTAAAACTCAGTCTCAGTCTCAGTCTCAGTCTCTAGCTTTGTCCACTCTCTCTCTCTCTCTCTCGCTCTCTCTCACGGTGCAACCTCAGCTCCGCCCACTGCTCCCAGAGTCCAGATCCATATTTCACTTTCTCTTGTATTGTTTGATTGTACACTCATAGTGACAGGGCGTCTTTTCCTTTATAAATGAGTTCCCAGTCATCCGATTGTACCTCAATAACTAGTTTATCCAGGGATTCCTCTCTTCTGACTCATTTGTAATGATATCCATCTGTTGTCTCTTTTAATCTTTCTGTGGTTTTTATTGGAAATAGTAAAAAAACAAACAGACATGAAATCACTGATATCATTGACTAATAAGCCCTTGTACGTTTTCTTCATTTGACTTTTATTTGCTGATTGTTTCATCTGAATGTTTAATCTGTTCCACCTCTTTAAGCTACATCAATAACCAATGTAATACGCCCCCTGGATTTGGTCACCACAGTCACACGGTCAAAGAGCAAGTCAGCCTCGCTGCTGGCCCCTGCTGGCCGCGCCCCGTCACTATCTGTCAAATCCTGTTACAGAGTGCTCTGATGTCTGTGGGAAAAAACTTGAAACTGAGCAAGATGACTATTGCAGCAACACGTCATCAGTAGGATAAAACTAAGCTGTCTCTTGATGGTCTACGACAGGGTGTCCAAACTGGGTCAGAGAGTGCTGGTGTCCTGCATGTTTTAGTTCTCTGCCTGCTTCATCATACCTGAATCTAATGATGACGTCTCCACCAAGGTTGTGAAAAAGAACAATAATGAGCCTTTCATCACAAAGTGGATGGGAGAGGCACCGGATGGAGATCAACGGAGATCAAAGCCGGAGGAAATCTTGGATCCGAGCATCTCCATGGCAAAAGGCCCTGATCTCCTTTGATCTGATAGGAGATCAGCACTGGAGCCATGGAGACGCTCAGATCAAAGGAAATCAGCTTTGTAGAGTTGTAATGTGCTCGTACTCATCCTTACATTTTTCTAGAAATTTGTCTTCAATCACCTTTTCTCTATTTACACTCTCTACTTGAACCTTTACCTGTTTATTTATTTCATATTTTCCAAATATCATGATTTTTGTTTGACCTAGATTTAATGAATTAGATTTCATTTTTCTGAATGTATCTAGTATGTCGTTGAAGAGTTTTTCTAGGATTTGGGAGAATTGTGGGTCTGTAGTTTGTGAAGTGTGTCTGTTTTCAATAACGGTATCCTTACTGGAAGCCTGTTGAATGATACTATGTAGAACCTTCTATGTACTGCTGACATGGTCTTTATTGTTTTCTGGTACTTTCTTAAAAGAATTCTTCTAACATTTTCTCATCATATGAGTGAACTTTGTTTTACATTTCTTGGATTTATTTTCCATCTCCTTCGTTCATCATTTATTGGATTCTCTATGTCATGTATTCTTCTCCTTGGATGCATTTTTTAAGCCCTTTGTCATCCATTAAACATCTTTATATTCCACTTTTTCTCGTATTTATGAATGAGTTCCCAGTCAACTGATTGTACCTCAATAACTAGTTTTTCCAGGGACTGCTCTGTTTTGACTCATTTGTGTTGACATCTATCTGTTGTCTGTTTTAATGTTTCTGTGTTTTTTATTGTAAATAGTAAAAAAACTAAAACAAACAGACATGAAATCACTGATATCATTGACTAATACATCACTTACTTTGATATTATCTATAACATGTGTAAATAAATTATGACCCTCCAAACGACCCCCAGGAGGCCCGGCTGTTGTGTGTGTGTGTGTGTGTGTGTTTGGGCCTGGTTATAGGAGAAGTGAGGATGGAGCAGCCATTTACTGGTAAAACTAACTCACTAACATCTTGGTGAAAATAGAATATATGTTTTTTTCAAATTAAAGTGACAATGAAAGTGAGAACAGGAGTTCCCCCCTCACCTCCAGAGTGAACATAAGTCATGTCTGTATATTACATCCATCATCCATCCATCCATCCATCCATCCATCCATCATCCATCATCCATGATGTGATCCAGCAAACATGTCCAAGCAGTAGTGTTGTGTTGTTGCTTCTCATTGTCAATAGAACCATGAGAAAGTATGAGAGTGACTGATACGCTTGTATGATCACTGGACCTTTTGAAAGCAGTCAGACTCTCATACTGTACCAGTAGCATCTGTGTCATTCACAACCCGTCTCCATCTTAACTGGACTTTCTGTGTACACATATGATTTTGTGTTTTCATCTGTGGACTGGTGACTAGTGAGTGTGTTGCCTTCAGTGGCAAAGGGAAATAAAACCTCTGCATGAAGAGGAATCATGGAGCCTCCCCCTTCTCAGCTCCAAGTGTCCAAATCTGAACAGCTGGTCTGGGCTCTGAGTGGAAGCTGAGGTGGTCATGTGCCTGGGCCTCCAGACTGATCCACTCCACTCCAAGTCCAAGTCCGAGTGTAAAACTCAGTCTCAGTCTCAGTCTCAGTCTCTAGCTTTGTCCACTCTCTCTCTCTCTCTCTCTCTCTCTCTCGCTCTCTCTCACGGTGCAACCTCAGCTCCGCCCACTGCTCCCAGAGTCCAGATCCATATTTCACTTTCTCTTGTATTGTTTGATTGTACACTCATAGTGACAGGGCGTCTTTTCCTTTATAAATGAGTTCCCAGTCATCCGATTGTACCTCAATAACTAGTTTATCCAGGGATTCCTCTCTTCTGACTCATTTGTAATGATATCCATCTGTTGTCTCTTTTAATCTTTCTGTGGTTTTTATTGGAAATAGTAAAAAAACAAACAGACATGAAATCACTGATATCATTGACTAATAAGCCCTTGTACGTTTTCTTCATTTGACTTTTATTTGCTGATTGTTTCATCTGAATGTTTAATCTGTTCCACCTCTTTAAGCTACATCAATAACCAATGTAATACGCCCCCTGGATTTGGTCACCACAGTCACACGGTCAAAGAGCAAGTCAGCCTCGCTGCTGGCCCCTGCTGGCCGCGCCCCGTCACTATCTGTCAAATCCTGTTACAGAGTGCTCTGATGTCTGTGGGAAAAAACTTGAAACTGAGCAAGATGACTATTGCAGCAACACGTCATCAGTAGGATAAAACTAAGCTGTCTCTTGATGGTCTACGACAGGGTGTCCAAACTGGGTCAGAGAGTGCTGGTGTCCTGCATGTTTTAGTTCTCTGCCTGCTTCATCATACCTGAATCTAATGATGATGTCTCCACCAAGGTTGTGAAAAAGAACAATAATGAGCCTTTCATCACAAAGTGGATGGGAGAGGCACCGGATGGAGATCAACGGAGATCAAAGCCGGAGGAAATCTTGGATCCGAGCATCTCCATGGCAAAAGGCCCTGATCTCCTTTGATCTGATAGGAGATCAGCACTGGAGCCATGGAGACGCTCAGATCAAAGGAAATCAGCTTTGTAGAGTTGTAATGTGCTCGTACTCATCCTTACATTTTTCTAGAAATTTGTCTTCAATCACCTTTTCTCTATTTACACTCTCTACTTGAACCTTTACCTGTTTATTTATTTCATATTTTCCAAATATCATGATTTTTGTTTGACCTAGATTTAATGAATTAGATTTCATTTCTCTGAATGTATCTAGTATGTCGTTGAAGAGTTTTTCTAGGATTTGGGAGAATTGTGGGTCTGTAGTTTGTGAAGTGTGTCTGTTTTCAATAACGGTATCCTTACTGGAAGCCTGTTGAATGATACTATGTAGAACCTTCTATGTACTGCTGACATGGTCTTTATTGTTTTCTGGTACTTTCTTAAAAGAATTCTTCTAACATTTTCTCATCATATGAGTGAACTTTGTTTTACATTTCTTGGATTTATTTTCCATCTCCTTCGTTCATCATTTATTGGATTCTCTATGTCATGTATTCTTCTCCTTGGATGCATTTTTTAAGCCCTTTGTCATCCATTAAACATCTTTATATTTCACTTTTTCTCGTATTTATAAATGAGTTCCCAGTCATCTGATTGTACCTCAATAACTAGTTTTTCCAGGGACTGCTCTGTTTTGACTCATTTGTGTTGACATCTATCTGTTGTCTGTTTTAATGTTTCTGTGTTTTTTATTGTAAATAGTAAAAAAACTAAAACAAACAGACATGAAATCACTGATATCATTGACTAATACATCACTTACTTTGATATTATCTATAACATGTGTAAATAAATTATGACCCTCCAAACGACCCCCAGGAGGCCCGGCTGTTGTGTGTGTGTGTGTGTGTGTGTGTGTGTGTGGGGGTGTGTGTGTGTTTGGGCCTGGTTATAGGAGAAGTGAGGATGGAGCAGCCATTTACTGGTAAAACTAACTCACTAACATCTTGGTGAAAATAGAATATATGTTTTTTTCAAATTAAAGTGACAATGAAAGTGAGAACAGGAGTTCCCCCCTCACCTCCAGAGTGAACATAAGTCATGTCTGTATATTACATCCATCATCCATCCATCCATCCATCCATCCATCCATCCATCCATCATCCATCATCCATGATGTGATCCAGCAAACATGTCCAAGCAGTAGTGTTGTGTTGTTGCTTCTCATTGTCAATAGAACCATGAGAAAGTATGAGAGTGACTGATACGCTTGTATGATCACTGGACCTTTTGAAAGCAGTCAGACTCTCATACTGTACCAGTAGCATCTGTGTCATTCACAACCCGTCTCCATCTTAACTGGACTTTCTGTGTACACATATGATTTTGTGTTTTCATCTGTGGACTGGTGACTAGTGAGTGTGTTGCCTTCAGTGGCAAAGGGAAATAAAACCTCTGCATGAAGAGGAATCATGGAGCCTCCCCCTTCTCAGCTCCAAGTGTCCAAATCTGAACAGCTGGTCTGGGCTCTGAGTGGAAGCTGAGGTGGTCATGTGCCTGGGCCTCCAGACTGATCCACTCCACTCCAAGTCCAAGTCCGAGTGTAAAACTCAGTCTCAGTCTCAGTCTCAGTCTCTAGCTTTGTCCACTCTCTCTCTCTCTCTCTCGCTCTCTCTCACGGTGCAACCTCAGCTCCGCCCACTGCTCCCAGAGTCCAGATCCATATTTCACTTTCTCTTGTATTGTTTGATTGTACACTCATAGTGACAGGGCGTCTTTTCCTTTATAAATGAGTTCCCAGTCATCCGATTGTACCTCAATAACTAGTTTATCCAGGGATTCCTCTCTTCTGACTCATTTGTAATGATATCCATCTGTTGTCTCTTTTAATCTTTCTGTGGTTTTTATTGGAAATAGTAAAAAAACAAACAGACATGAAATCACTGATATCATTGACTAATAAGCCCTTGTACGTTTTCTTCATTTGACTTTTATTTGCTGATTGTTTCATCTGAATGTTTAATCTGTTCCACCTCTTTAAGCTACATCAATAACCAATGTAATACGCCCCCTGGATTTGGTCACCACAGTCACACGGTCAAAGAGCAAGTCAGCCTCGCTGCTGGCCCCTGCTGGCCGCGCCCCGTCACTATCTGTCAAATCCTGTTACAGAGTGCTCTGATGTCTGTGGGAAAAAACTTGAAACTGAGCAAGATGACTATTGCAGCAACACGTCATCAGTAGGATAAAACTAAGCTGTCTCTTGATGGTCTACGACAGGGTGTCCAAACTGGGTCAGAGAGTGCTGGTGTCCTGCATGTTTTAGTTCTCTGCCTGCTTCATCATACCTGAATCTAATGATGACGTCTCCACCAAGGTTGTGAAAAAGAACAATAATGAGCCTTTCATCACAAAGTGGATGGGAGAGGCACCGGATGGAGATCAACGGAGATCAAAGCCGGAGGAAATCTTGGATCCGAGCATCTCCATGGCAAAAGGCCCTGATCTCCTTTGATCTGATAGGAGATCAGCACTGGAGCCATGGAGACGCTCAGATCAAAGGAAATCAGCTTTGTAGAGTTGTAATGTGCTCGTACTCATCCTTACATTTTTCTAGAAATTTGTCTTCAATCACCTTTTCTCTATTTACACTCTCTACTTGAACCTTTACCTGTTTATTTATTTCATATTTTCCAAATATCATGATTTTTGTTTGACCTAGATTTAATGAATTAGATTTCATTTTTCTGAATGTATCTAGTATGTCGTTGAAGAGTTTTTCTAGGATTTGGGAGAATTGTGGGTCTGTAGTTTGTGAAGTGTGTCTGTTTTCAATAACGGTATCCTTACTGGAAGCCTGTTGAATGATACTATGTAGAACCTTCTATGTACTGCTGACATGGTCTTTATTGTTTTCTGGTACTTTCTTAAAAGAATTCTTCTAACATTTTCTCATCATATGAGTGAACTTTGTTTTACATTTCTTGGATTTATTTTCCATCTCCTTCGTTCATCATTTATTGGATTCTCTATGTCATGTATTCTTCTCCTTGGATGCATTTTTTAAGCCCTTTGTCATCCATTAAACATCTTTATATTCCACTTTTTCTCGTATTTATGAATGAGTTCCCAGTCAACTGATTGTACCTCAATAACTAGTTTTTCCAGGGACTGCTCTGTTTTGACTCATTTGTGTTGACATCTATCTGTTGTCTGTTTTAATGTTTCTGTGTTTTTTATTGTAAATAGTAAAAAAACTAAAACAAACAGACATGAAATCACTGATATCATTGACTAATACATCACTTACTTTGATATTATCTATAACATGTGTAAATAAATTATGACCCTCCAAACGACCCCCAGGAGGCCCGGCTGTTGTGTGTGTGTGTGTGTGTGTGTTTGGGCCTGGTTATAGGAGAAGTGAGGATGGAGCAGCCATTTACTGGTAAAACTAACTCACTAACATCTTGGTGAAAATAGAATATATGTTTTTTTCAAATTAAAGTGACAATGAAAGTGAGAACAGGAGTTCCCCCCTCACCTCCAGAGTGAACATAAGTCATGTCTGTATATTACATCCATCATCCATCCATCCATCCATCCATCCATCCATCATCCATCATCCATGATGTGATCCAGCAAACATGTCCAAGCAGTAGTGTTGTGTTGTTGCTTCTCATTGTCAATAGAACCATGAGAAAGTATGAGAGTGACTGATACGCTTGTATGATCACTGGACCTTTTGAAAGCAGTCAGACTCTCATACTGTACCAGTAGCATCTGTGTCATTCACAACCCGTCTCCATCTTAACTGGACTTTCTGTGTACACATATGATTTTGTGTTTTCATCTGTGGACTGGTGACTAGTGAGTGTGTTGCCTTCAGTGGCAAAGGGAAATAAAACCTCTGCATGAAGAGGAATCATGGAGCCTCCCCCTTCTCAGCTCCAAGTGTCCAAATCTGAACAGCTGGTCTGGGCTCTGAGTGGAAGCTGAGGTGGTCATGTGCCTGGGCCTCCAGACTGATCCACTCCACTCCAAGTCCAAGTCCGAGTGTAAAACTCAGTCTCAGTCTCAGTCTCAGTCTCTAGCTTTGTCCACTCTCTCTCTCTCTCTCTCTCTCTCTCGCTCTCTCTCACGGTGCAACCTCAGCTCCGCCCACTGCTCCCAGAGTCCAGATCCATATTTCACTTTCTCTTGTATTGTTTGATTGTACACTCATAGTGACAGGGCGTCTTTTCCTTTATAAATGAGTTCCCAGTCATCCGATTGTACCTCAATAACTAGTTTATCCAGGGATTCCTCTCTTCTGACTCATTTGTAATGATATCCATCTGTTGTCTCTTTTAATCTTTCTGTGGTTTTTATTGGAAATTGTAAAAAAACAAACAGACATGAAATCACTGATATCATTGACTATTAAAGCCCTTGTACGTTTTCTTCATTTGACTTTTATTTGCTGATTGTTTCATCTGAATGTTTAATCTGTTCCACCTCTTTAAGCTACATCAATAACCAATGTAATACGCCCCCTGGATTTGGTCACCACAGTCACACGGTCAAAGAGCAAGTCAGCCTCGCTGCTGGCCCCTGCTGGCCGCGCCCCGTCACTATCTGTCAAATCCTGTTACAGAGTGCTCTGATGTCTGTGGGAAAAAACTTGAAACTGAGCAAGATGACTATTGCAGCAACACGTCATCAGTAGGATAAAACTAAGCTGTCTCTTGATGGTCTACGACAGGGTGTCCAAACTGGGTCAGAGAGTGCTGGTGTCCTGCATGTTTTAGTTCTCTGCCTGCTTCATCATACCTGAATCTAATGATGATGTCTCCACCAAGGTTGTGAAAAAGAACAATAATGAGCCTTTCATCACAAAGTGGATGGGAGAGGCACCGGATGGAGATCAACGGAGATCAAAGCCGGAGGAAATCTTGGATCCGAGCATCTCCATGGCAAAAGGCCCTGATCTCCTTTGATCTGATAGGAGATCAGCACTGGAGCCATGGAGACGCTCAGATCAAAGGAAATCAGCTTTGTAGAGTTGTAATGTGCTCGTACTCATCCTTACATTTTTCTAGAAATTTGTCTTCAATCACCTTTTCTCTATTTACACTCTCTACTTGAACCTTTACCTGTTTATTTATTTCATATTTTCCAAATATCATGATTTTTGTTTGACCTAGATTTAATGAATTAGATTTCATTTCTCTGAATGTATCTAGTATGTCGTTGAAGAGTTTTTCTAGGATTTGGGAGAATTGTGGGTCTGTAGTTTGTGAAGTGTGTCTGTTTTCAATAACGGTATCCTTACTGGAAGCCTGTTGAATGATACTATGTAGAACCTTCTATGTACTGCTGACATGGTCTTTATTGTTTTCTGGTACTTTCTTAAAAGAATTCTTCTAACATTTTCTCATCATATGAGTGAACTTTGTTTTACATTTCTTGGATTTATTTTCCATCTCCTTCGTTCATCATTTATTGGATTCTCTATGTCATGTATTCTTCTCCTTGGATGCATTTTTTAAGCCCTTTGTCATCCATTAAACATCTTTATATTCCACTTTTTCTCGTATTTATAAATGAGTTCCCAGTCATCTGATTGTACCTCAATAACTAGTTTTTCCAGGGACTGCTCTGTTTTGACTCATTTGTGTTGACATCTATCTGTTGTCTGTTTTAATGTTTCTGTGTTTTTTATTGTAAATAGTAAAAAAACTAAAACAAACAGACATGAAATCACTGATATCATTGACTAATACATCACTTACTTTGATATTATCTATAACATGTGTAAATAAATTATGACCCTCCAAACGACCCCCAGGAGGCCCGGCTGTTGTGTGTGTGTGTGTGTGTGTGTGTGTGGGGGTGTGTGTGTGTGTTTGGGCCTGGTTATAGGAGAAGTGAGGATGGAGCAGCCATTTACTGGTAAAACTAACTCACTAACATCTTGGTGAAAATAGAATATATGTTTTTTTCAAATTAAAGTGACAATGAAAGTGAGAACAGGAGTTCCCCCCTCACCTCCAGAGTGAACATAAGTCATGTCTGTATATTACATCCATCATCCATCCATCCATCCATCCATCCATCATCCATCATCCATGATGTGATCCAGCAAACATGTCCAAGCAGTAGTGTTGTGTTGTTGCTTCTCATTGTCAATAGAACCATGAGAAAGTATGAGAGTGACTGATACGCTTGTATGATCACTGGACCTTTTGAAAGCAGTCAGACTCTCATACTGTACCAGTAGCATCTGTGTCATTCACAACCCGTCTCCATCTTAACTGGACTTTCTGTGTACACATATGATTTTGTGTTTTCATCTGTGGACTGGTGACTAGTGAGTGTGTTGCCTTCAGTGGCAAAGGGAAATAAAACCTCTGCATGAAGAGGAATCATGGAGCCTCCCCCTTCTCAGCTCCAAGTGTCCAAATCTGAACAGCTGGTCTGGGCTCTGAGTGGAAGCTGAGGTGGTCATGTGCCTGGGCCTCCAGACTGATCCACTCCAAGTCCAAGTCCAAGTCCGAGTGTAAAACTCAGTCTCAGTCTCAGTCTCAGTCTCTAGCTTTGTCCACTCTCTCTCTCTCTCTCTCTCTCTCTCGCTCTCTCTCACGGTGCAACCTCAGCTCCGCCCACTGCTCCCAGAGTCCAGATCCATATTTCACTTTCTCTTGTATTGTTTGATTGTACACTCATAGTGACAGGGCGTCTTTTCCTTTATAAATGAGTTCCCAGTCATCCGATTGTACCTCAATAACTAGTTTATCCAGGGATTCCTCTCTTCTGACTCATTTGTAATGATATCCATCTGTTGTCTCTTTTAATCTTTCTGTGGTTTTTATTGGAAATAGTAAAAAAACAAACAGACATGAAATCACTGATATCATTGACTAATAAGCCCTTGTACGTTTTCTTCATTTGACTTTTATTTGCTGATTGTTTCATCTGAATGTTTAATCTGTTCCACCTCTTTAAGCTACATCAATAACCAATGTAATACGCCCCCTGGATTTGGTCACCACAGTCACACGGTCAAAGAGCAAGTCAGCCTCGCTGCTGGCCCCTGCTGGCCGCGCCCCGTCACTATCTGTCAAATCCTGTTACAGAGTGCTCTGATGTCTGTGGGAAAAAACTTGAAACTGAGCAAGATGACTATTGCAGCAACACGTCATCAGTAGGATAAAACTAAGCTGTCTCTTGATGGTCTACGACAGGGTGTCCAAACTGGGTCAGAGAGTGCTGGTGTCCTGCATGTTTTAGTTCTCTGCCTGCTTCATCATACCTGAATCTAATGATGACGTCTCCACCAAGGTTGTGAAAAAGAACAATAATGAGCCTTTCATCACAAAGTGGATGGGAGAGGCACCGGATGGAGATCAACGGAGATCAAAGCCGGAGGAAATCTTGGATCCGAGCATCTCCATGGCAAAAGGCCCTGATCTCCTTTGATCTGATAGGAGATCAGCACTGGAGCCATGGAGACGCTCAGATCAAAGGAAATCAGCTTTGTAGAGTTGTAATGTGCTCGTACTCATCCTTACATTTTTCTAGAAATTTGTCTTCAATCACCTTTTCTCTATTTACACTCTCTACTTGAACCTTTACCTGTTTATTTATTTCATATTTTCCAAATATCATGATTTTTGTTTGACCTAGATTTAATGAATTAGATTTCATTTCTCTGAATGTATCTAGTATGTCGTTGAAGAGTTTTTCTAGGATTTGGGAGAATTGTGGGTCTGTAGTTTGTGAAGTGTGTCTGTTTTCAATAACGGTATCCTTACTGGAAGCCTGTTGAATGATACTATGTAGAACCTTCTATGTACTGCTGACATGGTCTTTATTGTTTTCTGGTACTTTCTTAAAAGAATTCTTCTAACATTTTCTCATCATATGAGTGAACTTTGTTTTACATTTCTTGGATTTATTTTCCATCTCCTTCGTTCATCATTTATTGGATTCTCTATGTCATGTATTCTTCTCCTTGGATGCATTTTTTAAGCCCTTTGTCATCCATTAAACATCTTTATATTTCACTTTTTCTCGTATTTATAAATGAGTTCCCAGTCATCTGATTGTACCTCAATAACTAGTTTTTCCAGGGACTGCTCTGTTTTGACTCATTTGTGTTGACATCTATCTGTTGTCTGTTTTAATGTTTCTGTGTTTTTTATTGTAAATAGTAAAAAAACTAAAACAAACAGACATGAAATCACTGATATCATTGACTAATACATCACTTACTTTGATATTATCTATAACATGTGTAAATAAATTATGACCCTCCAAACGACCCCCAGGAGGCCCGGCTGTTGTGTGTGTGTGTGTGTGTGTGTGTGTGTGTGGGGGTGTGTGTGTGTTTGGGCCTGGTTATAGGAGAAGTGAGGATGGAGCAGCCATTTACTGGTAAAACTAACTCACTAACATCTTGGTGAAAATAGAATATATGTTTTTTTCAAATTAAAGTGACAATGAAAGTGAGAACAGGAGTTCCCCCCTCACCTCCAGAGTGAACATAAGTCATGTCTGTATATTACATCCATCATCCATCCATCCATCCATCCATCCATCCATCCATCCATCCATCCATCATCCATCATCCATGATGTGATCCAGCAAACATGTCCAAGCAGTAGTGTTGTGTTGTTGCTTCTCATTGTCAATAGAACCATGAGAAAGTATGAGAGTGACTGATACGCTTGTATGATCACTGGACCTTTTGAAAGCAGTCAGACTCTCATACTGTACCAGTAGCATCTGTGTCATTCACAACCCGTCTCCATCTTAACTGGACTTTCTGTGTACACATATGATTTTGTGTTTTCATCTGTGGACTGGTGACTAGTGAGTGTGTTGCCTTCAGTGGCAAAGGGAAATAAAACCTCTGCATGAAGAGGAATCATGGAGCCTCCCCCTTCTCAGCTCCAAGTGTCCAAATCTGAACAGCTGGTCTGGGCTCTGAGTGGAAGCTGAGGTGGTCATGTGCCTGGGCCTCCAGACTGATCCACTCCACTCCAAGTCCAAGTCCGAGTGTAAAACTCAGTCTCAGTCTCAGTCTCAGTCTCTAGCTTTGTCCACTCTCTCTCTCTCTCTCTCTCTCTCTCTCGCTCTCTCTCACGGTGCAACCTCAGCTCCGCCCACTGCTCCCAGAGTCCAGATCCATATTTCACTTTCTCTTGTATTGTTTGATTGTACACTCATAGTGACAGGGCGTCTTTTCCTTTATAAATGAGTTCCCAGTCATCCGATTGTACCTCAATAACTAGTTTATCCAGGGATTCCTCTCTTCTGACTCATTTGTAATGATATCCATCTGTTGTCTCTTTTAATCTTTCTGTGGTTTTTATTGGAAATAGTAAAAAAACAAACAGACATGAAATCACTGATATCATTGACTAATAAGCCCTTGTACGTTTTCTTCATTTGACTTTTATTTGCTGATTGTTTCATCTGAATGTTTAATCTGTTCCACCTCTTTAAGCTACATCAATAACCAATGTAATACGCCCCCTGGATTTGGTCACCACAGTCACACGGTCAAAGAGCAAGTCAGCCTCGCTGCTGGCCCCTGCTGGCCGCGCCCCGTCACTATCTGTCAAATCCTGTTACAGAGTGCTCTGATGTCTGTGGGAAAAAACTTGAAACTGAGCAAGATGACTATTGCAGCAACACGTCATCAGTAGGATAAAACTAAGCTGTCTCTTGATGGTCTACGACAGGGTGTCCAAACTGGGTCAGAGAGTGCTGGTGTCCTGCATGTTTTAGTTCTCTGCCTGCTTCATCATACCTGAATCTAATGATGACGTCTCCACCAAGGTTGTGAAAAAGAACAATAATGAGCCTTTCATCACAAAGTGGATGGGAGAGGCACCGGATGGAGATCAACGGAGATCAAAGCCGGAGGAAATCTTGGATCCGAGCATCTCCATGGCAAAAGGCCCTGATCTCCTTTGATCTGATAGGAGATCAGCACTGGAGCCATGGAGACGCTCAGATCAAAGGAAATCAGCTTTGTAGAGTTGTAATGTGCTCGTACTCATCCTTACATTTTTCTAGAAATTTGTCTTCAATCACCTTTTCTCTATTTACACTCTCTACTTGAACCTTTACCTGTTTATTTATTTCATATTTTCCAAATATCATGATTTTTGTTTGACCTAGATTTAATGAATTAGATTTCATTTTTCTGAATGTATCTAGTATGTCGTTGAAGAGTTTTTCTAGGATTTGGGAGAATTGTGGGTCTGTAGTTTGTGAAGTGTGTCTGTTTTCAATAACGGTATCCTTACTGGAAGCCTGTTGAATGATACTATGTAGAACCTTCTATGTACTGCTGACATGGTCTTTATTGTTTTCTGGTACTTTCTTAAAAGAATTCTTCTAACATTTTCTCATCATATGAGTGAACTTTGTTTTACATTTCTTGGATTTATTTTCCATCTCCTTCGTTCATCATTTATTGGATTCTCTATGTCATGTATTCTTCTCCTTGGATGCATTTTTTAAGCCCTTTGTCATCCATTAAACATCTTTATATTCCACTTTTTCTCGTATTTATAAATGAGTTCCCAGTCAACTGATTGTACCTCAATAACTAGTTTTTCCAGGGACTGCTCTGTTTTGACTCATTTGTGTTGACATCTATCTGTTGTCTGTTTTAATGTTTCTGTGTTTTTTATTGTAAATAGTAAAAAAACTAAAACAAACAGACATGAAATCACTGATATCATTGACTAATACATCACTTACTTTGATATTATCTATAACATGTGTAAATAAATTATGACCCTCCAAACGACCCCCAGGAGGCCCGGCTGTTGTGTGTGTGTGTGTGTGTGTGTTTGGGCCTGGTTATAGGAGAAGTGAGGATGGAGCAGCCATTTACTGGTAAAACTAACTCACTAACATCTTGGTGAAAATAGAATATATGTTTTTTTCAAATTAAAGTGACAATGAAAGTGAGAACAGGAGTTCCCCCCTCACCTCCAGAGTGAACATAAGTCATGTCTGTATATTACATCCATCATCCATCCATCCATCCATCCATCCATCCATCATCCATCATCCATGATGTGATCCAGCAAACATGTCCAAGCAGTAGTGTTGTGTTGTTGCTTCTCATTGTCAATAGAACCATGAGAAAGTATGAGAGTGACTGATACGCTTGTATGATCACTGGACCTTTTGAAAGCAGTCAGACTCTCATACTGTACCAGTAGCATCTGTGTCATTCACAACCCGTCTCCATCTTAACTGGACTTTCTGTGTACACATATGATTTTGTGTTTTCATCTGTGGACTGGTGACTAGTGAGTGTGTTGCCTTCAGTGGCAAAGGGAAATAAAACCTCTGCATGAAGAGGAATCATGGAGCCTCCCCCTTCTCAGCTCCAAGTGTCCAAATCTGAACAGCTGGTCTGGGCTCTGAGTGGAAGCTGAGGTGGTCATGTGCCTGGGCCTCCAGACTGATCCACTCCACTCCAAGTCCAAGTCCGAGTGTAAAACTCAAACTCAGTCTCAGTCTCAGTCTCAGTCTCTAGCTTTGTCCACTCTCTCTCTCTCTCTCTCTCTCTCTCTCGCTCTCTCTCACGGTGCAACCTCAGCTCCGCCCACTGCTCCCAGAGTCCAGATCCATATTTCACTTTCTCTTGTATTGTTTGATTGTACACTCATAGTGACAGGGCGTCTTTTCCTTTATAAATGAGTTCCCAGTCATCCGATTGTACCTCAATAACTAGTTTATCCAGGGATTCCTCTCTTCTGACTCATTTGTAATGATATCCATCTGTTGTCTCTTTTAATCTTTCTGTGGTTTTTATTGGAAATAGTAAAAAAACAAACAGACATGAAATCACTGATATCATTGACTAATAAGCCCTTGTACGTTTTCTTCATTTGACTTTTATTTGCTGATTGTTTCATCTGAATGTTTAATCTGTTCCACCTCTTTAAGCTACATCAATAACCAATGTAATACGCCCCCTGGATTTGGTCACCACAGTCACACGGTCAAAGAGCAAGTCAGCCTCGCTGCTGGCCCCTGCTGGCCGCGCCCCGTCACTATCTGTCAAATCCTGTTACAGAGTGCTCTGATGTCTGTGGGAAAAAACTGGAAACTGAGCAAGATGACTATTGCAGCAACACGTCATCAGTAGGATAAAACTAAGCTGTCTCTTGATGGTCTACGACAGGGTGTCCAAACTGGGTCAGAGAGTGCTGGTGTCCTGCATGTTTTAGTTCTCTGCCTGCTTCATCATACCTGAATCTAATGATGACGTCATCACCAAGGTTGTGAAAAAGAACAATAATGAGCCTTTCATCACAAAGTGGATGGGAGAGGCACCGGATGGAGATCAACGGAGATCAAAGCCGGAGGAAATCTTGGATCTGAGCATCTCCATGGCAAAAGGCCCTGATCTCCTTTGATCTGATAGGAGATCAGCACTGGAGCCATGGAGACGCTCAGATCAAAGGAAATCAGCTTTGTAGAGTTGTAATGTGCTCGTACTCATCCTTACATTTTTCTAGAAATTTGTCTTCAATCACCTTTTCTCTATTTACACTCTCTACTTGAACCTTTACCTGTTTATTTATTTCATATTTTCCAAATATCATGATTTTTGTTTGACCTAGATTTAATGAATTAGATTTCATTTCTCTGAATGTATCTAGTATGTCGTTGAAGAGTTTTTCTAGGATTTGGGAGAATTGTGGGTCTGTAGTTTGTGAAGTGTGTCTGTTTTCAATAACGGTATCCTTACTGGAAGCCTGTTGAATGATACTATGTAGAACCTTCTATGTACTGCTGACATGGTCTTTATTGTTTTCTGGTACTTTCTTAAAAGAATTCTTCTAACATTTTCTCATCATATGAGTGAACTTTGTTTTACATTTCTTGGATTTATTTTCCATCTCCTTCGTTCATCATTTATTGGATTCTCTATGTCATGTATTCTTCTCCTTGGATGCATTTTTTAAGCCCTTTGTCATCCATTAAACATCTTTATATTCCACTTTTTCTCGTATTTATAAATGAGTTCCCAGTCATCTGATTGTACCTCAATAACTAGTTTTTCCAGGGACTGCTCTGTTTTGACTCATTTGTGTTGACATCTATCTGTTGTCTGTTTTAATGTTTCTGTGTTTTTTATTGTAAATAGTAAAAAAACTAAAACAAACAGACATGAAATCACTGATATCATTGACTAATACATCACTTACTTTGATATTATCTATAACATGTGTAAATAAATTATGACCCTCCAAACGACCCCCAGGAGGCCCGGCTGTTGTGTGTGTGTGTGTGTGTGTGTGTGTGTGTGGGGGGGGGGGGGGGGGGGGGGGGTGTTTTGGCCTGGTTATAGGAGAAGTGAGGATGGAGCAGCCATTTACTGGTAAAACTAACTCACTAACATCTTGGTGAAAATAGAATATATGTTTTTTCAAATTAAAGTGACAATGAAAGTGAGAACAGGAGTTCCCCCCTCACCTCCAGAGTGAACATAAGTCATAACTGTATATTACATCCATCATCCATCCATCCATCCATCCATCCATCATCCATCATCCATGATGTGATCCAGCAAACATGTCCAAGCAGTAGTGTTGTGTTGTTGCTTCTCATTGTCAATAGAACCATGAGAAAGTATGAGAGTGACTGATACGCTTGTATGATCACTGGACCTTTTGAAAGCAGTCAGACTCTCATACTGTACCAGTAGCATCTGTGTCATTCACAACCCGTCTCCATCTTAACTGGACTTTCTGTGTACACATATGATTTTGTGTTTTCATCTGTGGACTGGTGACTAGTGAGTGTGTTGCCTTCAGTGGCAAAGGGAAATAAAACCTCTGCATGAAGAGGAATCATGGAGCCTCCCCCTTCTCAGCTCCAAGTGTCCAAATCTGAACAGCTGGTCTGGGCTCTGAGTGGAAGCTGAGGTGGTCATGTGCCTGGGCCTCCAGACTGATCCACTCCACTCCAAGTCCAAGTCCGAGTGTAAAACTCAGTCTCAGTTTCAGTCTCAGTCTCTAGCTTTGTCCACTCTCTCTCTCTCTCTCTCTCTCTCTCGCTCTCTCTCACGGTGCAACCTCAGCTCCGCCCACTGCTCCCAGAGTCCAGATCCATATTTCACTTTCTCTTGTATTGTTTGATTGTACACTCATAGTGACAGGGCGTCTTTTCCTTTATAAATGAGTTCCCAGTCATCCGATTGTACCTCAATAACTAGTTTATCCAGGGATTCCTCTCTTCTGACTCATTTGTAATGATATCCATCTGTTGTCTCTTTTAATCTTTCTGTGGTTTTTATTGGAAATAGTAAAAAAACAAACAGACATGAAATCACTGATATCATTGACTAATAAGCCCTTGTACGTTTTCTTCATTTGACTTTTATTTGCTGATTGTTTCATCTGAATGTTTAATCTGTTCCACCTCTTTAAGCTACATCAATAACCAATGTAATACGCCCCCTGGATTTGGTCACCACAGTCACACGGTCAAAGAGCAAGTCAGCCTCGCTGCTGGCCCCTGCTGGCCGCGCCCCGTCACTATCTGTCAAATCCTGTTACAGAGTGCTCTGATGTCTGTGGGAAAAAACTTGAAACTGAGCAAGATGACTATTGCAGCAACACGTCATCAGTAGGATAAAACTAAGCTGTCTCTTGATGGTCTACGACAGGGTGTCCAAACTGGGTCAGAGAGTGCTGGTGTCCTGCATGTTTTAGTTCTCTGCCTGCTTCATCATACCTGAATCTAATGATGATGTCTCCACCAAGGTTGTGAAAAAGAACAATAATGAGCCTTTCATCACAAAGTGGATGGGAGAGGCACCGGATGGAGATCAACGGAGATCAAAGCCGGAGGAAATCTTGGATCCGAGCATCTCCATGGCAAAAGGCCCTGATCTCCTTTGATCTGATAGGAGATCAGCACTGGAGCCATGGAGACGCTCAGATCAAAGGAAATCAGCTTTGTAGAGTTGTAATGTGCTCGTACTCATCCTTACATTTTTCTAGAAATTTGTCTTCAATCACCTTTTCTCTATTTACACTCTCTACTTGAACCTTTACCTGTTTATTTATTTCATATTTTCCAAATATCATGATTTTTGTTTGACCTAGATTTAATGAATTAGATTTCATTTCTCTGAATGTATCTAGTATGTCGTTGAAGAGTTTTTCTAGGATTTGGGAGAATTGTGGGTCTGTAGTTTGTGAAGTGTGTCTGTTTTCAATAACGGTATCCTTACTGGAAGCCTGTTGAATGATACTATGTAGAACCTTCTATGTACTGCTGACATGGTCTTTATTGTTTTCTGGTACTTTCTTAAAAGAATTCTTCTAACATTTTCTCATCATATGAGTGAACTTTGTTTTACATTTCTTGGATTTATTTTCCATCTCCTTCGTTCATCATTTATTGGATTCTCTATGTCATGTATTCTTCTCCTTGGATGCATTTTTTAAGCCCTTTGTCATCCATTAAACATCTTTATATTTCACTTTTTCTCGTATTTATAAATGAGTTCCCAGTCATCTGATTGTACCTCAATAACTAGTTTTTCCAGGGACTGCTCTGTTTTGACTCATTTGTGTTGACATCTATCTGTTGTCTGTTTTAATGTTTCTGTGTTTTTTATTGTAAATAGTAAAAAAACTAAAACAAACAGACATGAAATCACTGATATCATTGACTAATACATCACTTACTTTGATATTATCTATAACATGTGTAAATAAATTATGACCCTCCAAACGACCCCCAGGAGGCCCGGCTGTTGTGTGTGTGTGTGTGTGTGTGGGGGGGGGGGGCGGGGGGGGGGGGGGGGGGGTGTTTTGGCCTGGTTATAGGAGAAGTGAGGATGGAGCAGCCATTTACTGGTAAAACTAACTCACTAACATCTTGGTGAAAATAGAATATATGTTTTTTCAAATTAAAGTGACAATGAAAGTGAGAACAGGAGTTCCCCCCTCACCTCCAGAGTGAACATAAGTCATAACTGTATATTACATCCATCATCCATCCATCCATCCATCCATCCATCATCCATCATCCATGATGTGATCCAGCAAACATGTCCAAGCAGTAGTGTTGTGTTGTTGCTTCTCATTGTCAATAGAACCATTAGAAAGTATGAGAGTGACTGATACGCTTGTATGATCACTGGACCTTTTGAAAGCAGTCAGACTCTCATACTGTACCAGTAGCATCTGTGTCATTCACAACCCGTCTCCATCTTAACTGGACTTTCTGTGTACACATATGATTTTGTGTTTTCATCTGTGGACTGGTGACTAGTGAGTGTGTTGCCTTCAGTGGCAAAGGGAAATAAAACCTCTGCATGAAGAGGAATCATGGAGCCTCCCCCTTCTCAGCTCCAAGTGTCCAAATCTGAACAGCTGGTCTGGGCTCTGAGTGGAAGCTGAGGTGGTCATGTGCCTGGGCCTCCAGACTGATCCACTCCACTCCAAGTCCAAGTCCGAGTGTAAAACTCAGTCTCAGTTTCAGTCTCAGTCTCTAGCTTTGTCCACTCTCTCTCTCTCTCTCTCTCTCTCTCGCTCTCTCTCACGGTGCAACCTCAGCTCCGCCCACTGCTCCCAGAGTCCAGATCCATATTTCACTTTCTCTTGTATTGTTTGATTGTACACTCATAGTGACAGGGCGTCTTTTCCTTTATAAATGAGTTCCCAGTCATCCGATTGTACCTCAATAACTAGTTTATCCAGGGATTCCTCTCTTCTGACTCATTTGTAATGATATCCATCTGTTGTCTCTTTTAATCTTTCTGTGGTTTTTATTGGAAATAGTAAAAAAACAAACAGACATGAAATCACTGATATCATTGACTAATAAGCCCTTGTACGTTTTCTTCATTTGACTTTTATTTGCTGATTGTTTCATCTGAATGTTTAATCTGTTCCACCTCTTTAAGCTACATCAATAACCAATGTAATACGCCCCCTGGATTTGGTCACCACAGTCACACGGTCAAAGAGCAAGTCAGCCTCGCTGCTGGCCCCTGCTGGCCGCGCCCCGTCACTATCTGTCAAATCCTGTTACAGAGTGCTCTGATGTCTGTGGGAAAAAACTTGAAACTGAGCAAGATGACTATTGCAGCAACACGTCATCAGTAGGATAAAACTAAGCTGTCTCTTGATGGTCTACGACAGGGTGTCCAAACTGGGTCAGAGAGTGCTGGTGTCCTGCATGTTTTAGTTCTCTGCCTGCTTCATCATACCTGAATCTAATGATGATGTCTCCACCAAGGTTGTGAAAAAGAACAATAATGAGCCTTTCATCACAAAGTGGATGGGAGAGGCACCGGATGGAGATCAACGGAGATCAAAGCCGGAGGAAATCTTGGATCCGAGCATCTCCATGGCAAAAGGCCCTGATCTCCTTTGATCTGATAGGAGATCAGCACTGGAGCCATGGAGACGCTCAGATCAAAGGAAATCAGCTTTGTAGAGTTGTAATGTGCTCGTACTCATCCTTACATTTTTCTAGAAATTTGTCTTCAATCACCTTTTCTCTATTTACACTCTCTACTTGAACCTTTACCTGTTTATTTATTTCATATTTTCCAAATATCATGATTTTTGTTTGACCTAGATTTAATGAATTAGATTTCATTTCTCTGAATGTATCTAGTATGTCGTTGAAGAGTTTTTCTAGGATTTGGGAGAATTGTGGGTCTGTAGTTTGTGAAGTGTGTCTGTTTTCAATAACGGTATCCTTACTGGAAGCCTGTTGAATGATACTATGTAGAACCTTCTATGTACTGCTGACATGGTCTTTATTGTTTTCTGGTACTTTCTTAAAAGAATTCTTCTAACATTTTCTCATCATATGAGTGAACTTTGTTTTACATTTCTTGGATTTATTTTCCATCTCCTTCGTTCATCATTTATTGGATTCTCTATGTCATGTATTCTTCTCCTTGGATGCATTTTTTAAGCCCTTTGTCATCCATTAAACATCTTTATATTTCACTTTTTCTCGTATTTATAAATGAGTTCCCAGTCATCTGATTGTACCTCAATAACTAGTTTTTCCAGGGACTGCTCTGTTTTGACTCATTTGTGTTGACATCTATCTGTTGTCTGTTTTAATGTTTCTGTGTTTTTTATTGTAAATAGTAAAAAAACTAAAACAAACAGACATGAAATCACTGATATCATTGACTAATACATCACTTACTTTGATATTATCTATAACATGTGTAAATAAATTATGACCCTCCAAACGACCCCCAGGAGGCCCGGCTGTTGTGTGTGTGTGTGTGTGTGTGTTTGGGCCTGGTTATAGGAGAAGTGAGGATGGAGCAGCCATTTACTGGTAAAACTAACTCACTAACATCTTGGTGAAAATAGAATATATGTTTTTTTCAAATTAAAGTGACAATGAAAGTGAGAACAGGAGTTCCCCCCTCACCTCCAGAGTGAACATAAGTCATGTCTGTATATTACATCCATCATCCATCCATCCATCCATCCATCCATCCATCATCCATCATCCATGATGTGATCCAGCAAACATGTCCAAGCAGTAGTGTTGTGTTGTTGCTTCTCATTGTCAATAGAACCATGAGAAAGTATGAGAGTGACTGATACGCTTGTATGATCACTGGACCTTTTGAAAGCAGTCAGACTCTCATACTGTACCAGTAGCATCTGTGTCATTCACAACCCGTCTCCATCTTAACTGGACTTTCTGTGTACACATATGATTTTGTGTTTTCATCTGTGGACTGGTGACTAGTGAGTGTGTTGCCTTCAGTGGCAAAGGGAAATAAAACCTCTGCATGAAGAGGAATCATGGAGCCTCCCCCTTCTCAGCTCCAAGTGTCCAAATCTGAACAGCTGGTCTGGGCTCTGAGTGGAAGCTGAGGTGGTCATGTGCCTGGGCCTCCAGACTGATCCACTCCACTCCAAGTCCAAGTCCGAGTGTAAAACTCAGTCTCAGTCTCAGTCTCTAGCTTTGTCCACTCTCTCTCTCTCTCTCTCTCTCTCTCGCTCTCTCTCACGGTGCAACCTCAGCTCCGCCCACTGCTCCCAGAGTCCAGATCCATATTTCACTTTCTCTTGTATTGTTTGATTGTACACTCATAGTGACAGGGCGTCTTTTCCTTTATAAATGAGTTCCCAGTCATCCGATTGTACCTCAATAACTAGTTTATCCAGGGATTCCTCTCTTCTGACTCATTTGTAATGATATCCATCTGTTGTCTCTTTTAATCTTTCTGTGGTTTTTATTGGAAATAGTAAAAAAACAAACAGACATGAAATCACTGATATCATTGACTAATAAGCCCTTGTACGTTTTCTTCATTTGACTTTTATTTGCTGATTGTTTCATCTGAATGTTTAATCTGTTCCACCTCTTTAAGCTACATCAATAACCAATGTAATACGCCCCCTGGATTTGGTCACCACAGTCACACGGTCAAAGAGCAAGTCAGCCTCGCTGCTGGCCCCTGCTGGCCGCGCCCCGTCACTATCTGTCAAATCCTGTTACAGAGTGCTCTGATGTCTGTGGGAAAAAACTTGAAACTGAGCAAGATGACTATTGCAGCAACACGTCATCAGTAGGATAAAACTAAGCTGTCTCTTGATGGTCTACGACAGGGTGTCCAAACTGGGTCAGAGAGTGCTGGTGTCCTGCATGTTTTAGTTCTCTGCCTGCTTCATCATACCTGAATCTAATGATGACGTCATCACCAAGGTTGTGAAAAAGAACAATAATGAGCCTTTCATCACAAAGTGGATGGGAGAGGCACCGGATGGAGATCAACGGAGATCAAAGCCGGAGGAAATCTTGGATCTGAGCATCTCCATGGCAAAAGGCCCTGATCTCCTTTGATCTGATAGGAGATCAGCACTGGAGCCATGGAGACGCTCAGATCAAAGGAAATCAGCTTTGTAGAGTTGTAATGTGCTCGTACTCATCCTTACATTTTTCTAGAAATTTGTCTTCAATCACCTTTTCTCTATTTACACTCTCTACTTGAACCTTTACCTGTTTATTTATTTCATATTTTCCAAATATCATGATTTTTGTTTGACCTAGATTTAATGAATTAGATTTCATTTCTCTGAATGTATCTAGTATGTCGTTGAAGAGTTTTTCTAGGATTTGGGAGAATTGTGGGTCTGTAGTTTGTGAAGTGTGTCTGTTTTCAATAACGGTATCCTTACTGGAAGCCTGTTGAATGATACTATGTAGAACCTTCTATGTACTGCTGACATGGTCTTTATTGTTTTCTGGTACTTTCTTAAAAGAATTCTTCTAACATTTTCTCATCATATGAGTGAACTTTGTTTTACATTTCTTGGATTTATTTTCCATCTCCTTCGTTCATCATTTATTGGATTCTCTATGTCATGTATTCTTCTCCTTGGATGCATTTTTTAAGCCCTTTGTCATCCATTAAACATCTTTATATTCCACTTTTTCTCGTATTTATAAATGAGTTCCCAGTCATCTGATTGTACCTCAATAACTAGTTTTTCCAGGGACTGCTCTGTTTTGACTCATTTGTGTTGACATCTATCTGTTGTCTGTTTTAATGTTTCTGTGGTTTTTATTGTAAATAGTAAAAAAACTAAAACAAACAGACATGAAATCACTGATATCATTGACTAATACATCACTTACTTTGATATTATCTATAACATGTGTAAATAAATTATGACCCTCCAAACGACCCCAGGAGGCCCGGCTGTTGTGTGTGTGTGTGTGTGTGTGTGTGGGGGGGTGTGTGTGTGTGTTTGGGCCTGGTTATAGGAGAAGTGAGGATGGAGCAGCCATTTACTGGTAAAACTAACTCACTAACATCTTGGTGAAAATAGAATATATGTTTTTTTCAAATTAAAGTGACAATGAAAGTGAGAACAGGAGTTCCCCCCTCACCTCCAGAGTGAACATAAGTCATGTCTGTATATTACATCCATCATCCATCCATCCATCCATCCATCCATCCATCATCCATCATCCATGATGTGATCCAGCAAACATGTCCAAGCAGTAGTGTTGTGTTGTTGCTTCTCATTGTCAATAGAACCATGAGAAAGTATGAGAGTGACTGATACGCTTGTATGATCACTGGACCTTTTGAAAGCAGTCAGACTCTCATACTGTACCAGTAGCATCTGTGTCATTCACAACCCGTCTCCATCTTAACTGGACTTTCTGTGTACACATATGATTTTGTGTTTTCATCTGTGGACTGGTGACTAGTGAGTGTGTTGCCTTCAGTGGCAAAGGGAAATAAAACCTCTGCATGAAGAGGAATCATGGAGCCTCCCCCTTCTCAGCTCCAAGTGTCCAAATCTGAACAGCTGGTCTGGGCTCTGAGTGGAAGCTGAGGTGGTCATGTGCCTGGGCCTCCAGACTGATCCACTCCACTCCAAGTCCAAGTCCGAGTGTAAAACTCAGTCTCAGTCTCAGTCTCTAGCTCTGTCCACTCTCTCTCTCTCTCTCTCTCTCTCTCTCTCTCTCTCTCTCTCGCTCTCTCTCACGGTGCAACCTCAGCTCCGCCCACTGCTCCCAGAGTCCAGATCCATATTTCACTTTCTCTTGTATTGTTTGATTGTACACTCATAGTGACAGGGCGTCTTTTCCTTTATAAATGAGTTCCCAGTCATCCGATTGTACCTCAATAACTAGTTTATCCAGGGATTCCTCTCTTCTGACTCATTTGTAATGATATCCATCTGTTGTCTCTTTTAATCTTTCTGTGGTTTTTATTGGAAATAGTAAAAGAACAAACAGACATGAAATCACTGATATCATTGACTAATAAGCCCTTGTACGTTTTCTTCATTTGACTTTTATTTGCTGATTGTTTCATCTGAATGTTTAATCTGTTCCACCTCTTTAAGCTACATCAATAACCAATGTAATACGCCCCCTGGATTTGGTCACCACAGTCACACGGTCAAAGAGCAAGTCAGCCTCGCTGCTGGCCCCTGCTGGCCGCGCCCCGTCACTATCTGTCAAATCCTGTTACAGAGTGCTCTGATGTCTGTGGGAAAAAACTTGAAACTGAGCAAGATGACTATTGCAGCAACACGTCATCAGTAGGATAAAACTAAGCTGTCTCTTGATGGTCTACGACAGGGTGTCCAAACTGGGTCAGAGAGTGCTGGTGTCCTGCATGTTTTAGTTCTCTGCCTGCTTCATCATACCTGAATCTAATGATGACGTCATCACCAAGGTTGTGAAAAAGAACAATAATGAGCCTTTCATCACAAAGTGGATGGGAGAGGCACCGGATGGAGATCAACGGAGATCAAAGCCGGAGGAAATCTTGGATCTGAGCATCTCCAGGGCAAAAGGCCCTGATCTCCTTTGATCTGATAGGAGATCAGCACTGGAGCCATGGAGACGCTCAGATCAAAGGAAATCAGCTTTGTAGAGTTGTAATGTGCTCGTACTCATCCTTACATTTTTCTAGAAATTTGTCTTCAATCACCTTTTCTCTATTTACACTCTCTACTTGAACCTTTACCTGTTTATTTATTTCATATTTTCCAAATATCATGATTTTTGTTTGACCTAGATTTAATGAATTAGATTTCATTTCTCTGAATGTATCTAGTATGTCGTTGAAGAGTTTTTCTAGGATTTGGGAGAATTGTGGGTCTGTAGTTTGTGAAGTGTGTCTGTTTTCAATAACGGTATCCTTACTGGAAGCCTGTTGAATGATACTATGTAGAACCTTCTATGTACTGCTGACATGGTCTTTATTGTTTTCTGGTACTTTCTTAAAAGAATTCTTCTAACATTTTCTCATCATATGAGTGAACTTTGTTTTACATTTCTTGGATTTATTTTCCATCTCCTTCGTTCATCATTTATTGGATTCTCTATGTCATGTATTCTTCTCCTTGGATGCATTTTTTAAGCCCTTTGTCATCCATTAAACATCTTTATATTCCACTTTTTCTCGTATTTATAAATGAGTTCCCAGTCATCTGATTGTACCTCAATAACTAGTTTTTCCAGGGACTGCTCTGTTTTGACTCATTTGTGTTGACATCTATCTGTTGTCTGTTTTAATGTTTCTGTGTTTTTTATTGTAAATAGTAAAAAAACTAAAACAAACAGACATGAAATCACTGATATCATTGACTAATACATCACTTACTTTGATATTATCTATAACATGTGTAAATAAATTATGACCCTCCAAACGACCCCCAGGAGGCCCGGCTGTTGTGTGTGTGTGTGTGTGTGTTTGGGCCTGGTTATAGGAGAAGTGAGGATGGAGCAGCCATTTACTGGTAAAACTAACTCACTAACATCTTGGTGAAAATAGAATATATGTTTTTTTCAAATTAAAGTGACAATGAAAGTGAGAACAGGAGTTCCCCCCTCACCTCCAGAGTGAACATAAGTCATGTCTGTATATTACATCCATCATCCATCCATCCATCCATCCATCCATCCATCCATCCATCCATCATCCATCATCCATGATGTGATCCAGCAAACATGTCCAAGCAGTAGTGTTGTGTTGTTGCTTCTCATTGTCAATAGAACCATGAGAAAGTATGAGAGTGACTGATACGCTTGTATGATCACTGGACCTTTTGAAAGCAGTCAGACTCTCATACTGTACCAGTAGCATCTGTGTCATTCACAACCCGTCTCCATCTTAACTGGACTTTCTGTGTACACATATGATTTTGTGTTTTCATCTGTGGACTGGTGACTAGTGAGTGTGTTGCCTTCAGTGGCAAAGGGAAATAAAACCTCTGCATGAAGAGGAATCATGGAGCCTCCCCCTTCTCAGCTCCAAGTGTCCAAATCTGAACAGCTGGTCTGGGCTCTGAGTGGAAGCTGAGGTGGTCATGTGCCTGGGCCTCCAGACTGATCCACTCCACTCCAAGTCCAAGTCCGAGTGTAAAACTCAGTCTCAGTCTCAGTCTCTAGCTTTGTCCACTCTCTCTCTCTCTCTCTCTCTCTCTCTCTCGCTCTCTCTCACGGTGCAACCTCAGCTCCGCCCACTGCTCCCAGAGTCCAGATCCATATTTCACTTTCTCTTGTATTGTTTGATTGTACACTCATAGTGACAGGGCGTCTTTTCCTTTATAAATGAGTTCCCAGTCATCCGATTGTACCTCAATAACTAGTTTATCCAGGGATTCCTCTCTTCTGACTCATTTGTAATGATATCCATCTGTTGTCTCTTTTAATCTTTCTGTGGTTTTTATTGGAAATAGTAAAAAAACAAACAGACATGAAATCACTGATATCATTGACTAATAAGCCCTTGTACGTTTTCTTCATTTGACTTTTATTTGCTGATTGTTTCATCTGAATGTTTAATCTGTTCCACCTCTTTAAGCTACATCAATAACCAATGTAATACGCCCCCTGGATTTGGTCACCACAGTCACACGGTCAAAGAGCAAGTCAGCCTCGCTGCTGGCCCCTGCTGGCCGCGCCCCGTCACTATCTGTCAAATCCTGTTACAGAGTGCTCTGATGTCTGTGGGAAAAAACTTGAAACTGAGCAAGATGACTATTGCAGCAACACGTCATCAGTAGGATAAAACTAAGCTGTCTCTTGATGGTCTACGACAGGGTGTCCAAACTGGGTCAGAGAGTGCTGGTGTCCTGCATGTTTTAGTTCTCTGCCTGCTTCATCATACCTGAATCTAATGATGACGTCATCACCAAGGTTGTGAAAAAGAACAATAATGAGCCTTTCATCACAAAGTGGATGGGAGAGGCACCGGATGGAGATCAACGGAGATCAAAGCCGGAGGAAATCTTGGATCTGAGCATCTCCATGGCAAAAGGCCCTGATCTCCTTTGATCTGATAGGAGATCAGCACTGGAGCCATGGAGACGCTCAGATCAAAGGAAATCAGCTTTGTAGAGTTGTAATGTGCTCGTACTCATCCTTACATTTTTCTAGAAATTTGTCTTCAATCACCTTTTCTCTATTTACACTCTCTACTTGAACCTTTACCTGTTTATTTATTTCATATTTTCCAAATATCATGATTTTTGTTTGACCTAGATTTAATGAATTAGATTTCATTTCTCTGAATGTATCTAGTATGTCGTTGAAGAGTTTTTCTAGGATTTGGGAGAATTGTGGGTCTGTAGTTTGTGAAGTGTGTCTGTTTTCAATAACGGTATCCTTACTGGAAGCCTGTTGAATGATACTATGTAGAACCTTCTATGTACTGCTGACATGGTCTTTATTGTTTTCTGGTACTTTCTTAAAAGAATTCTTCTAACATTTTCTCATCATATGAGTGAACTTTGTTTTACATTTCTTGGATTTATTTTCCATCTCCTTCGTTCATCATTTATTGGATTCTCTATGTCATGTATTCTTCTCCTTGGATGCATTTTTTAAGCCCTTTGTCATCCATTAAACATCTTTATATTCCACTTTTTCTCGTATTTATGAATGAGTTCCCAGTCATCTGATTGTACCTCAATAACTAGTTTTTCCAGGGACTGCTCTGTTTTGACTCATTTGTGTTGACATCTATCTGTTGTCTGTTTTAATGTTTCTGTGTTTTTTATTGTAAATAGTAAAAAAACTAAAACAAACAGACATGAAATCACTGATATCATTGACTAATACATCACTTACTTTGATATTATCTATAACATGTGTAAATAAATTATGACCCTCCAAACGACCCCAGGAGGCCCGGCTGTTGTGTGTGTGTGTGTGTGTGTGTGTGGGGGGGTGTGTGTGTGTGTTTGGGCCTGGTTATAGGAGAAGTGAGGATGGAGCAGCCATTTACTGGTAAAACTAACTCACTAACATCTTGGTGAAAATAGAATATATGTTTTTTTCAAATTAAAGTGACAATGAAAGTGAGAACAGGAGTTCCCCCCTCACCTCCAGAGTGAACATAAGTCATGTCTGTATATTACATCCATCATCCATCCATCCATCCATCCATCCATCCATCATCCATCATCCATGATGTGATCCAGCAAACATGTCCAAGCAGTAGTGTTGTGTTGTTGCTTCTCATTGTCAATAGAACCATGAGAAAGTATGAGAGTGACTGATACGCTTGTATGATCACTGGACCTTTTGAAAGCAGTCAGACTCTCATACTGTACCAGTAGCATCTGTGTCATTCACAACCCGTCTCCATCTTAACTGGACTTTCTGTGTACACATATGATTTTGTGTTTTCATCTGTGGACTGGTGACTAGTGAGTGTGTTGCCTTCAGTGGCAAAGGGAAATAAAACCTCTGCATGAAGAGGAATCATGGAGCCTCCCCCTTCTCAGCTCCAAGTGTCCAAATCTGAACAGCTGGTCTGGGCTCTGAGTGGAAGCTGAGGTGGTCATGTGCCTGGGCCTCCAGACTGATCCACTCCACTCCAAGTCCAAGTCCGAGTGTAAAACTCAGTCTCAGTCTCAGTCTCTAGCTTTGTCCACTCTCTCTCTCTCTCTCTCTCTCTCTCTCTCTCTCTCTCTCTCTCTCGCTCTCTCTCACGGTGCAACCTCAGCTCCGCCCACTGCTCCCAGAGTCCAGATCCATATTTCACTTTCTCTTGTATTGTTTGATTGTACACTCATAGTGACAGGGCGTCTTTTCCTTTATAAATGAGTTCCCAGTCATCCGATTGTACCTCAATAACTAGTTTATCCAGGGATTCCTCTCTTCTGACTCATTTGTAATGATATCCATCTGTTGTCTCTTTTAATCTTTCTGTGGTTTTTATTGGAAATAGTAAAAAAACAAACAGACATGAAATCACTGATATCATTGACTAATAAGCCCTTGTACGTTTTCTTCATTTGACTTTTATTTGCTGATTGTTTCATCTGAATGTTTAATCTGTTCCACCTCTTTAAGCTACATCAATAACCAATGTAATACGCCCCCTGGATTTGGTCACCACAGTCACACGGTCAAAGAGCAAGTCAGCCTCGCTGCTGGCCCCTGCTGGCCGCGCCCCGTCACTATCTGTCAAATCCTGTTACAGAGTGCTCTGATGTCTGTGGGAAAAAACTTGAAACTGAGCAAGATGACTATTGCAGCAACACGTCATCAGTAGGATAAAACTAAGCTGTCTCTTGATGGTCTACGACAGGGTGTCCAAACTGGGTCAGAGAGTGCTGGTGTCCTGCATGTTTTAGTTCTCTGCCTGCTTCATCATACCTGAATCTAATGATGACGTCATCACCAAGGTTGTGAAAAAGAACAATAATGAGCCTTTCATCACAAAGTGGATGGGAGAGGCACCGGATTGAGATCAACGGAGATCAAAGCCGGAGGAAATCTTGGATCTGAGCATCTCCAGGGCAAAAGGCCCTGATCTCCTTTGATCTGATAGGAGATCAGCACTGGAGCCATGGAGACGCTCAGATCAAAGGAAATCAGCTTTGTAGAGTTGTAATGTGCTCGTACTCATCCTTACATTTTTCTAGAAATTTGTCTTCAATCACCTTTTCTCTATTTACACTCTCTACTTGAACCTTTACCTGTTTATTTATTTCATATTTTCCAAATATCATGATTTTTGTTTGACCTAGATTTAATGAATTAGATTTCATTTCTCTGAATGTATCTAGTATGTCGTTGAAGAGTTTTTCTAGGATTTGGGAGAATTGTGGGTCTGTAGTTTGTGAAGTGTGTCTGTTTTCAATAACGGTATCCTTACTGGAAGCCTGTTGAATGATACTATGTAGAACCTTCTATGTACTGCTGACATGGTCTTTATTGTTTTCTGGTACTTTCTTAAAAGAATTCTTCTAACATTTTCTCATCATATGAGTGAACTTTGTTTTACATTTCTTGGATTTATTTTCCATCTCCTTCGTTCATCATTTATTGGATTCTCTATGTCATGTATTCTTCTCCTTGGATGCATTTTTTAAGCCCTTTGTCATCCATTAAACATCTTTATATTCCACTTTTTCTCGTATTTATAAATGAGTTCCCAGTCATCTGATTGTACCTCAATAACTAGTTTTTCCAGGGACTGCTCTGTTTTGACTCATTTGTGTTGACATCTATCTGTTGTCTGTTTTAATGTTTCTGTGTTTTTTATTGTAAATAGTAAAAAAACTAAAACAAACAGACATGAAATCACTGATATCATTGACTAATACATCACTTACTTTGATATTATCTATAACATGTGTAAATAAATTATGACCCTCCAAACGACCCCCAGGAGGCCCGGCTGTTGTGTGTGTGTGTGTGTGTGTGGGGGGGGGGGGGTGTTTGGGCCTGGTTATAGGAGAAGTGAGGATGGAGCAGCCATTTACTGGTAAAACTAACTCACTAACATCTTGGTGAAAATAGAATATATGTTTTTTTCAAATTAAAGTGACAATGAAAGTGAGAACAGGAGTTCCCCCCTCACCTCCAGAGTGAACATAAGTCATGTCTGTATATTACATCCATCATCCATCCATCCATCCATCCATCCATCCATCCATCCATCATCCATCATCCATGATGTGATCCAGCAAACATGTCCAAGCAGTAGTGTTGTGTTGTTGCTTCTCATTGTCAATAGAACCATGAGAAAGTATGAGAGTGACTGATACGCTTGTATGATCACTGGACCTTTTGAAAGCAGTCAGACTCTCATACTGTACCAGTAGCATCTGTGTCATTCACAACCCGTCTCCATCTTAACTGGACTTTCTGTGTACACATATGATTTTGTGTTTTCATCTGTGGACTGGTGACTAGTGAGTGTGTTGCCTTCAGTGGCAAAGGGAAATAAAACCTCTGCATGAAGAGGAATCATGGAGCCTCCCCCTTCTCAGCTCCAAGTGTCCAAATCTGAACAGCTGGTCTGGGCTCTGAGTGGAAGCTGAGGTGGTCATGTGCCTGGGCCTCCAGACTGATCCACTCCACTCCAAGTCCAAGTCCGAGTGTAAAACTCAGTCTCAGTCTCAGTCTCTAGCTTTGTCCACTCTCTCTCTCTCTCTCTCTCTCTCTCTCTCTCTCTCTCTCTCTCTCTCTCTCTCTCTCTCTCTCTCGCTCTCTCTCACGGTGCAACCTCAGCTCCGCCCACTGCTCCCAGAGTCCAGATCCATATTTCACTTTCTCTTGTATTGTTTGATTGTACACTCATAGTGACAGGGCGTCTTTTCCTTTATAAATGAGTTCCCAGTCATCCGATTGTACCTCAATAACTAGTTTATCCAGGGATTCCTCTCTTCTGACTCATTTGTAATGATATCCATCTGTTGTCTCTTTTAATCTTTCTGTGGTTTTTATTGGAAATAGTAAAAAAACAAACAGACATGAAATCACTGATATCATTGACTAATAAGCCCTTGTACGTTTTCTTCATTTGACTTTTATTTGCTGATTGTTTCATCTGAATGTTTAATCTGTTCCACCTCTTTAAGCTACATCAATAACCAATGTAATACGCCCCCTGGATTTGGTCACCACAGTCACACGGTCAAAGAGCAAGTCAGCCTCGCTGCTGGCCCCTGCTGGCCGCGCCCCGTCACTATCTGTCAAATCCTGTTACAGAGTGCTCTGATGTCTGTGGGAAAAAACTTGAAACTGAGCAAGATGACTATTGCAGCAACACGTCATCAGTAGGATAAAACTAAGCTGTCTCTTGATGGTCTACGACAGGGTGTCCAAACTGGGTCAGAGAGTGCTGGTGTCCTGCATGTTTTAGTTCTCTGCCTGCTTCATCATACCTGAATCTAATGATGACGTCATCACCAAGGTTGTGAAAAAGAACAATAATGAGCCTTTCATCACAAAGTGGATGGGAGAGGCACCGGATGGAGATCAACGGAGATCAAAGCCGGAGGAAATCTTGGATCTGAGCATCTCCAGGGCAAAAGGCCCTGATCTCCTTTGATCTGATAGGAGATCAGCACTGGAGCCATGGAGACGCTCAGATCAAAGGAAATCAGCTTTGTAGAGTTGTAATGTGCTCGTACTCATCCTTACATTTTTCTAGAAATTTGTCTTCAATCACCTTTTCTCTATTTACACTCTCTACTTGAACCTTTACCTGTTTATTTATTTCATATTTTCCAAATATCATGATTTTTGTTTGACCTAGATTTAATGAATTAGATTTCATTTCTCTGAATGTATCTAGTATGTCGTTGAAGAGTTTTTCTAGGATTTGGGAGAATTGTGGGTCTGTAGTTTGTGAAGTGTGTCTGTTTTCAATAACGGTATCCTTACTGGAAGCCTGTTGAATGATACTATGTAGAACCTTCTATGTACTGCTGACATGGTCTTTATTGTTTTCTGGTACTTTCTTAAAAGAATTCTTCTAACATTTTCTCATCATATGAGTGAACTTTGTTTTACATTTCTTGGATTTATTTTCCATCTCCTTCGTTCATCATTTATTGGATTCTCTATGTCATGTATTCTTCTCCTTGGATGCATTTTTTAAGCCCTTTGTCATCCATTAAACATCTTTATATTCCACTTTTTCTCGTATTTATGAATGAGTTCCCAGTCATCTGATTGTACCTCAATAACTAGTTTTTCCAGGGACTGCTCTGTTTTGACTCATTTGTGTTGACATCTATCTGTTGTCTGTTTTAATGTTTCTGTGTTTTTTATTGTAAATAGTAAAAAAACTAAAACAAACAGACATGAAATCACTGATATCATTGACTAATACATCACTTACTTTGATATTATCTATAACATGTGTAAATAAATTATGACCCTCCAAACGACCCCCAGGAGGCCCGGCTGTTGTGTGTGTGTGTGTGTGTGTTTGGGCCTGGTTATAGGAGAAGTGAGGATGGAGCAGCCATTTACTGGTAAAACTAACTCACTAACATCTTGGTGAAAATAGAATATATGTTTTTTTCAAATTAAAGTGACAATGAAAGTGAGAACAGGAGTTCCCCCCTCACCTCCAGAGTGAACATAAGTCATGTCTGTATATTACATCCATCATCCATCCATCCATCCATCCATCCATCCATCATCCATCATCCATGATGTGATCCAGCAAACATGTCCAAGCAGTAGTGTTGTGTTGTTGCTTCTCATTGTCAATAGAACCATGAGAAAGTATGAGAGTGACTGATACGCTTGTATGATCACTGGACCTTTTGAAAGCAGTCAGACTCTCATACTGTACCAGTAGCATCTGTGTCATTCACAACCCGTCTCCATCTTAACTGGACTTTCTGTGTACACATATGATTTTGTGTTTTCATCTGTGGACTGGTGACTAGTGAGTGTGTTGCCTTCAGTGGCAAAGGGAAATAAAACCTCTGCATGAAGAGGAATCATGGAGCCTCCCCCTTCTCAGCTCCAAGTGTCCAAATCTGAACAGCTGGTCTGGGCTCTGAGTGGAAGCTGAGGTGGTCATGTGCCTGGGCCTCCAGACTGATCCACTCCACTCCAAGTCCAAGTCCGAGTGTAAAACTCAGTCTCAGTCTCAGT